>NW_027104528.1:1158006-1497072 GCF_902728285.1 Clytia hemisphaerica | reverse complement strand
GGTACTTGGACTTAGGCCCCTTTTGAATTAAGGTAGCGCAATGAACCCTTGCTCCGAGCCGTCTCCAACTGGCAGCTTACTCGTGGCCAGAAATCTATACACGCTAAAGCAAGTCAGTACTGTGGCGAATTAAACATTGATCATCAGCAAACTCAAACTCTCTCGAAAATTCAACTCAAACAAACCGTTAAGAAACAATTTATTGACTCCATGGCAAACTCCCTCCTACAAAAACCACTCCATGGCCAACATTCCAGGCAACTCCAACAACCCCACATCGACCATACCAAATCAAACCTTTGGCTCAAATCATCAACCCTTAAACGCTCCACCGAATCAACTATTTGCGCCATCCAGGAACAAGCAATCACCACCAATTACATCAAGAAGCATGTCCACCACACCACTAACGACGACTCCTGCCGTATTTGCCGATCATCCAAAGAAACCATCCATCACATAGTTTCCGGTTGTACCGCCCTTGCCCCAACTAAATACCTGAAAAGACATAACGACCTTGCCAAATACCTACACATTCTTCTCCTTCAAAAACACCAACTAGACACCAACGACCACATATGGTACAATTACACACCTCCTCCAGTGATCGAAAACCACCAAACCAAAATCCTTTGGGACTTCTCAATCCAAACAGATCATCACCTCCAACATAACAAACCGGACATCCTTATACTGCACAAAAACCAAAGGAGAGCCATAATCGTAGATATTGCCGTCCCCAACGACAGTAATATTGCTAACAAACGAATCGAGAAAATAAGGAAATACACGGACCTCGCCATCGAGCTGAAAGCGATGTGGAATCTGGACAGGGTAGAGATCGTTCCCTTTGTAATTGGTGCCACTGGTGTATTTTACAAAGAATTTGATAAAGACATTGAGAAACTTGAACTGAATGGTATGTTGAGGCATGAAATGTGCCAGAAAATTATATTACTAGGTACTGCGCATATAGTCCGAGCATTTATGCAAATTCCGTAAAATTTCCGCCAAATTCTTTCTTTTCTTTCTTTTCATTTTTTTTTCTAATCTTTTTTCCAAGCCCGGGATCCACGTAAAGCAACTAGTATATATATTGCTGAAAAGAGGAACCCATTTCCTTAAAGTCCAACCAATTCTCTCAGAAATTATTCTTCAACTAAAATCATCTTAGATCAGGGATCTTCGTAAAACAATAGGTTTATCATAAGTAAAATAGGAATGCAAAACAAGCTTTGTATGCCTCAGTACGAATGATAAGCGCACTGTTGAAAAGAGGAACCCACAGAGAGTTTCAAGCGGTTAAGAAATAATACAAATTTAAACACAATTTTTTATTTCTAGTATTTCTCTAGCTTGTTTGGAAATCAAAATTTGAGAACTCTACTCTACTAAACTCACCGAACACAATTTTGAAACAATATATTTTCAAGATTACGAGCAATTTTCTTAACTCACAACCTTAAATTCAATCAAGCTATTCAAGTCATCTATAGCCAAAACAAATCACCTCCAAATAGCTTTATTTGATAGGCTTTTTGATAGTCTTACAATATAGTTATTATATTATCCTAAATCAATTATTTATTTTAAATATTAGTATTTTAAGTGTTTTTGACTGGCCTTCTTTAACCCTTTAAGTGCCGATGTCGTATATATACGACATGGGCTATATAGGAGGGCGAAGCCCTCCTGTAATGCCCAGTTTGATTTAGAAATCGTTATTTTTGGTCGAACTCGTAGGAATTAGATTGTCCTTTATGGTCAAGCAAAAAAAATTTCAAAAGTGAGTCTTTCCAGCGAGATTTTAAGCGAAAAAGTCAAAAAAATGCAAAAAATTGACAAAAATTCACTTTTTTTGAGATTCTGACCGTTTTTTGACTATTTTTGGTCAACGAGTGATCCAAGAACCTCCAAATTTGGCCCTGTTTTACTTTATTCTGTCTTCTAGTGAGTCGATTTGAAGTTTTACCACTGGGCACCTTTCCATCAGTTCAGTCAGGTCCGCGCAGCGGGCCTGACTGCTTTAATTCCCTAACCTACCCCCCCCCTTGGCCGCCACCCACCACGCCCTTCCTAAATCGGGCGGCGCCGAAGGCGCCCAAAAGAAAGAGGAGACTCTAAGCTATCCAACGAGCTATATACGAGCTTCTAATTCATTCTAGATCAGAAGATATAAGCCCTTAAAGTTTGAACTAGCAATTTTTAAAAAAAAACTTAGAAAAAAGGACCCTGGCACTCAAAGGGTTAAGATCTATCTAACCAAGCCACGACATCTTTGAAACACTGTCTAGTTCTTTTAGCCCTTGTTTTGCGTTTTCGATTCAGAAAATCAGTTATTACGTTATGTTTTTATCTATTTTAGTACGAGGTGTACTCTTTATAAATTATAAACAGGAATCCTTTATTGTACTATTTACCTTATAAATACGAAAAGAAATGAGTGAAATAATAATAATAATAATAATGANTTCTTTGACTTCAACTTTTCACCTTTCTCCTTCAATAACCCAAGACGTTTTCACAGACAATGTACGAACCCGCATACAACAGTCGATTTGCCTTTGTTATGTCCGGAATTCCAATAGCAACAAAGTTCCGCAGAAGTGAATTAACGATGGAAACCTCCTTCATGACCAAACATTTATCAATATTCTTCAGACTTGGTATCTCTCTACACTCATTGCTGTTAAGAATCTGATGGATACGAAAAATAATTTTGTTTTCTTCTTCATTTGTAATACGAACCACATCTCCCTTCTCAAAAACATTCAACCTCTCAACCTGAACTTCCGGTTCAAAATCATCTTCGTGGTCCCAAAAATCATCTCCAATGTCAGATTCTTTACCTACAAAAGACTCAACCGAATGACACTGGCTTGATTTGGAAAAAACTGTAAAATCGATATCAACATCGTCTACTGCTAAGTCATCGTCTTGAGTTGTTTCATTATATACATTATTTACACTATTGTCCTGGCCCGCAGGTTCACCCACACCTCACAAGTCGCTCAATCTCACCCTTCTCATACTCACTCAATAACCCACCCTTTTCGATACTCTTGATTTGAGCCAAGACACTCGCCTGCGAGCGCTTGCTCAAAGCTCTTCCCTCCCAAAATTCCATTAACCTTTTGATATACCCATAGCTCCCCTTCCCTCCACTCCTTACAAAACACTCCCACACCAGGCATCTCTCTTCTTTGGTCCACTTAGTCTTATTTTTCCCTGTCCTATCCCCCCTTTTGCTTAACTCTTTCCCCTGGACCAGCCCCCTTCCCCCCGAATTCGGAACACCTTCCCCTACTTCACTTGTAGTTCTGAAAAGAACTGTTTTTAGGTGCTCCAGGTTGGTCCGACTGAGGGTCTTTCCTCACTGGGAGACTTTTCATGATTTCTGCACTTGTGCATTATTTTTCACTAAATCTCAGAAATGATAAACAATTCTGGCGTCTATGATCAGTTATCTCACCGAAGTAAGGCGTAGCAGGAGCACGAACGAGCACGTATAGACATCACCCCCCATAATAATAATATAATAATAATAATAATAATAATTATAATAATAATAAACATAAATATCAAAATAAAAAGCACTAAAGAATAAATAGTATTAATAAATATAAATATTTTTACAAATTTTCTGGATAAAATTTTATTAAAATAATTAATTGACGTCGAAAGAGTGCAGACGTGTCTATTTGTGCTCTGACGAAAATGAACGAAAGTTTTCTTGAAAGTCACGAACGCAACGTGATTCTTCAACAAAATGAACTAAGAAACAACCAACAACACCTACAGCAACTGCAGAACAACCGAGATGACGAGCCTGCTGTTATTTCAGAAGAAAACAACACGCAAAACCATCAAAGAGAGGTACGGATGAAATGGACGAAAAACCTAAACTCAGATGTTATCCGTTGCTTCTTCAACACAATTCTGCGCTACCCTGACGCTCCTTACCGAAAGGAGTTCCACCGTAGATGGGAAGCCCTTCACCCCGAAATCCGGTGTACAGAACAAAAGATTTGTGACCGGAAACAAGTCATCACAAAGAAGGTCAACACCAGAGAAAATACACGAGGAAGCTGGTTAACCGAGCTGGAAATCCAACAAATTCGAAATGAGATTCAAGATGAGATCGACAACGAAAGAAACCAGCCACGAAACCAACTAACCGAACAACCAGAGGCAGAAACCGGTCCAGAACACGAACAACCACCTGAAAACGAACCGCCTCGACAACCCGAAGAAGAACCGGAAAATATCGAGATTCTGGACGAAAATCAACCAGAGGAAGACGAACTCCTACAACTAAAGGAAAGACTACTCGAAAACTATGCGTATAGTATCGTCACACCCTTTGAAGAAAGGTATAATTTCAAAAAACCTAACAAAAAGACCCTAAAAACATTGGAAAAATCTTTGGGAAAAGTAAACAAAGTTCTCGAAGACGCTACAGTGCTAACTGACATTTCTGACGTCAATCAACTCAACAATCTGACGTACGCGGCCGCGATCACAGCTATAAATGAGATCAGTGCGCAGAAATGTTGTATCTACCGAAAAACAAATAAAAAACAACGAAAGGGGGATAACTGGGTGTTCAATATGAAAATGAGAATTGACAACATCCGAGGAGACGTAAGCCGAGTATCACAGATGCGAGACCCAAATCCCTCTACGAAAATGAAAAAGAACAACAACAACGCCATGCGGCAAAAATACAACATCACTGACGAATACGAAAGAGAAGTAATATTAGAAACTTTGAAGCAACGCATGCTAGCTCTAAACAACAGACTGTCACGATACCAAAAACGCCAAACACAATTCCGCCAGAACAACGATTTCATCGAGAAACCTTCGAAATTGTTCGACGAGCTTCGAGGAAATAAGACCGAAGTCAAAGACCCACCATCGAAAGAAAGTATCGAACAGTTCTGGAAACCGATGTACGAAACACGGAAGTGCTACAACAAAGAATCCGTCTGGCTACAACAGTATGAAGAGTCTATCGATGCCGCGCAGTCCGAGTACAGTGATATCACGCCAGATGAAGTCATGTCTGCAACAAACAAATTCGCCAATTGGAAAAGCCCAGGAATTGATAAAATCCAAAATTTCTGGTGGTGCAACCTTCCAAATATTCATGCCAAGTTTGCTGAGCTTTCCAACAACACAATTGTCGACCCAACAACGTGCCCTAAATGGTTGACCACCGGGAGAACCACCTTAATATCAAAGAAACCACCAACCCAGAACCCATCTAACTATCGAACTATCGACCAATTACCTGTCTACCCATCATGTATAAAATCATCTCAAGTATCATAACAACCCGTATGAATCACCACATCACGGCTAACAACTTGATACCTGAAGAGCAGAAAGGCAACGCCAGCAATACCTTCGGCACAATCGACCAACTGATAATCAACAAGATGATTATGGAGAGCGCCAAAGTCAAGAAGCGTAATATATCTACGGCGTGGATCGATTATCGAAAAGCGTACGACTCCGTCCCGCATGATTGGATCATCAATGTCCTGAAGATGCATAAATTCGACTCGACAACCATCAGTTTTATCGAAACAACCATGAAAGAATGGAAAACTTCAATCACACTTCCATTTCACGAAAGCACGATTACGACAAACGAATTTTCAATCAACACAGGCATATTCCAGGGAGACAGCCCGTCCGGAATGTTGTTGTTCATCATGTCCCTGCTACCATTGTCATGGTTGTTAAAACGATCGAACCTCGGATACCGATTCGCCAACAACACCATATCCCACCTGCTATTCATGGACGACCTCAAGCTGTATGCATCAAACGACCAACAACTGCGTCAAATGATTGCTATCGTCAAAACCTTTAGTGATGACATATGCATGCAGTTTGGGATCGATAAATGCAACAAAACCACCATCATCAGAGGAAAGATCAAACCATCAGAAGACATCACTCTCAATAACGGCGAGCTCCTAACATCTCTTCAACCGAACCAACAATATCGATATCTGGGGTTCAAAGAACATTTTACGACTGATAAAGAAACGAAATCGTCATTGAAAAAGGAATATTTCTCCCGACTTAAAATGATATTAAAAAGTGAACTTTCCAGTAAACATCTAATCAACGCCATCAACATGTGGGCAGTACCGGCACTGTCATACGGCTTTCCAATACTGGATTGGTCCATAACCGAACTTGAAATCATCGACCGCGAGACACGCAAGATGCTGCAATCGTTCCACGCAATGCACAGCCAAAGCGACATAACGAGATTATACATCCCAAGAAAGGAGGGTGGTAGAGGTCTGATAAACTTAACTGAACACTTCAAAAACTCGATCATCAACTTCAGTACCTATTTGCTATCAACCAATGAAGCCCTCCTCAACTTGGTTTCTGATTGGCAGACCTCTAGAAACGCAAAATCGATACATGAAAGGGCGCAAATCTATTGCCAGGAGCTCGAGTTTGAAATTGAACAAATGTCTACCCTCAACAAACAACAACGGAAAAACAAAATTAAAAATAAACGAACTGATATGAAAGTTGAAACTCTAAAATCGAAAAATCTCCACGGGCAGTACGCTAAGCTTCTTGACGAACCACACATAGACAAACAAGCCTCGATGCATTGGCTAACTGCAGCTTCACTTAAATGTGCGACCGAATCAGCCATATGTGCAATACAAGAACAAGCGATAACGACAAATTACATCAAAAAACACATCTTCCACACGGAAGAATCAGACATTTGTAGAGTTTGTCGAAAAGAATAATCGTAGATATTGCCGTCCCCAACGACAGTAATATTGCTAACAAACGAATCGAGAAATAAGGAAATACACGGACCTCGCCATCGAGCTGAAAGCGATGTGGAATCTGGACAGGGTAGATCGTTCCCTTTGTAATTGGTGCCACTGGTGTATTTTACAAAGAATTTGATAAAGACATTGAGAAACTTGAACTGAATGGTATGTTGAGGCATGAAATGTGCCAGAAAATTATATTACTAGGTACTGCGCATATAGTCCGAGCATTTATGCAAATTCCGTAAAATTTCCGCCAAATTCTTTCTTTTCTTTCTTTTCATTTTTTTTTTTCTAATCTTTTTTCCAAGCCCGGGATCCACGTAAAGCAACTAGTATATATATTGCTGAAAAGAGGAACCCATTTCCTTAAAGTCCAACTAATTCTCTCAGAAATTATTCTTCAACAAAAATCATCTTAGATCAGGGATCTTCGTAAAAAAATAGGTTTATCATAAGTAAAATAGGAATGCAAAACAAGCTTTGTATGCCTCAGTACGAATGATAAGCGCACTGTTGAAAAGAGGAACCCACAGAGAGTTTCAAGCGGTTAAGAAATAATACAAATTTAAACACAATTTTTTATTTCTAGTATTTCTCTAGCTTGTTTGGAAATCAAAATTTGAGAACTCTACTCTACTAAACTCACCGAACACAATTTTGAAACAGTATATTTTCAAGATTACGAGCAATTTTCTTAACTCACAACCTTAAATTCAATCAAGCTATTCAAGTCATCTATAGCCAAAACAAATCACCTCCAAATAGCTTTATTTGATAGGCTTTTTGATAGTCTTACAATATAGTTATTATACTATCCTAAATCAATTATATATTTTAAATATTAGTATTTTAAGTGTTTTTGACTGACCTTCTTTAAGATCTCTCTAACCAAGCCACGACATCTTTGAAACACTGTCTAGTTCTTTTAGCCCTTGTTTTGCGTTTTCGATTCAGAAAATCGGTTATTACGTTATGTTTTTATCTATTTTAGTACGAGGTGTACTCTTTATAAATTATAAACAGGAATCCTTTATTGTACTATTTACCTTATAAATACGAAAAGAAATGAGTGAAATAATAATTCAACAAACAAGCCTCGATGCATTGGCTAGCTGCAGCTTCACTTAAATGTGCGACCGAATCAGCCATATGTGCAATACAAGAACAAGCGATAACGACAAATTACATCAAAAAACACATCTTCCACACAGAAGAATCAGACATTTGTAGAGTTTGTCGAAAAGAAAAAGAAACGATCCACCATATCATAAGCAGCTGCGAATCCTTAGCACCCACCAAATATCTTGAACGCCACGACAATGTATGCAAGTACATCCACATGCTTCTCCTGAACGAGTACGGTATCCTCGATAAAGTGATTCCCTGGTACCAACATCAACCAAAAATTGTCGAACAGAACGATCATGTTAGGATACTGTGGAATTTTCCGATCCAAACTGACCACCGTATCCAATACAACAAACCAGACATCGTTGTTATAGACAAAATCAATAAAACCGCCAACATAATTGACGTTGCCATCCCAATCGATTACCGTGTTGCCCAAAAACGCCTAGAGAAGCTAAGAAAATACTCAGACCTCTCCACCGAAATAAAAACTCTCTGGCGATTGTCAAAAGTCAATATCACTCCAGTCATTATTGGTGCTATGGGTTGTATGTTTAAATGCTTTGATAAGGATATTGAAAAACTAAATCTTGAGGTACATAAATTTGATAAATTTGAAGCTCAAAAAATAGCCTTGTTAGGGACAGCGCATATAGTGCGAAATTTTTCTCACTTAGTCTAATCTTATACTACTATTAGAATCTTATCCACACTCAATACTCCTTAATAAAGTTTCTTAATTTCTCACAAATATCACAGCTTCATGATGTAACTTCAATCTCTGAACAGCTCCACAAGCGTGAGCCCAATAGATTGATATTGCATCATGAATACAGAGTTTGTGGGAGAATCCACGTACAGGATTCACTTAGAACTCTCTTTGAGATGCAATTTTTTCCGTTTCTTCTTGATATAATTTCAATTTCCGATTCTCTCCACAAGCGCGAGACAAATGTGAAATTTAAGTTATAACAAGAAAAAATAAAGTGAATGGGGGAAGTTTATCTAACAGTACCCCATATCACGCAAAATTTCTTTTTGTTTGAGAGCCTGCCTGAGGAAGGATTCATAGGCTAGGAAAATATTAAAAAAAAAAAAAAAAATTATATTATTTGATTAGGAATTTATTGAAACTAATTTTATTCGTATGAGACAAACATCATAAATCATGTGACGCAATCAAGCTTGTTCAGAATCCTTATCGAGTCACCAATGAATACTCTGTGAATCTTTTCAGTGTTTTACAGCGTCTTTTCGAACATAAATCTAGTCCCAAAATCCTGAAATTATAGTCCTGAATAAGAAAATATTATCTAATATATACTGTTTATTATATCTTTTAGTTTATTTATATATATCAGTTTATTTATATCTAGGAACGAAACCTATCTAACGATCTGAAGCGGAATTTTTCCCAATTCGCTTTTCAAATCACAGTGTGCTTTTTAGCATCAGGGAAGTAACCATAGCTTCTTCAAATCAAATTACCAATTTACTTTTTTAAACTGATGTGTAAAAACCTAAGCTCCGATTTTTTTCTCGATCAAATACACCTCAGGGTAATTTATGTTGCTACTATTTAGTACGAGATGTACTCTTTATGATTTATAAACAGGAAATCTCTATTGTACTTTTGAATTTATATAAGGAAAGAAATGAGATAATAATAATTCACGCTATGGCCCAGTCACACAGCCAAGAAATCTCTCTCGAAATACAGCAGCTTTCCATCCTTTCAAAAAGCCAACGAAAAAGCAAAATCAAGATAAAACGAATTGAAACAAGAACTGAAATCTTGAAAGCCAAGAACCTCCATGGACAATACTTCCAGCTGCTTGACGAACCACACGTTGACAAAACCCTAACAACAGACTGGATACGATCGTCAACCCTGAAACGCGCAACAGAAGCCACCATATGCGCGATTCAGGAACAAGCAGTTACTACCCGCTACATTCAGAGACGAATTTTCCATCAGCAAGTCGAAGAAACATGCCGTATATGTAACCGAGAAAAAGAGACTATCCACCACATTATATCAGGCTGCACAGTACTTGCACCAACAAAATATCTTCAAAGACATAACAACTTGTGCAAGTACATTCACGAGCTTCTCATGCGTGAAAACGATTTAAAGCAAGAACGCACCCCATGGTACGAACATCAACCACATCCAGTGGAGGAAAACGAATCCACCAAAATTCTCTGGGACTTCTCCATCCAGACCGACCACCAAATCGATCACAATAAACCCGATATCGTCTTCCTAAACAAACAAACGAAAGAAGCACTGATCATTGACATCGCAATTCCGTCCGACTACAACATACCCCGTAAACGAATTGAGAAAATCCGAAACTACACCGACTTGGCAGTAGAATTAAAAACTTTATGGAACCTGAATAAAGTTAAAATCGTCCCAATCATAATTGGTGCAACTGGTGTGATACACAAAGGATTGAGTGATGATGTAGGAAATCTTGGTTTGACTCAAAATAAATTTAATATTTCAGAGGCCCAAAAAATAACGCTGTTAGGCACAGCACATGTCGTTCGAAGTTTTTTCACTTTAGCTTAAAATTTCTCTAGTTAAGCAAAATAAGACCTGAAAAGACAATAAACTTTCTCGAAAAATTTTTGAAACTTTTTCAACTCTTTTTCAAAGCCCGGGATCCACGTAAGGCAAGTAGTATATATATTGCCGAAAAGATAGGAGCCCATTTCCTCATAGTCGAGTTGTAAGTCTAGTCTTCTAAGAAACTACTCTTCAAGCCACCTTAAATTAGGGATCTTCTTAAAACAATAGGCTTATCACAAGTAACGTAGGAATGCAAAACAAGCTTTGCATACCTCAATACAACTGATGAGCGCATGGTTGAAAAGGAGAACCCAACCCAGCTGGCACACGACGTTGTTTCAACGTTCATCCAACGTTATATGGACGTTATGAACATTAGATAAACATTGAAACAACGTTGTGTGCCAGCCGGGAAAGGAAAGTTTCGAGCGGTTAAGAAATAATACAAATTTAAAAGACAATTTTATATTTCTATTATTTACCTAGCATGTTTGAAATCAAATTTTGAGAAACTCTAGTAAACACACCATCTTAACTTTTGAAACAACATATTTTAAGTTTAATTAGCAACTCTTGATTCCACAACTTTTAAATCCAATCAAGCTCTTCAAGTTATCCATAACTTTGAAATAACTTTGTTTTGATAGGCCTTTAATAAACTTACGGCATAGTTATTTATTTTTCTGAATAGATTATTTATTTTGAATATTATCTCTCTAGGAGAACATACTTTTTTGGCCGACTTTCTTTAGGATCTTTTCATCCAAGTTAAAAACTTTTTGAAGCTTGAAGCACTCAAAGCTCTTGTTAGTTTTAAAAATCAAAAAATTCACAATCAAGTCTTGAAATCAATATCAACGGTATTATATTATATTTTTAGTATTTATTTTAGTACGAGGTGTACTCTTTATAAATTATAAACAGGAATCCTCTATTGTACTTTATACCTTATATACGGAAAGAAATGAGTAAATAATAATAATAATAATGTATACAAGTTCAAGGCACACGAGGGCCTCTGAGAACCGTATCTTAATTACAATCGTCTTGTCTCGAATCTTTTCGGATGTTTTTTCCAAGCTTCGTTGAGTCTTTCTTTAAAGATTTTGACAGTCTTTGCCTCTACAACGTATCTTGGTAATCTATTCCAGTTTGGTATACTCCTGTAAAAGAACGAGTTGGTTTGTGCGCCTCGGAATCCATCTTTACCAAAATTTGGTATCAGCTCATCGTTGTGTCTCCTGTTCGGACGTGTTCGAGTCGATAATTTACTTGGAAGAGTATTTTTATCGTAGTAGTGGAGGTGTTTGTATACTTGGACCATATCGCAAAAGAGTCTCCTGAATTCAAGTGTGGGGAGGTCAAGTATGCGCAAGCGTTCTTCATAGGACATATCTTTGCAGATAGGCACGAGTCTTGTGGCGCGTCTTTGTACACCCTCGATCAAATTAACATATTTTCGAAGTTTAGGTGACCATACCGACTGAGCATACTCCAAGTGCGGACGGACAAACGAAGTATATAGTACTAGGAAGATGGATGGATTCAGATGTTCAAAGCTCCTGTTAATCACTCCTAGTATTGAATTTGCCTTCTTTACCTGCTTTGCAATATGCTCCTCGAATGTAAGTTCTGAGTCGATCACAATCCCAAGATCTTTCTCTTCAAAAACATGTTCTAGCTGATTTCCATCCAAACAATACGGGTAGGCATGTTTGATGTCAGAGAATTTGCCAATAGTTAGTACGTGACATTTGTCGGGATGGAAATTTAATAACCATTCTTTCGACCACTTGACTTGCGCGTCTATATCCTGTTGGATGGAAATAGAGTCTTCGATAGTGTTGACCTCTTGGAAGATTTTGGTGTCATCAGCAAAAAGGAGTATAAATGATGATATCACTCTTTCAGGAAGATCGTTGATGTGAAGAACGAACAATAACGGTCCAAGGACACTACCCTGTGGGATACCACTAACCACGTGATCCGTTGTCGAAAATGATTTATTTACTTTCACTGATTGGGTTCGTCCATTTAAAAATGAGTTTACCCAAGACATTATCGGACCATCTATGCCGTATGCTAATAGTTTCTTGCATAAACGACGATGAGGTACAGTGTCAAAGGCCTTTGCGAAATCAAAATAGATACTATCAATCACTTTTCAATTTTTGAATTGTTGCAGATTTTCCGTTCGTAATTTCTATGGGCTTGTGTCATCATTTTCGTCACTCGGTTGCGTACACGGGTGTATTTCACGCGATTCTCGTCTTTCTCTCGCGGCGATGATTTCATCCATTTTCTATGTAGACACTTTTTCTTTGCTATTTCAGTTCTGAGATCTTTTGGAATAGGAATTCTTCCTCTCTTTCTCCAACCCTCGCCTCCAATCGTTTTGAGCGGGATGAAACGGTTTTGCAATTCGCTTACTTTATTCTTGAAAACTTGCCATAATCTCTTATCCGAAAAATTTTCCAGCTCGAAACTTCCTTTTTTCTAGGATCGATCGACGTGGATAATCATTCAGACAAAGCACCAACCGAAGAAAATGAAGAAGGAATTGATTTTCAATCAGAAGATATCGTTGAACCTGAAACAATGGATGAAGCAGGTTTGTAAATTAAAAAAATACTGCCCCTACGGCAGTAACACATTAAATTGCACCTCAGAATGAGATGATAGTCCGTCAGGAAAATCGACTATTCGAAACTGACCATATTGACTCTTAAAAATGACAGGATGGTCTGGTGTTGGCTGCTATACGTACTAAAAATTGCTCAGGCATAATGGCTCAGAAACTCCTGTATCCATCGTTGTTTTTTTTCAGCTTCAGCACAATCCGTAGAATATATATATATGTAGCACCGGAACTCAAAGAAGATGCCCCGAAAACAAAACTTGGAGAAAGTGTCCCGCAAACAAAACCTGGAGAACATGCCCCGAAAACAAAACCTGGAAAAAAAGGCCCCGCAAGCCAAACCTAGAGAAGATGCACCGCAAGACATACCTAGAGAAGATGCACCGCAAGACATGCCTAGAGAAGATGCACCGTAAGACATGCCTAGAGAAGCACATAATAAACTGCAAGATGAATTATTCCACGAAGTATATGACATACTAGATCCAGACGATGTGTACCGGGTACCAGATCTAAGCCGATTTGACTTTGAAAATCCAACTGCAGAGTCGATTCTTGAAATTTTGTTACATAACGGGGAAAACTTGCTTGAGGATTTCCCCCTGAAAGGTATTAGAGAGAATAAGGCTTTTACTCTATGTGGTCATTCGAAAAATGAAATTGTGTGTGATGATAATGGCGCTTACAGAAACTCAAAAAATGTCACTCGTCATTATTATTTAATTTCCTCTGATGATAACTTTAAGGTTCAAACGGCGCATGGAACTGAACCAAATTTTTTTATAAAAGAAAGAAAGGGACAGAGAAACTACGTAAGAACTGATGTACCACTCAGTGAAGTGTATGTGGTTGAAAGATCTTATCGTGAAAACAAAAGTATAATAGGACTAACGCATCTAGTTGTCAGAGTTAAAAAGGCAAATGAAATGGACTATCTACCATATACATTGGTTGTATACAGTCGCAAACAAACAAGGGCCGTAGAAGATGATCCTATTCTTCCTCATGGAAATTCAACGAAACAAAAAACTCCAGTGCCTACATTCGAACTACTAAAAAAACTCTGGATAGAGAAGAAGAGTTGTTAAAAAGCCTCGATCATAGACCATCTATGGTATACGACGAGATTCGTAAAGAACACGACCCAATAACCAGTCGATCTCAAATCGTTTGAACCGAGAAATAAAAAGCAAGTCCAAAACTGAAAATACATAACGTTGAAAATCAATAAAACGGTAAGCAACAATTGTTAACTTATCAAAAGTGATCCATCGGTACAATAAGAAATTATTTTAAAAATAAGACAGTCAATTATTTATTACAATTGTAACTCAATTTCACTCATTTTTCGCATTTTTTACAGCGTAAAGTTAAGAGGATGTAATAAAATCCCGGGGCATGTCTCTTGGTATATCGATTCTAAGGGGTACCGTATTACTTCAAATAAATGCCCAGTGCGTTTACAAATTTGTATAGGACTTTTTCAAGGAGAGACGTTAATTTGAGCAGGGGTTTATTAAATAATTTATAACCAAGGTAACTTAAGTAAAGTTCTAAAATTCTAGCTCGACTGAAGTTGAGAATCTCTTACAACCAAAAAAAATAAAATCCCAAAACTTTTCCTGAAAGGAGTGGCGTTTAATCGAGGGGGCGTTTAAAAGCAGGGGGTGTTTATTCGAAATAATACGGCAATCTATATTGTTCTCGTTATGAATTCGGCTGCTGCAATGGGTAAACAAATGTTTCATTAATCTGAGTTCACTTCTCACAAAAAGGGTCAAGTTTACTCAGAGGAAACCTTCAATTTTATTCTTTTAGAACGAATCTCAGGTCGAGGACGAGCTTTCTAAATTAATTGCATTGCAGAAGAAAACGGACTTTATACCAACGATTTCCATCAATAAAACATCATATCGTGTGTTCTTATACAACGATCGACAGCTGTTGGATATTGAATAATTTTGTTGTAACAAAATTTCGGTACCACTGGCGATTGACACCACTTACAATTTGTGTGATTTGTGGGTGACTGACACTTCATATCGGAACCAAAGAGTCCAACGCAGTGATGGAAGTCATCCAGTCTTTCTGGGCCCCACAATGTTTCATTTCACAAAAGACGAAGAAACGATTGCACTTGGAGATCATTTCAAAGAGAAATGGGATAAAGGACTTAAAGGCCATCGGTGTAGACATGGAAGCAGCGATATTTAATGGATTTCATAAGTTCAATGAACTCCTTCGACGCCTTCTTTGCATTTTACATATGAAAAAGAGGAATGGTCCACAACTAGCAAAGTTACTCAACAAAACATCAAAATCGACAAAAGATCAGGCCTTGGCAAAGAACGAGATAATTAAAGATATGTATGGTGAAAGAATCAGCCCTGTCTGGGAGTACGGCTTAGCCGAATGTTTGGATGAAGAAGAATTTACCAGCAAGCTGACAAGCCTTCAAGAGAGATGGGAAGACCTTGTACCCGGCTTTTATGCGTGGTTCATGAAGAATCGAAAAGAGAAATTTATTGCCTCTGTCATTGGCAGTGCTCGAAAGGATATTAATGTCCAAGGCCTTATTATCAAAACGATATAGAGAACCAACACAATGTCGAGAAATGCATTCAAGGCTATAAAAAAGAAGACGCAGATCTCGTTGCTGAAAATCTCGAAAGATTGACAAGCCGACAAGACAGGGAAGAAGTTACCACGCTCTATGGTGGTGGTGATCTACATCTAAGCCCAAGCTACAGAAAATTCAAAGTCGATAGTGCAAAATGGCATAGTTGGACGGAGGCCAGAAAAATGGACCACATTCGCAAATTCAGAGAATATGTTCCAAATCTTTCTGATTCATTCACCAAACCTCAAACCGCTGGAAGGAAACCAGGCGTCGTGAAAAGAAAAAGAAGCACACCGCCAGACATAATAGAAGACCGACATGAAAGCCTTTTGTCAGGTTCAAAATCAAAATCGCCATTTGAACAAGAAGTTCAAAATACTACATCTACAACTGCATCCAATTCAGAGGGAACAACAGAACCAATATCTAAGACATCACCTAAAAAGCGACTAAGAAGAACAACACGGAAACAACGAACAGAATCACCAGCACCGGAACAACAATCAAAAAAGCAGACAGCACCAGATTCGCAAACCACGTCGAAATCAACGGAAAGCGCTGTCTTCGAAAATCCAAGGTATTTAATCTTTTTATTCGTAATCTAGATTATAATTAAGTATGATTCTAAATTAGAAAATCTTGAACATTTTTCAAAGTTGATGTATTGTCATATGAAGAGAGATAGTCTAGAAGTGACAATGAATCTGATTGACTGATGTTATTGTTTACGAAGATACTAATGCCCAGGATATCGAAGCTACAACGGAGCTACTAAAACAAGACCACCGTGAGACCATTACATTAGCGAGGTTAAGCAAGTGTTTATTTAAACCATTCAATGCGATATCGTAGGCCTGTACATAAGATTTCACTTGCATGGTTTGCTTTGGCAAGTTATGTACCGGGCTACGGTATCGCACTTTACGGTCAAAATAAACCCGTGCTTAACCTCGCTATTGCCATTACAAGTGACGTGTCTCCATCAATTGGGCCGTTGATTGCAAATAAAATAATAAACATTTTATTTTTATGGTCATCGAACACTGTTGGCAAAAAGGGTTAAGGACGGGCCCAATCACTACTCATTCTTCATTTGACTCTATAATGTAACTAAAGATAACTGATTCGAGCTCAAACACTGTCCACTCTGTTTAACACACCAAAATCTATCATCTGTTTACAGGGTTAAACCACCACGAACCTTCACCCTTCACTTGCGAAGTCTACTTTCAAGCAAGATAAAGACTTGCCAAGGAAAATGTGGGGAGAATATAACCAATAACACAAAGCTTATTGTGCGATCGCATGGAGAAACTAAGTGAATGTCCCGTGGACGACAGGAAAAACGGGTTGGGACTCAATATATTCATTTCAGAGAATCCTGTTTAAGAGCCTATGACAAAGAGCAAGATACAAATACTGCATACGCTGATGAAGGAGAAGAATTTGATTTTAAAAGGCTTAAAATGGACGAAAAAACTCTCTTGATTTTAACAGAGGAGGAGAAGGAGCAGTTAAAAGAATTTGGAATAGATATCGCATAGTTTTTGTTTGTTCGTTCTTCTTGTTATTTTTAAGACAATCAATCGTTTATCTTTTGTGCACTGAAGTTTAAATCTTTTGAATATATAATGACGTCATGAAAACTTCGAGAGCTTACATTGCTCCAGGTTAATGGTGGACATGTAATATGGTTGAGGGAAAACCATACCAAACGCTAAGGGAATCTTTAGATCGAAACATTCTTTGGAGCCCAATTTTCAATGTATATATTTAGGAACAGTGTGTGTTTTAATTGTCATTAATTTTATTTCTTTTGTTTGGGACCCTGGAAAATTTTCTGCTTTTTCTAACAAAAAGTACCCTGAGTGGGACTCTAGAAAGCTCAGATTGGGACCCTGAATTGCATCCCTACCCCCGGGATTCGAAGTCGCTTTTGAAGAAACTGGAAATCGAATTTCTTGCGTCGAACAGAGGACTTAAAATATACAGTTCATCTATACGTAAATTGACTATATGTCAAAGTATTTCATAGATTTCTTTTGTTAAATTTACTTTGAAAGTTATTAAAAAGTTTAAATAAAAGCTGTAAAATAACAAACTAATTTGTTTCTAGAATTATTAACGAAAATACCATTTAAACTAATTAAATCTAAACATAAGAAGCTAATAAATTTTCGGACAAAAACAATTTCAAAGATTCCGCAAACTATGGCCATACTATTACCAATTCACAAATGATGATTACATGTTTTTTTTATAGCATACAACAATCCAAAAACAGGCTCAGAGATGCTTAGGTCGAAAGCTTAATAAGGCTGGAAAATGCTTGAGGGGATGCTTAAATCCAAAGCATAAATTTTAGGGAAATACTGAAAATCCGTAAAATTCCAGCCAAAATCAGCAAAAAAAACATTTTTCGTAGGCTCAAGTAATGCTTGCCATATGCTTAATTTTGCCCCATATCTGAGCCTAGATATGCTAATAAGTGCAATGCTTATAAAAAAAAACATGTAGTGTGACTTTTTCTGGCTGGTTGTGGGTGGTTGTGGCTGGTTGTGGCTGGTTGTGCCTTTTTCTGGCTGGTTGTGGCTGGTTGTGCCTTTTTCTGGCTGGTTGTGGCTGGTTGTGCCTTTTCCTGGCTGGTTTTCGTTGTTTCTGCCTTTTTCTGGCTGGTTGTGGCTGGTTGTGCTTTTTTCTGGCTGGTTGTGGCTGGTTGTGCCATTTTCTGGCTGGTTGTGGCTGGTTGTGCCTTTTTCTGGCTGGTTGTGGCTGGTTGCTCTTTTTTCTGGCTGGTTGTGGCTGGTTGTGCCTTTTTCTGGCTGGTTGTGCCCTTTTCTGGCTGGTTGTGCCTTTTTCTGGCTGGTTATGGCTGGTTGTGCCTTTTACTGGCTGGTTGTAGCGGGTTGTGCCTTTTTCTGGCTGGTTGTGTCTGGTTGTGCTTTTTTTCTGGCTGGTTGTGGCTGGTTGTGCTTTTTTCTGGCTGGTTGTGGCTGGTTGTGCCTTTTTCTGGCTGGTTGTGGCTGGTTGTGCCTTTTCCTGGCTGGTTTTCGTTGTTTCTGCCTTTTTCTGGCTGGTTGTGGCTGGTTGTGCTTTTTTCTGGCTGGTTGTGCCATTTTCTGGCTGGTTGTGGCTGGTTGTGCCTTTTTCTGGCTGGTTGTGGCTGGTTGCGCTTTTTTCTGGCTGGTTGTGGCTGGTTGCGCTTTTTCTGGCTGGTTGTGGCTGGTTGTGCCTTTTTCAGCCACAACCAGCCGAAAAAGGCACAACCAGCCAGAAAAAGCACAACCACCCACAACCAGCCAGAAAAAAGTACAACCAGCCACAACCAGCCAGAAAAAGGCACAACCAGCCAGAAAAAGGCACAACCAGCCACAACCAGCCAGAAAAAAGCACAACCAGCCACAACCAGCCAGAAAAAGGCACAACCAGTCACAACCAGCCAGAAAAAGGCACAACCAGCCACAACCAGCCAGAAAAAGGCACAACCAGCCAGAAAAAGGCAAAACCACCCACAACCAGCCAGAAAAAGTACAACCAGCCACAACCAGCCAAAAAAAGGCACAACCAGCCTTTTTCTGGCTGGTTGTGGCTGGTTGTGCCTTTTTCTGGCTGGTTTTCGTTGTTTGTGCCTTTTTCTGGCTGGTTGTGCTTTTTTCTGGCTGGTTGTGGCTGGTTGTGCCATTTTATGGCTGGTTGTGGCTGGTTGTGCCTTTTTTCTGGCTGGTTGTGGCTGTTGCGCTTTTTCTGGCTGGTTATGGCTGGTTGTGCCTTTTTCTGGCTGGTTGTGGCTGGTTGTGCCATTTTCTGGCTGGTTGTGCCTTTTTCTGGCTGGTTGTGCCTTTTTCTGGCTGGTTGTGGCTGGTTGTGCCTTTTTCTGGCTGGTTGTGCCTTTTTCGGGCTGGTTGTGGCTGGTTGTGCCTTTTTCTGGCTGGTTGTGGCTGGTTGTGCCTTTTTCTGGCTGGTTGTGGCGGGTTGTGCCTTTTTCTGGCTGGTTGTGGCTGGTTGTGCTTTTTTCTGGCTGGTTGTGGATGGTTGTGCCTTTTTCTGGCTGGTTGTGGCTGGTTGTGCCTTTTTCTGGCTGGTTTTTGTTGTTTCTGCCTTTTTCTGGCTGGTTGTGGATGGTTGTGCTTTTTTCTGGCTGGTTGTGGCTGGTTGTGCCATTTTCTGGCTGGTTGTGGCTTGTTGTGCCTTTTTCTGGCTGGTTATGGCTGGTTGGTCCTTTTTCTGGCTGGTTGTGGGTGGTTGTGGCTGGTTGTGCCTTTTTCTGGCTGGTTGTGGCTCGTTGTGGGTGGTTGTGTGTTTTAGTATTACCCGTTTGAAATAACAGTTGTTCGCCAAGTTGATATATGCATTGATACACTCCAAGATGAGTGTGCAGTTGACACAAATATTTTTGGTATATTTTTTAGTGAACACGTTACTGGAGCAATTATTTGGTAGATTCGCTGGATTGTAGGATTCGGATTCAAGGATTCGGATTCGGATTCAGGATTTGTAGAAAGAGTTGTCAAAAAAAATTTAAAAAAGATATTGACTTCAAACCAAAAGATCTTGAAAGATTACATAACATAGATCAGTTCTTGACAAAAATTGATATAAAAATGGGCGTGGCCTTGTCGCTAATTAGGGAAATTCCTATTTTTAGGATTCAAATTTCCAGCCCATTGCATACTTTGGCTAGTTCTCAGTCCCCTCGTTGAGGTTAAATCAATTTCTAAACACCTGATCTTATGACCGGACATGTCAATGATTAATCGTGGACAAAATTTATTGACAAAAAGGGCGTGGCCACGATGCTAATTAGGGAAATTCTCCTATTTAGGATTCAAAACACGAAAATTGCAAAGTTTGGCTAGTTCTCAGTTCCCTCGTTGAATTTGGATCAATTTCTAAACACCTGATCTTATGACCGGACATGTCAATGATTAATGGTGGACAAAATTTATTGACAAAAAGGGCGTGGCCTCGATGCTAATTAGGGAAATTCTCTTTTTTAGGATTCAAAACACAAAAATTGCAAACTTTAACTAATTTTTAGTCCCCTCGTTGAGTTTGGATCGACTTCTAAACACCTGATCTTATGACCGGACATGTCAATGAATAATTGTGGACAAAATTTATTGATAAAATGGGTTGGAATTGAACAATGTATAGAAAAATAGAAAGGAAAAGAGGCTTGTTTTTTTTTCATGTTTATTTTTTCAAGTTTAGTAATTCAATCCTTGAAGAGGTTTTTCATGAATCTCATTGAACCCATGTGCTCCTCTGGGCAGCTAAATCGAATTAATTTTAGATACTTTTGTTTTTTTAATTGCAAAATTGTTTTTAACACAGTGCGTGCTTCAGTTTTGTTTAAACTTGGCAGGTAGTCGGTGAATCCTACAGTAACTGAACGGCATTTCGATTCTTCCAGCTTCGCCAATATAGCAACTAAAACTGTTCGTAGGTCGAATTTACCTGAAATTTAATTGCAAAAATTATGAACTCGTCTAATCTTTTACTTCTAACTTGATAATTACTCAAAGGTTTGAATAAGTGGTGGGAGGGAGTCTGAAAGTTATGTAAAATATTATGTACTGAATAAAAAAGGGTATTCGTTATTTATTCGTGAGGAAACCTTGTAGGAGGATTGACGTAACTTCGAAGTCGTTCATTTTTTGTAAGGTATGAAAAAGGGTACCCTAATGGCTTGAACATACCTCTCACTTGTTTTTCCAAAGTGCAATCCCTTCGGAGTATAATCTAGCTCGCACTAGACGATTATGGCTTGTTCTCCTGTACCGTTGTGTTTGTGAATTTTTACCTTTTTCCCCACCGGAAACCTTATAGGAGGATTGACTTGACTTTGAAGTCATTATAGTATGAATAGGAAAGTGACGTAATTTCCATGAAAATATCATCCCGTAAAATATCATAGACCAAAAAATAGCTTTTCAATTTTCTTTTAATGGTTGATGAAAACTTACCGCCTTGTTTTGAAATGAGGAATATTTTTTGATGGGTATTTGCATGATAAACGTTGACATTGTCTAATTTCTCCGTCTGTTCAAGTGTGAAGCCAAAATCATTTTCCCAAGAGGTAAATCCATCCTGATTTAATATTGAAATAGAGAATGAACATATTGCGAAATAATTCAAAAATGCCTAAGAAGATAGAGAATTCTTTGTCATTAGACTTAAGTATTTATAACAGGTACTTTATCGTCTCTATTTACTCTTCTAGCAAACTCTAAAATCGAAAACACATATATATGTACATGTATATAACAGAGTTGAACTTCATCCACAAGCTTATACAGCTTGTGATTTTACATTCATTGACACTTCCAGTCATAAGATCAGGTGTTTAGAAATTGATCCAAATTCAACGAAGGAACTTAGAACTAGCCAAACTTTGCAATTTTCATTTTTTGAATCCTAATTAGGGGAATTTCCCTAATTAGCATCGAGGCCACGCCCTTTTTGTCAATAAATTTTGTCCACGATTAATCATCGACATGTCCGGTCATAAGATCAGGTGTTTAGAAATTGATCCAAATACAACGAGGGGACTGAGAACTAGCCAAACTTTGCCAAACTTTGCAATTTTTGTGTTTTGAATCCTAAAAAAGGGAATTTCCCTAATTAGCATCGAGGCCACGCCCTTTTTGTCAATAAAATTTAGCCACGATTAATGATTGACATGTGCGGTCATAAGATCAGCTGTTTAGAAATTGATCCAAACTCAAAGAGGGGACTGAGAACTAGCCTAATATTGCAATTTTCGTGTTTTAGATCCTAAATAGGGGAATTTCCCTAATTAGCATCGAGACCACGCCCTTTTTATCAATAAATTTTGTCCACATATAATCATTGACATGTCTGGTCATAAGATCAGGTGTTTAGAAATTGATCCAAACTCAACGAGGGGACTGAGAACTAGCCTAATATTGCAATTTTCGTGTTTTGAATCCTAAATCGGGGAATTTCCCTAATTAGCATCGAGACCACGCCCTTTTTGTCAATAAAATTTGTCCACGATTAATCATTGACATGTCCGGTCATAAGATCAGGTGTTTAGAAATTGATTCAAATACAACGAGGGGACTGAGAACTAGCCAAACTTTGCCAAACTTTGCAATTTTTGTGTTTTGAATCCTAAAAAAGGGAATTTCTCTAATTAGCATCGAGGCCACGCCTTTTTGTCAATAAATTTTGTCCACGATTAATCATTGACATGTCCGGTCATAAGATCAGGTGTTTAGAAATTGATCCAAATACAACGAGGGGACTGAGAACTAGCCAATCTTTGCCAAACTTTGCAATTTTTGTGTTTTGAATCCTAAAAAAAGGAATTTCCCTAATTAGCATCGAGGCCACGCCCTTTTTATCAATAAATTTTGTCCACAATTAATGATTGACATGTGCTGTCATAAGATCAGCTGTTTAGAAATTGATCCAAACCCAACTAGAAGACTGAGAACTAGCCAAACTTTGCAATTTTCGTGTTTTGAGTCCTAATTAAGGGAATTTCCCTAATTAGCATCGAGGCCACGCCCTTTTTATCAATAAATTTTGTCCACAATTAATCATTGACATGTCCGGTCATAAGATCAGGTATTTAGAAATTGATCTAAACTCAACGAGGGGACTGAGAACTAGCCTAATATTGCAATTTTCGTGTTTTGAATCCTAAATAGGGGAATTTCCCTAATTAGCATCGAGACCACGCCCTTTTTATCAATAAATTTTATCCACAATTAATCATTGACATGTCCGGTCATAAGATCAGGTGTTTAGAAATTGATCCAAACTCAACGAGGGGACTGAGAACTAGCCTAATATTGCAATTTTCGTGTTTTGAATCCTAAATAGGGGAATTTCCCTAATTAGCATCGAGACCACGCCCTTTTTGTCAATAAAATTTGTCCACGATTAATCATTGACAAGTCCGGTCATAAGATCAGGTGTTTAGAAATTGATTCAAATACAACGAAGGGACTGAGAACTAGCCAAACTTTGCAATTTTCGTGTTTTGAGTCCTAAATAAGGGAATTTCCCTAATTAGCATCGAGACCACGCCCTTTTTGTCAATAAATTTTGTCCACGATTAATCATTGACATTTCCGGTCATAAGATCAGGTGTTTAGAAATTGATCCAAATACAACGAGGGGACTGAGAACTAGCCAAACTTTGCCAAACTTTGCAATTTTTGTGTTTTGAATCCTAAAAAAGGGAATTTCTCTAATTAGCATCGAGGCCACGCCTTTTTTTCAATAAATTTTGTCCACGATTAATCATTGACATGTCCCGTCATAAGATCAGGTGTTTAGAAATTGATCCAAATACAACGAGGGGACTGAGAACTAGCCAAACTTTGCCAAACTTTGCAATTTTTGTGTTTTGAATCCTAAAAAGGGGAATTTCCCTAATTAGCATCGAGGCCACGCCCTTTTTATCAATAAATTTTGTCCACAATTAATTATTGACTTGTTCGGTCATAAGATCAGGTGTTTAGAAATTGATCTAAACTCAACGAGGGGACTGAGAACTAGCCAAACTTTGCAATTTTCGTGTTTTGAGTCCTAAATAAGGGAATTTCCCTAATTAGTATCGAGGCCACGCCCTTTTTGTCAATAAATTTTGTCCACGATTAATCATCGACATGTCTGGTCATAAGATCAGGTGTTTAGAAATTGATCCAAATACAATGAGGGAAATGAGAACTAGCCAAACTTTGCCAACTTCGCAATTGTTGTGTTTTGAATCCTAAAAAAGGGAATTTCCCTAATTAGCATCGACCCCACGCCCTTTTTGTCAATAAATTTTGTCCATGATTAATCATTGACATGTCCGGTCATACGATCAGGTGTTTAGAAATTGATCCAAATTCAACGAGGGAATTGAGAACTAGTCAAACTTTGCAATTTTCGTGTTTTGAATCCTAAATAGGAGAATTTCCCTAATTAGCATCGAGGCCACGCCCTTTTTGTCAATAAATTTTGTCCACAATTAATCATTGACATGTCCGGTCATAAGATCAGGTGTTTAGAAATTGATTTAGCCTCAACGAGGGGACTGAGAACTAGCCAAAGTTTGCAATGGGCTGGAAATTTGAATCCTAAAAAGGGGAATTTCCCTAATTAGCGTCAAGGCCACGCCCATTTTTATATCAATTTTTGTCAAGAACTGATCTATGTTATGTAATCTTTCAAGATCTTTTGGTTTGAAGTCAATATCTTTTTTCAATTTTTTTTTACAAAGCTTTTTACGAATCCTGAATCCGAATCCGAATCCTTGAATCCGAATCCTACAATCCATCGAATCTACCCAATTATTTTTATTAATGATCATTGCATTGCAATATTGAAAGTAAAATCGAAAAAAGAAAAATATAAAATTTACATGTTTAATTGTCTAAGTTGTGACGGTGAAGGCAAAATTGTTGAAAAAGACAATGGCAGGTCAATTTTGCTGGAATTTTCAACTTTGGATGATGTAACCAATTATGTTTGTCCCATCCATGATGGATTGCACCACATTAAAATGGGTTATATAGAAGTAAATTTTTCTGAGAATCAAAGCAACTTAGTAAAAAAATTGAATAACTTTAAAAGAACAGTGTTATATAATGATTATCTTCAAAACAGTGCAGAAAAACATGGACGTCAACATCAAAATAAAACGAGGCAAAAGCGACATTATGAAAATCATTCAGAGGAAATCAAGCAAAAGAGACGTAAAACAGAAAATCTTTCTAGTATAACTGAATACAATTATAAATACTACTAGAACAGTGCTCACATCACTGGATAACGACCGCCTTAAATTTGATGAAGAATTCATCGGTTTAGACAATGATCCTCTTCGACACTCTCGTTTGCGTGATTTAACTTGAAAGTATGGATATTTTTTATAAGCATTGCACTTATAAGCATATCTAGGCTCAGATATGGGGAAAATTAAGCATATGGCAAACATTACTTGTGTAGCACGAACGTGCAAAAGATATTATTTATTTATAAGAAAAGTAATAAAAAAAAAATTTATTATACGCATAGGTCATTATGACGTCATTTGTCAATTAGTTTTTTATATTTATCAATTAATGTCTCCCGTGAGCATTCGAGAGCTCGCATATCAGATCTCACTTTTCAGCTTTTTGCACTCTCATTCAATCACATATCATAAGGCGTGAGTGTGGTATGAAGAGATCATAATGTTTTCAAGAACTCAGTGAATAAATTTGAATCAAGTTTTCCACATTAATTTTGAACATTTGCATTGATCATTTGAACATTTGCATTTACATTTACATTGAACCATTTGGAATTATTTTCACATATCAATTCACATTTGGCAGGCTGGTAAGCTAATATTTTTTGAACTTTATTTTATATCAAGGCTTTGTCAACTCAAATTTTCTAAAGTAAGTTTTTCAATCAAATTTGTAATTTATCAACTTAGATCAATTTGTATCAAATTTATTTTTCAGTTTGAACATACAATCATATAATCAATTCATAACGTTACGAACACCTGTGTCCGATAATTCCACATTCAAACAGCTCAAATATCAATTGTCGCCGACGCTCTACAAACTGTCATCCGACATCAAGTCAACTGTCGCCGATGCTCAACAAACCATCGTCCGACATCAAACCAATCGTCGCCGACACTCAACAAACTGTCGTACGACATTTAACCAATCGTTGCTGACGCTCAACAAACCGTCGCACACAGACTCAAGCTGACGTTCACGTCATCCAATCAATTTGACACACCCATATATCAAATCAATGAGAAGGAGTGATCGTTTGAAGACAAAAGACCAAATCAATTATAAGACCTTTTGTAAAATCGTGAAAGAACAACCTCCTACATCAGAAGTAGCTATCCCACACGCAATGGCTGCTGAAATTGCATCGTTAGCCATCGATTACAAGATCGTTCACGCTGAGCTTGCAGACTTCATAGACGAGCATCAAGTTGATCCATCAGCAAGCATCAAATCCCTGGATAAAGATTTCACATCATTAGAGAAATTAAGGAACACCCTTCGAGATTTATTCATTCGTCTAGAAGAGTTGTCCCCGATCGAAGAAGAATTCCGAAATGATTTTCTTCAAATGAAGCAAGGTGCCAAACTTCTACTAGCTGAAATCATCAAGACGTTGAAAGTAAAAAGAGAGAAAGAAACGAATCAAGACACTCGTTTGGTCAAAGACATCAGCTCAAGCATAACCTCCCTCAAATCATCACTGGAGAATGAACTCTCAGACAAACTTCCAGAGCTAAGTGACGCAGACATCACAAAACGCAGTACCAATATCCCTCACCTCGAAAGACGTCTCACAGACCTTGACACCAAAATCACTCTACTTGTTCAATATGGTGGTCAGGACCAAAGAGGAGGGTATGAAACTTTTCTTCAGAAATTCCAACTCTACAAAACTAAACTAGACTCTGAACTTGAGAAAAGGGAAGTTGATAAACACAAAATGATGCTTGACAGTAGTTTAACGATCGAACTTAAGAAATTTGGGGGATACGACTCAACTTATGACATCTTCACCTTCAAAGAGAAATTTGAGAAATTCCATCTTCGAAATACTCCTAAACACTTGTTACCAGACTTGTTAAAAATGAATTATCTTGAACATACTGCATTGTTGTTAGTCAAGGATTCAAATGATATTGACGAGATATGGAAGAGGCTTAAGAAATCATTTGGTGACCCACAAGTGATGCTTGACAAGAAGCTCCAACAATTCGACAAACTTAACCTCACGCTCAAATCCAAAAACCTTGAGAAGACAATCGAATCACTTGGTGAACTCATCAGCCTCATCAAAGACACCATGAAACTCGCCAAACTACACAATGTTGAAGGAAGATTGTACTACAGCAACAGTCTCGAGAAGTTATGCAAGGTGATCGGTGAACACAGACAAAATCGTTGGTTATCAATCACTTGTGAAGAAGACCTGGAAGGAGAAGATCTCTGGGGAAAATTCACCAGTTTCCTGGAGAAGGAGATTCGTATCACCCAAGGAAAAGTGTTGATCAAGAATCGAACTGACGATCAAAAGAACGACCAACCCAAGAATGATCCACCTAAAAATCGTCAAAGTGGACACCACTCAGGAGGAGGGGTAAGAGATCCAAATTTATGTTATATCTGTGGTGCCACCGACCACGTCGTTACAAGTGGCCCAGGAGGTTCTAGACTCATCCAGTACTTCGTTTGTGAAAAATTTGTCAATCTCACCCCCCGTGAAAGATTCAACGAGTTAAAGGCTAAAGGACTTTGCTACCAATGTTTGTTCCCTGGAGCGTCTTTGTCCCATCCCAAGCATAAGGAAGGTCGTTGTCAACGAAATTTTACATGTCAAAATCCAGTTCACAACAATAGCAGGTACCCAACCAGAAAGCACGTACTCGTATGTGAGGATCACAAGCATGAAAACGACCAACTTCTCACTCAATACAAGGATATGCTCTTGAGAAAACGAGAACAGCTTCCACCATTCGTCAAAGACATGGGACTTCACTTCAATCGACAAGAAGGCCATCATTCGTCCACCAACAATGACAATGCCATCTATCAACTTCAAACGATCACAATCAACAACCAACAATTCCTGCTCTTCTACGATTCAGGATGTAGTGACTTCGTCTCAAAATTCAACGCCATCCAACGACTACCCCCAAGCAACTGTACACAAGAATACGCTGGTCCAATTCAACTTGGTGGAATCGGTGACAGCACTACTGAATCTCCTCATGGTATGTATACCGTATCCATCCCAACGTTCGACAACCAAACCGTTGCATCATTCACTGGCGTCTGCTTGGAACGACTAACAGCTACCTTCCCAACTCATCAATTGGAAGAAGTCGAAAAAGATATCCAAGACGAATTTAGAAAAACCAACCAAGACGCCAGCTTACTACCAAAACTTCCAAGATCCATTGGAGGTGATGTCGATTTTATCATCGGAATCAAGTATCTACGTTACCACCCTTCCAACTTCCATCAGGTTTAACAATCTATCGTTCATTCTTCAAAAACAGTGATGGATCTCGTGGTGTAATCGGTGGTCCACATCGTGTCTTCAATCAAATTGCTGCCCACGTTGGTATCACAAATCGAACAAGCTTCATCTCCAGTCAGCTCAGAGCGTATCAAGCTGGCTATCGAATCAACCCAGATGTATCATTATTCGGCTTTAAAGACTCGGTGATAGACACCTACCACGTCCACAATGATCAAATCTTCGTCTCCAAGGCAGAGAAGAGATTCCACGAGGTCGAATCTGCCGGTTCCGAAGTGAGTTATCGTTGCATCAAATGTCGATCGTGCAAAGATTGCAAAAATCATGAAACCATCGAATCCATAAGCATCCAAGAGGAAGTCGAACAAAATCTTATCGATCAATCCGTCAAAGTCGACTTCGAAAAGCATCAGACCATCGCATCTCTTCCTTTGTTACACGACCCGACAGTCAAACTCAATCCCAATCGATGGAAAGCACTCAAAGTCTACGAGCAACAAGTGAAGAAGTTGTCAAAATTTCCAATCGACAAGAATGACGTCATCGCCTCCGAGCAAAAGCTCCACGACTTAGGACATGTCGATTTTGTCAAAAATCTATCTAACGAACAACAAATCAAATTATGTAACAACCAAGTCCAGAACTTCATTCCATGGAGGGCAGTTTGGAAGACCAATTCCATCTCAACACCCTGTCGAGTAGTGTTTGACGCCTCCCAGCCTACTAGCAGTGGATATAGCCTCAACAACATCTGTGCCAAGGGTCGCAACAACATGAATAAGATGATCGAAATCCTCATCCGTTGGAGTATCAGACGCATTGGTTATCATACAGATGTAAGTAAAATGTATAATACGGTTAAATTGAACGAAGACCATTGGTGCCTCCAGAGGTATTTGTGGTCAACCGATCTCAATCCAAACCAACCACCTCAAGAGAAGATCATCAAAACCTTGATCTATGGGGTAAAGTCAAGTGGAAACCAGGCTGAACTTGCCCTACGAAAGACAGCTGACCACTCAAAGGACAAGTACCCTCGCGTCAACGAAGTTGTCAACAAGGACGTTTACGTCGACGACTGCATTTCAGGTGAAGATTCATTACAGGAAGCCATGGAAACCGCCGACAGCTTAGAAATCGTCGTCAACAAAGGTGGGTTTCGACTCAAAGGATTTACCTTCAGTGGCAGTGACCCACCTGAAGCTCTCTCACATGATGGCAAGTCTATTTCTGTTGGGGGAATGGTCTGGTACCCAAAGATCGACAAACTATCACTTGACATCTCCGAAATGAATTTTGCTCGAAAGCAAAGGGGGAAGAAACCGACAGAATCATCAGGTACAATTCCATCTCGACTCACAAGAAGACACTGCGTTTCCAAAGTATCTGAAATCTTCGACCCAACTGGAAAGATGACTCCAATCACTGCTGGTCTCAAACTCGATCTGCATGAACTAGTCAATCACAAACTTCAATGGGATGACGTCCTTCCAGACTCACTTCGCTCACTATGGACATCCCACTTCGACATGATCCAAGAAATCAAGGACATCAAATTTCACCGCACAATCATTCCTGAAGATGCACTCAATCTCGACATCTCAACCCTCGACTTCGGTGATGCAAGCCCATCACTAGCTTGTGCTGCCATCTACACTCGTATTCAAAGGAGAAATGGTACGTATTCGTCACAACTTGTATTTGCACGATCAAAACTCGTTCCTCAACCATCAACACAACCTCGAGCAGAGATGTTTGCAGCATTGATAAACGTACACACTGGTGAAGTTGTCAAGAGAGCATTCCAACAACATCACAAGGGATGCTTGAAAATCACAGACAACACCATCGTGCTTCATTGGATATCAAACACTGAGCTTCAACTCAAGCAGTGGGTTCGAAACAGAGTAATCGAAGTCCATCGACTCACAAACATCGAAGACTGGCGATTCATCGACTCCAATCAAATGATGGCTGACTTAGCAACAAGGAGAGGTGTCCAGTTATCAGAGGTCCAGCCAAACTCAGAATGGTTCGTCGGCCAAGACTGGATGCACCAAGATGAATCCAAGTTTCCTGTTAAAAAGGTAAGCGAAATTATTCTTACCTCTAAAGATCTTCAAGAGTTTCACAAAGAAACACAGGCATTAAAGTCAATAGACTTAAAGGCACCTCTTGATGTTACATGCAACGTCAACTTTGTTGTTCCATCGGAAGTAAAAGCAAGATACACCTTCTCGGATTATTTAATTGATCCAAACAAATTTCGATTCAAGACTGTTGTTAGAGTTTTAGCAATAGTTATCAAGAGCATCAGGAAGATGAGATGGATGAGAAACAACAAGAAAAAGACGAGATCAGCCACAGCAAAGTTCGATCAATCAAGCAATGGTCCATCCAAAGACGACATCAAGCAAGCGGAAGATTATTTCTTTCGCAAAGCAACGATGGAGGTCAAACATTTCAACAAGCCATCTGTCTACAACAAAATCAGCCAAGAAGTCAGTGGCATCCTTTACTACTCAGGACGGTTTCTACCAACAGAAGCCATCAACATCGTCACTCCAATGGCATCATCAATGCACGACTTGCAATCAACAAGCTTCTTCGTTCCACTCGTCGACAAACACTCGCCTTTAGCATACAGCATCATCAACGAGGTTCACTGTTATGACGAAACAGTGAAACACAGTGGTAACGAATCAATTCTACGTTTTGTCCTTAAGAGAGCTTACGTTCTTGAAGGACGTGAAATTGTCAAACGTATCAAACGAAACTGTACTCGATGTCGGTACATCGAGAAGAAGACTGTGAGCATTGAAATGGGCAAGCTCTCGTCTCCTCAATTAACAATTGCCCCTGCATTTTATTATTCTCAGATTGATCTTGCAGGGCCTGTAAAGGCATACTGCAATCACCACAGACGATCAACAATCAAGCTTTGGTTGACGGTCTTCTGCTGCATGACCACTTCAGCTACATCAATCAAGATCATGGACGACTACAGCACTGTCGCCTTCATCCAAGCGTTCGTACGATTTTCATCTCACCATGGTTATCCTCAGAAGCTCTTCATCGACTCTGGTAGCCAACTCATCAAAGGATGTGAAGACGTCAAAATCGACTTCCACGACTTACGAGCCAGGCTTCATCGCAACTACTCCATTGAATTCGACATCAGTCCAGTTGGTGCACACAACTACCAAGGAAAGGTTGAACGCAAAATCAAGGAGATTTCAAGATCGATCGAGAGGACGATTTCTCAATCACGACTATCAATCCTTCAATGGGAAACGGTGGCATCAGAGATTTCGAACAGTCTCAATAACATGCCTCTCGCACTTGGTTCCATCACATCTGATTTCGAAAGCATGGACCTTATTACACCCAACAGACTTCTTCTTGGACGCAACAACGAGAGAGGTCCAGTCAACGTTCCATCAACATTCAACAAGATCATCCAAACGAATATCGACATCTTCAACACGTGGTTTGAAAATTGGTTGATCTCACATGTTCCAAAGCTTATTTCACAACCAAAGTGGTTTAAGAACGACAAGCACTTGAAAAAGGGTGACATTGTCCTTTTCCTTAAGAATGATTCTTCCATTGCCAAGACATATCATCTTGGAAGAATAAAAACTGTTCATGTTAGTAAAGATGGTAAAATTCGTAAAGTTGATGTTGAGTATGTCAATTCAAATGAAACTGCAAAACGTAAAACTACCAGATGTGTCAGAGATTTAGTTGTAATTCATCATGTTGATGAAATGGACATTTTGCAAGAACTCAATAAAATGTTCAAGAACTGAACTGTATCTGGATGGACATTTCACTTTTCCACGTTGGGGGAATGTAGCACGAACGTGCAAAAGATATTATTTATTTATAAGAAAAGCAATAAAAAAAAAATTTATTATACGCATAGGTCATTATGACGTCATTTGTCAATTAGTTTTTTATATTTATCAATTAATGTCTCCCGTGAGCATTCGAGAGCTCGCATATCAGATCTCACTTTTCAGCTTTTTGCACTCTCATTCAATCACATATCATAAGGCGTGAGTGTGGTATGAAGAGATCAGAATGTTTTCAAGAACTCAGTGAATAAATTTGAATCAAGTTTTCCACATTCATTTTGAACATTTGCATTGATCATTTGAACATTTGCGTTTACATTTACATTGAACCATTTGGAATTATTTTCACATATCAATTCACATTTGGCAGGCTGGTAAGCTAATATTTTTTAAACTTTATTTTATATCAAGGCTTTGTCAACTCAAATTTTCTAAAGTAAGTTTTTCAATCAAATTTGTAATTTATCAACTTAGATCAATTTGTATCAAATTTATTTTTCAGTTTGAACATACAATCATATAATCAATTCTTAACGTTACGAACACCTGTGTCCGATAATTCCACAACTTGAGCCTACGAAAAATGTTTTTTTCCTGATTTTGGCTGGAATTTTGCGGATTTTCAGTATTTCCCTAAATTTTTGTTTTAGATTCAAGCATCCCTCAAGCATTTTTCAGCCTTATTAAGCTTTCAACCTAAGCATCTCTGAGCCTGTTTTCGGATTTTTGTATGCTTATAAAAAAAACATGTATAAGCTAAACCATTGTGGCATTTTTGCTATGTTCCTTGAAGAGATCAATGATTTTCATGTGTAGTATATTTTAAGTTGTTTAATCACTTGTGATTTGAATCAGAAGCTGATAAATACTTTAAGTTTTTTTATTAACATCGCCACATTAACATCGTTATCTCCGAAAAAATGCTTTTTTTATCTCCGTAGTAAAACGCCACACATTTCAGAAAACCAGCGATTCTACAAATATCTCAAATTTGTCTCAGCTGCTCAAACCTTTAACCGACAAAATTCTGCAAAACGTGCAGAATAGGCATGAATGGGCGAGTCAAATTTTGAAATATTCAAAAGGATAGCACAGTTGTGACAAATTTTGAATCCAACTTTTTTACCCGTATACAGCTCGGAAGATTAACTGCCTTCGGCGGTCGATGATCAAAACTCTGAAAACATCAAAGAAAACAAAAAAGAACATTATAAGAAAAACTCTGAAAACATCAAAGAAAACAGAAAAGTACATCATGAAAAAAACTCTGAAAACATCAAAGAAAACAGAAAAGAACATTATCAAAACAATTCAGAAAACAGAAAAGAAAACAGAAAAGAACATTATCAAAACAATTCAGAAAACATCAAAGAAAACAAAAAAGAACATTATGAAAAAAACTCTGAAAACATCAAAGAAAACAGAAAAGAACATTATCAAAACAATTCAGAAAACATCAAAGAAAACAAAAAAGAACATTATGAAAAAAACTCCAAAAACATCAAAGAAAACAGAAAAGAACATTATCAAAAAAATTCAGAAACTATTAAAGAAAAAAACAGAAAGTATCAAAAAGACAAAAAAGATAGTGACAAAAAAGATTCTGATAGGGGTAAAAGAATATCAAAATTTAAAGAACAAATTAAAGAAGGTCCTTTCTACATCTGTGTTTCTTGTCACCGATACCTTTACAGAAGAGCGGTCATGCCATTTAAAGAAGAAAAGTACAATAAAAGTGGATTTGATCCAAAGTGTAGTCCTATTCCTCGTTTTTCTGATAATCAATTATATATTTGTAAAACTTGAGATAAAAAGCTTTTGAAACAAACTTGAGTTGTATGATATGCCAGATCATTTACAAAACATTAACAAGATGGAACGTGCGGTTATATCACAACGTATTTTGTTTGCAAAAATCAAGATCATGCCAAAAGGACAATTTCCTAAAATCAAGGGTATTGTGTGCAATATTCCAATTGAAACTGAAGAGGTCTGTAATGTGTTACCAAGAAAACTTGATGAGAGCAATGTTATTTTCATGAAGTTGAAACGCAAATTGTGTTACAATGTTCATGTATTATGTGAGGCTGTCAGACCTGACATTGTTTTTTCTATTTTGAATCACCTAAAAAGTGTCAACCCATTATATGAACATGTTAACGTGCAAGATATTTTAACAGAGAATGCTTTCAACATAAGATTTGTGGATGACAAAGATATTGATTTTTCCACTTTTGGTCGTGAACAATCCCAAACATCTGCAGAAGTTGTTTTAAGATTTATTGATGATAGCAATGTCAAGCAAATTCATAACTTTGAGGAAAAAGATGAGTTTGAAAATGAGGATCCAATGGATCAGCATCGGTTGACTTGTGTTGAAACAACTTTGATTTCGAAATGCCCTCATGCAATTGTTGATGACGAAAATATTGTTGTGGCGCCAGGCGAAGGAAAAGCTCCTTTGAATGTTTTGAAAGATGAAAAAGTGGAAGTATTGGACTTGATTTATTCCCAACTGGAAAATTTGGCTTATCAGAATACAGAGATGTTAAACTCACTCATACAAAATATTTCAATCAACGTCTCTTAAATTACACACAGCGATTTGCATCTGATTCTGATTACCTCTTTTTTGCTAACTTTGTTTCACAGCAAACTAATTTGCGTAATCAAATGAATGTGGCAATGCGTAAAGTTTCAGGGAGAAATACCATTGCAGGTATGCTAAGTATCAATTTCAAAGAAAATGTGAAAAACTTTGTAGTTAAGGAGGAAGCTTACACTTTCATGAATAGTGTCAAAGGTTCTGCTGCTTATTGGAAAAATATGTTATCTGATGTGTTAGCTATGGTCAAACAACTTGGAATTCCTTCATTTTTCATGACACTGTCCTGTGCTGACTTGAGGTGGAACGAATTTCCCTGCATAATTTCTAGGCTAAACAGATGTTATGCGCAGATATGTAATTTTTGCGCAGATATGTAATTTCTGCGCAGATATGTAATTATTTTGCGCAGATATGTAATTTCTGCGCAAATATGTAATTATTTTGCGCAACTATGTAATTTTGAGCTGCGCAGATATGTAATTAAATTTCTGCGCAGATATGTAAAACACGACCTTTTTGACTTGGTTATTTTTTGAAAAACTAACTAAATTTTTCACATACAAGAAGTAATATCTTGAACATTGTTCTTGGACTAAGGCAAACATTTGGCGATTGTTGTTTTTATTATAAGCATCATCTTTATAAGAAACAAGTCAACATCTTTTTATCAAAGTGATATTGGCTTTCGGCGTTTGGTTCTATCAAAGCAACTAGGGGACTGTGCTTGTGAGAAAGATTTTGTTTTTCTTGTAAGCATCAACTTTATAAGAACACAATTCATAACTCTCAAACCAATGATTATTAGCTTTCGGTGTTAGGTTTTTTCAAAGCAAATAGAGGATTGTACTTAAGCTAGAAAAATTTATTTTTCTTATAAGCATTAACTTTATAAGAACACAATTCATAACTCCCAAACCAATAGATATTAGCTTTCGGTGATCGGTATTTTCAAAGCAAACATAGGATAATGCTTGAGCTAGAAAAATTTATTTTTCTCATAAGCATTAACTTTATAAGAACATAATTCATAACTCCCAAACCAATAGATATTAGCTTTCGGTGATCGGTATTTTCAAAGCAAACATAGTGCTTATAATGCTTGAGCTAGAAAATTTTGTTTTTCTTATAAGCATCAACTTTATAAGAACACAATTCATAACTCTCAAACCAATGATTATTAGCTTTCGGTGTTAGGTTTTTTCAAAGCAAATAGAGGATTGTACTTAAGCTAGAAAAATTTATTTTTCTTATAAGCATTAACTTTATAAGAACACAATTCATAACTCTCAAACCAATAGATATTGGCTTTCGGTGATCGGTTCTTTCACAGCAAACATAGGATAGTGCTGAAGCTAGAAAATTTTGTTTTTCTCATGAACATCAACTTTATAAGAACACAATTCATAACTCCTAAACAATATTTTTTGGCTTTTGTTTGATAAATCAAATCTCTGAAAGCCTATTCCACTTAGAAAAAAACCTTGTTCTTATAAAATTCTAATAAACTAATGTTAGATTTAGCAAAATTCCCTATTTCTTTCGATAGAGCCATTGTGTCATTGTGAATGCCAATTCCACTTCAAAAAAATTAAATTTATCTCCTTTTAGATGGCTTAAAGTCAAATATTTTGCCTTAGTTTAATTTGTAAGGGGAAAATAAGAAAGACATGTAATTTTTTTAAATATCTTTAACAATCAGTGTCAAAATATTCCTGAATTGTGTAACATTCTTCAGAATTTAAAGTTCGAGCGAGAATCACAACTTCGATAATCCCACTCTATTTCATTGGATAATTCAATCAAATTTAATGAATTTGCTCGTAGATCGAGCCATGAAAAGGAAAAAGGAGTTTTTTTATCATAAATTAGTCCATGTATTGGTAAAGACAACCAATAGAATTTTACTTTATCTCACTGTAATGTAAAGAAATGCAATTCATATCTACAAAATCAATAAAGTTTACATAGGTGTGACTATCTCGAGTCGAGGTTCTATCGAAAATCTCATTTGTACTTTTCTATTAGGTTGTAAAAACTACCGTATTTCTTCGAATAAACGCCTTGGGCGTCTTTTTAATTTTAAGACTTTCAGGAAGGGTGTTAAAGAAAAGGGTGTTAATTAAAAATTTTAAAACCTCCCATTGAGGGAGTCTTTTTTCTCAGAGAAGGAGCGTGTATTGGTAGGAATACGGTAATTACCGAAAGGTAAATACTATTCTACCAAGAGTTATTTGATTCTCATAAAGTAGTTGCTTATAGGAAAAATTAATATGCTCATATTGTGCGCTGTCCCTTGTTTACTTTGTAAGAACTAATAAACGAAGGGTATATCTAGGGTATGTCTATTAAGAGTTATTGATTTGATTCTTTATAAAGTATATGCTTATCAGAAGGTAAAAACTAATGACCGAAGGGTATATCACCGTCTATCAAGAGTTATTGATTTGATTCTTATAAAGTAGTTCCTTATAAGACAAATAAATATGATCATATTATGCACCGTCCCTTATTTACTTTGTAAGAACTAATTACCCAAAGGTATATGACCGTCTATCTAGAGTTATTGATTTAATTCTTATAAAGCTGATGCTTATAACAAAAATAGTCACATCCATTTAAGGCGCTATTCCATTTTTGCTTTGAAAGAACCATTCAACGAAAGCTAAAACTTAGTCGTTGAAAAGTTATAAATAATTTTTCTTATAAAGATGATGCTTATAAGAAAAATAATTACTTTCAATTTAGGCGCTATTACATGTTTGCTTCGAAAGAACCAATTACCGAAAGCTAAAACTTATTGGTTGAAAATTTATAGAGAATTTTTTTATAAAGACGATTCTTATAAGAAAAATAATTACTTTCATTTTAGGCGCTATTCCATGTTTCCTTTGAAAGAACCAATTACCGAAAGCTAAAACTTAGTGGTTGAAAAGTTATAGATCATTTTCTTATAAAGATGATTCTTATAAGAAAAATAATTACTTTCATTTTAGGCGCTATTCCATGTTTCCTTTGAAAGAACCAATTACCGAAAGCTTAAACTTAGTGGTTGAAAAGTTATAGAGAATTTTCTTATAAAGATGATGCTTATAAGAAAAATAATTACTTTAATTTTAGGCGCTATTCCATGTTTCCTTTGAAAGAACCAATCACCAAAAGCTAAAACTTAGCGGTTGATGATGCTTATAAGAACAAGCTAGATGCTGAATGGACCTACCTGATGATGAAAGTTGGATAGCAATGCGAGGAGAAAAAAATCAGTCAAAAAATATAGCGTTTAAAGAAAATGCATAACGCAATAAATTCATCATTGATTGTTGATGGGGGGAGAGGGAAGGGTTGTAGGGGAAAAATACATAGAAAGTTCTGGTCACAAAAATCAGTTTTATTGACAATTGAATCATGCTTGATGGTGAGCATTGTTATCAATAATGTTTTTGTGTGAAAAACATAGAAATACAAAGAAAAAATCTAATGAAAATCTTCAAAAACGGCGATTTCCGGCATTTTCAACCGAAAAAAAAAATTTTCTAAAAAATCAAACTCAGCCATGTTTTGAGCATTGCGAATACGCATCTTTCTGCAAAAAATCAGAAAAAACTTTTGATGAAAATTCGAGAAAATGTAAAAAAGCCGGTTTTTTCGAGAAATTCAAGAAATACTGTCTTTCCGGCAAAAATAGGTTGTTCCGGCGATTTTTAAATAGCTCCGGCTTCAAAAATCAATTTTATTGAAAATTGAAACATGAATGATGGTGGGCATTGCTATTAGTAATGTTTTAATGAAAAAACAAACAATTGTAAGGAGAAAGTCCAATGAAAATCCAGAAAAACGGCGATTTACGGCATATTTACGGCATTTTCGGCCGGAAAAAAATTTCCTCAAAAATCAAACTCGGCCATGTTTTGAACAATATTAAAACGCATCTTTGAGCAAAAAATCAGAAAAAACTAATGATAAAATCTCGAGAAAATGCCAAAAAACCAGTTTTTCCGGCATATTTCCGGCATTTTCGGCCAGAAAAAAATGTTTTCCGAAAATCGGGCTCCGTCACTTTTTAGGTATTGTCATTTTACATCAGTGTGCAAAATCTCATAAAAAAATATAAAGTACAGCTCGAGAAATTCAAGAAATACTGTTTTTCCGGCGAAAATCGGCTGTTCCGGCGATTTTTAAAAAGTTCCGGCTTCAAAAATCAGTTTTATTGAAAATTGAAACATGCATGATGGTGGGCATTGCTATTAGTAATGTTTTTGAATGAAAAAACAACCAATTATAAGGAAAAAGTCCGATGAAAATCTGCAAAAACGGCGATTTCCGGCATATTTCCGGCATTTTCGGCCGGAAAAGAATTTTTCTCAAAAATCGGACTCTTCCATGTTTTGGGCATTGCTAATACGCATCTTTGTGCAAAAAATCTGAAAAAACTAATGATGAAATCTCGAGAAAATGCCAAAAAACCGGTTTTTCCGGCATATTTCCGGCATTTTCGGCCGGAAATGATTTTTTTTCGAAAATCGGGCTCCGTCACATTTTGGGCATTACTATTTTGCATCATTGTGCCTAAAATCAGAAAAAACTAATGACTCAAGGGGATTAAGGCGGGGTTAAAATGCTTGCAACGTTACAAATCATTTTCAGAAGCTCATTTTGGGCTCAAACGAAGCGTATGACGAAGTAGAATAGGATTCAGTCTAGGCAGATGTTTTTCTATTTTGAAATTTTGCATAATTTGCAAAAATCCTCAATTTTGCGCTATTTTGATGACGTCATGAAAATTGAAATCCCAATAACTTTTGATAGAATTATCAAATTAATTTCAAATTTTGACCAAAGATGCATATTATTAATGTTTTTAGGATTAGAAAAAAATTTCAATAAAGTTTGATGACGTCATCACTTTTCAGCTAAAAAGTAAAATCCTTAAAAAATGCTGACGTCATCAAGATTTTGAAAATTAATTGAAATTTTTTGAAGATTTGCATTGAAATGCATCTTTGGTGAAAGTTTGAAATTATTTTGATGATTCTATCAAAAGTTATTGGAATTTCAATTTTTATGACGTCATCAAAATAGCGCAAAATTGAGGATTATTGCGAATTACGCAAAATTTCAAAATGAAAAAACATCTGCCTAGACTGAATCTTATTCTAATTAGTTATACGCTTCGTTTGAGCCCAAAACGAGCTTCTGAAAATGATTTGTAACGTTGCAAGGATTTTGACCTCCACGAACCCGCCTTAATCCCCTGGAGGAGCCAATCTTGAGAAAAGCTGGTAACAGACGGACGGACGAACGAACGAACGAACAGACGAACGGACGAACGGACATCGGTTAATTTATAGGACCTCCAAGGTAGGTCCAAAAATAATTAGTTTAATTTTAGGCGCTATTCCATGTTTCCTTTGAAAGAACCAATCACCAAAAGCTAAAACTTAGTGGTTGAAAAGTTATAGAGAATTTTCTTATAACAATGATTCTTATAAGAAAAATAATTACTTTCATTTAAGGCGCTATTCCATTTTTGCTTTGAAAGAACCAATCACCGAAAGCTAAAAATTGTTGTTATAAGATATTACTTCTTGTATTTGATAGGAATTAGCTAAAATACCTTAAGTCGAAAAAAAGGTAAAAGTAATGGTAAAAGCTATCAAGGGGGTACCATTGATTTTAGAGATCGTGTTTTACATATCTGCGCAAAAATTTAATTACATATCTGCGCAGCTCGAAATTACATAGTTGCGCAAAATAATTACATATTTGCGCAGAAATTACATATCTGCGCAAAATAATTACATATCTGCGCAGAAATTACATATCTGCGCAAAAATTACATATCTGCGCACAACAACAGACAAGAGCTATCAGAAGAGGAGATAATTGCATTGCCATATTTTGAAAGATGTGAGCTTCTGAATAGTAATCCAGTTCTTTTAGTAAGGCACTTTCAATATCGCGTTGAAGTTTTCTGTAAAGAGATTGTTATTAACGGGCCATTAGGAAAAGTGAAATTCCATGTAATTAGAATAGAATTCCAGTTCAGAGGTTCTCCCCATGCACATTGTCTCTTATGGGTTAAAAATATGCCAGTCTTAACACTAAAGAGTATTGAAGAATATACACAATTTTTGGATTCTGCTATCTCTGCCAATATACCCACTGAACCATCTAGGTTGAAGCAGTATCAGGTTCACCGCCATTCGGAACATGTCAAAAGTATGGAAATAAAGAATGTCGTTTTGGATTCGGTAAATTTTTCACCCACAGAACAATAATCGCAAAACCATTACCTGCAGATACACCTGATAAGGATCAAATTTAATTGAAGCAAAAAGAAATATTTTCAAAAGTTAAAAATCATATTGATGAATCCACAGATGAAAATGACTTTCAGGTTCACCTTAAAAGAAATACAAATTCTTGCTTTGTAAACAACTATTTTGAAGAGGGTCTCTTGGCATGGCAAGCCAATATCGATCTCCAACCAGTATTTAATCATTACAAAGCAGTGCAATATATGTGTGCATACTTTTCAAAAAATGAAACTTCCAGCTCAAATGCAATGAAGGAGGCTTTAGCAGAGTGTAAAGAACTTGAAAAAGATAAGTTTGAAACAATGCAAAAGTTAGCTCAAGCATACAGTGATAACAGAGAATGTTCTGTTCAAGAAGTTGTCTATCAGTTGATGCTTGTACTTTGGTTGCGCAAAGGATACTCTCAGGTCATGTTTGTAAATACTAATTTACCAGAGGAGCGTTTTCATATGTTCAAGTCTGAGGAGGAATTGGCTGAGCTTCCTGAGGATAGTGAAGATGTTTTTAAGAAAAACATACTGGATAGATATATCGATCGACCCAATAGAACTTTTTCAAACGGAAAATACAGAGAAATTGATTGTTTATTTTATGCACAATTTTGCAGCAACTTTGAACTTGATAAAAAAATTGATTATGCAGAACTTATAAATGACAGTCAGGCTAATGTGCTTGATGACACTGTTGTTGAGGAAAACCATGTAGAAAACCCACTTCCTAAGAAAATTCCCCTAATGAATTCTAAAGAATGTATGAGATGTCGTAATACACACCAAATCGTCATTTATATCCAGAAAAGTATGCTCATCACCTTTTGATGTTGTTTTATCCCTTTCGCAAAGAAGATCTTAATTTACACGGCTCATATATGCTGAAATTGTCCAGTCCTGATGTTTCAGAAAAAAGTCAATAGAAACAGAGAAATTTTTGAGCCAAACTTCGAGTTGGTTGAAAGTGCCTTACAAAACTATCAGAGTGATTTATTAACAAATCAGAACGCTTTCGCCCAACAAGAGAATGACTAAGTATTTAATCTGCTAAATGGGGGGGGGGGGTTCAGGGGGTACCCGATTCCGCAATTCCGTCAGTTTTTTCTCCAATTTCCGTCAAACCGTCTTAAATTGAACCAAAATTCCGTCACCGAAAATTCCTTTGAAATTCAATATTTTTGTCGAAAATTCCGCAAAATTTGAATATCTTTTACCAATACCGAAATTCCGCAAATTTTTTTACTAAATTCCGTTTTTCCGCACTAAAATTGTCTAATTTTCCGTCTCCGTCAGACAACCCAATTTCCGTAATTCCGTCTAAACTTTCGCCAAATTCCGCCACTCCGTCCGAAAAAAGGGTCGAATCCGCTCCTCCGCCAACCATGAACCCCCCCCCCCCCTAAATGAGGAATTAAATAACAATACGGATATTGAGGAAGAACTGCATGATGAAGCTTTGGCCAATTTAGCTCCAGCTGCTGTTCATAGTACAACTTTTTCAGAGGAAGAATTGAGGTTGAACATTGAGTCTTTGAACGAAAAGCAACGAGAAATCTTTGATGTTGTCTATATGTCAACTAAACGATATGTACAGAACAAGAATTTAGAATCTCCGGAAGAAATTGAACCACTTCGTATCTTTTTAACTGCAGCTGGTGGATGTTGAAAAAGTTATCTTCTCAAATGTCTGTATGATGTTTTAAACAAGCTTCTTTGTCGCAAAGGTGACACATCTAAAGCCAAAATCTTGCGATTGGCACCAACCGGTGTTGCTGCAATCAATATTGATGGTACAACGATAGATACTGGTCTCGGTCAATCCCGTCACGGTTTTCTACCACTAAGTGATAAACAAAGAACTAATTTTCGCCTCAAACTTCAAGACGTTAGCTTGATTTTCATTGACGAAGTATCCATGGTGAGTCCACAGACTTTACTGCAAATTCACCAACGCCTTTGTGAGCTATTTGGGACATCTGACCGTATACTGTTTGCCAATAAGACAGTTATTGTTAGTGGTGATCTATATCAGTTACCTCCTGTTTTTGGCGGCCCAGTCTTTACATTGAATGGGTTTGTGATAAATCTATTAAAACTTTGGCGTCAATTTAAATTTGCTGAGCTTAATGAGGTTATGCGCCTACAGGGTGATAATACATTTGTAAATTTGCTGAACAACATTAGAATAGGAATCATAACAGAAGAAGATGAAAGAATTTTGAGATCCAAATTTATTTCACAAGATGATCCAAATTACCCATGGGATGTTTTGCATTTATTTGCAGAAAACAGCATGGTGAAAGCTCACAATGACAAAATGATTGAATCACTGTCAACACCTATTATCAATATTTTTGCCATTGAACAATACCCTCGTGGACTTGCAGAAAGTAAAATTCACGAGATTAGAAACAAAAAATACACAGATACTGGAGGCATAACTTATCAACTTACTCCAAGAGTCGGTGCTCGAGTTTTGTTGACTACAAATCTGGACATAAACGATAGACTTGTAAATGGGCAACTTGGCACAGTTAAGCACATTGAAGTTTTGAATGGTAAATGTGAAAAAATATATGTCCTTTTTGATGATGTTAAAGCTTGAAATGAAAAGATGAAAAGTGATGACTTTGCACGCCGCAATGGTTATGTTCCAATTGAAAGAACTGAAGCTAAATTTGGTACCTCCAAAAGAAAAGAAATGGTAACAGTAATCTGGACACAATTTCCTCTTATTCTAGCATATGCTTGTACTGTGCACAAAGTTCAAGGGTTGACACTTCAAAAGATTGTTGTCAGTTTTCAGCTGCAAAGACAAAACCAATTTAACCCTGGTCAAATGTATGTGGCATGGAGTCGTGTTACATCCCTGGATGGGTTGTTTCTTATTGGCAATTTTTCAACATCTGCAATTATATCAAGTAAACCTGCTGATGGAGAATATCAAAGACTTCGATGTAAGGAAAATGTACTTGAACCTCTGTGAACCTCTGTATTCCTTTAATCCTTCAGACAAAAATTTGGTTTTGACTTTGCTTAATATTAGATCTCTTAGACTAAAGTCTGCTTCAATCAGGAACTACAAAGAATTGGTTGATTCTGATGTGTTACTTTTAACAGAAACACAACTTAGCATTGATGCAAATGTTGAAGAAGTTGAATATAACGTGAGGCCTTTCAAAATGTTATTTAACAATGTGGAAGACAAATTCAAAAGTTTAGCAATAGGGTACAGAGAATGCATAACAATATTGGAAGATCAACATGTCTCTNCCTCTTTTTTTTCTAGTCTACAACAGTGCTATCTGAGTTACCAGATATCGATATTATTTTTGGCGATTTTAATATTGACCTGCTGAAAGAAAGTGAAGAAAAACGAAATCTATTATACTGCCTTCAAGATTTCAATCCACTCGTAGATTTTCCAACACATGTAGATGGAGGTGCCATTGATCATATTTTCCTCAATAGCTCCTTTAATGATGCCTTGGTGGATGGTCTTAAATTTTGCACATGCCTTTCAGATCACGATGTTTTGAAAATTGAAATTTTTTGATAGTTTTATGTTTTATTAATAGAAAAACATGGGATTCAGATTTCCAATTTATGATGCAATAGGGGTGGGTGGGGGATGGGAGTCAAGGGACTCCTTTTAACGCAGTAGGCTTTTAAATGGCACAAGTTTGGGTATCTTCAAGAGTTCAAGCTAGGACTTAAAAATAGTCACTGACAACTTAGATATTTCAGTAGCGCAACTTATGCCATATAAAATCCTATCTAAACTTTCATCGTTAGGCACAAACCAAAGATTAAGGCAGTTTATTTTTGTAGTGAATGAAAGTGACATTATAATGGTCATTTGATCATTCATATAAAAATAAAGAGTTCTTTTTTTACCATACAGTGAAATCTTTTGTTTAAATATTCTCAACTAAAGGCTTGTCGCTTGTCTTATTTAGCTGCTTAAATTTTGAGATATTTTCAAGAATATGAGGGGCTTTGTGATAGGTCATACATGAATTAAAAAGATATGTTTTTTTAAATGAATTTATAAGATGCTAAAATTAGTATTTAGTTAATATTTTTGTAGTTTTGTCTTTTGTTATACTGAATTTTAATAGGAATAGAAATCACTTGTGAGAAGAAAGGCCTGAGACTTGACTCTTTTGAATTTTGTTAAAATTAAATTTTTCTTTTGATGCTAATAAATTCAGTCCTGGTTAAACGGACTAACCAATATTGTTCAATGTTTCGAAAAGCATTTCTTGATTATGTGTTTCTTTCCTTTATTAATGAAGCACTTATTACAGTCGATAAGATTTTTTAAGAATTTTTTTTAGAATTTTTAAATTATTGAAATAAACTTGTGTTATTTTATTATTCTAGTTTTGTATTATTTCTTTGTTTACTGATTTGATTTTTTCATTTAGAATGTCTTATTTTAGTCAAAACTTATATTCTGAAACCTACTGTAAAAATATAAATGAATTGATACTTTTCATGCACCACAAAATGATAATGAACAATGATTAAAGATGATATTTAACTTTAATAGAACAATAAATAAATATGGACAAAAGTGATATTATTGTTGGTGTTTGTCATGATGAATTTGGATCAAATATATTTCAAAGTCGTCATTCGGTATGATGTCACCCTCGACAGAAACGTATGAATAATACCTTGTCAATTATAAATCATGTTTTGGATATTGAATTGCATTATAATCGTGAGTATAACAAAGTTTAACTATTCAATTTCTAGTCATCTTTTTTCACTATGAAGAAAATGGAAAAATGGTTTTGAAAATTTCATAAGGGTATAAGGTTCCTTATTGTTCCGAACATACATCTTGAAATCTGTCTGCCACTTTGATAAATTATATATATATTAAATTTAGCTTAGTTGGGAGAGTAATCGTCCGCCAAGCGAGAGGTCGTAAGTTCAATCCCCCACTCGATTCGTTACATTTGAGAGAATTGGGGGAAGTACATTAGTGCGAAATCTATCGACTCTTATAAATGTTTATTTCTTTTATCAAAATCCTTAATTTCATTGTTTTTTTTTCATTTTAAGCTTTACACTTGGATGCAATTCATTTGTCACGAAAACTCAGCGAAGTCGAATACATTACACGTTATTAATCATTCTTTCATGATAAAACATGCTGCATAAAGTTAAAAACAATATCAAAATAAAGGTCGGATCTTGATCAAAATGTTGGGAAAAATGCTTGTCACACTGCTTTTACATTTCTCCCCGATAACGATGTATCCTGTTAACGATATATCCTGTATCCTGATTATGATGTATCCTATTTATGCTGTACCCTGTTTACACTATTTCCGCTAACGTTGTATGCTATTTACGTTTTATCATGTTACGTTCTATCCTGTTTGCAATGTTTCATGTTACGTTTCTGGTTTTAGTATCACTGGTGAATGTTCTCATGATTGTACCTTTGAATTTGATTGACTTTGGGATTAACGGAATTATGTTTTGTGGATGATTTAATGTTGTTATCAGACACTATTTGCATGGAGAATAATGGACATAAATTTTCACAAAATGATATATTTTATTTCGGAAAAATAGAAGTAGTGCATATTTTTGTTTTTCTGGGAATAATGAAAGTTTTTAGAAACCTTTCATTACTTATTTTTACGAATGGTTACATTTTTGTTAGAACTTGACTTGTGAAAATATTATATATTTATTATAATAGCTGTTCAAAAAATGCTTGAACTAAGAAATAAACAAAAATACCATTGAAATACATTTAGATTATTTGCTTCCTTTGTGATATCTATTGAATTGATCAAGGACACTTGTATAGAAAATTGAGTTGATTTTGGGGGAAATTTTGGAAAATCTTTTTGGAATTTTTTAAAGCTTTTTTTTAAGGCATTCTCGCTATTTGAGGCTTTTGCGGAGGAAATATTTATCCGCATCTTTGCGGCTCTTGTTTTCTTTCATATAATCATAACAAAACATGATATTGACATGAACTTTGAAAAGTGATGCAAACATTTCTCAGCTAAAGCAGATCGAATGACACTGCATCTCTTGAAATGGCAGCACTGTCAATGAAAGGTTGGCAGAGACCCGAAATGAGGTGAGTTTTAAATATTTGAAAAACTAGGATAAGCACCGACTTGCCTCATACTACTTAAAGGCCGGGGCCTTTCTGTTGCTTTTCCATTTAAAGGAAAACCAACAGAAATGCAGATTTTTGTTTATTTGATTAAAAATATCCATATGCTTGTTGCTTCTTATATGGGGGGTACTTAGGCAAATGGAGGGTACGGTATGTGCCGCCCTTAAGGGTACCTTTTTTGGACTTCCAAAGTCCCAGTAAGGGTCGGAAAAAAAGGAAAATTTCAACTCTTTACCCCCTGAAAGATCGAAATTTGGTCAAAATTGGTCGAATTAGTCCCGCTAAGGGTCGTAAAATTCACAAAATTTTCCTTTGTTTTCTCCTTTTTAGTCCCGGTAAGGGTCCAAGGGTCGAAAGTCGGGTGATACCTCCCTGTCAGCTCGCAACCCTAGTACCAATCAAGCTATCCCATATTTTTTAATCTCGCAATTGATTAAGAATGGTCACAAATTTTAGTTAGCTCGGGGCTCTGCATTCTACTAGGTGTATGGCTTATGAGATGGGCCTTGATTCGAAGAAGGTCAAACTTTCGACTTTAGAAACAAATTATATAGAAAATTGAAGGGTAAGAAAAACATAGCTTTGATTTATGTTATCAATTTTTAGATTTAGAAAATGGGGGGCGCTGAGGAGGGTCATCACCACAAGAAGACTTGTTTCAACATTTGGCAGCCAACCAAGAAGCAACAACAAAGATATAAAGATCCCAATCTTGGAGAGATTGAATAGTGGTGACGTTCTAGTAGGAGACGGAGGCATGACGTATGCATTGGAAAAACGAGGATATGTAACGGCGGCTCAATGGACACCAGAAGCGGTGGTAGAACACCCAGAAGCTGGTAGAGTATTCTGTCTTATAGGAAAGGGGACACTTAAAGAGAAAGTATTGTTGTATGCAAGCCAGGGATAGAGTGCATAGCAAACATCTTACCACTTGTACTAAAACACCACAAAACGCGAAGTTACATAACAAGTGACACTTTTAAAAAATACTCTAAAGTTCTAAGGGTCTCTATCGAGTGGAATAAAAAATATCAGTACGAAGGTTCGTAATAAATACCCAATTATTGAATAGATACAGCCGTTTTAACCTTTCCAGCGCGCAACTTTTTAAATTTTCACGCTGTCAGCGCGCAACATTTTTTCAGAAAATAGACATGTTTAGTTATTTGATCATAACTCAAGAACTAGGAATCTTTAGAAAAAAAGTAAGGTATCCCTGAAAAGCTACTTAAATTCTACAACCTTTAGACCAAGTACCAATCCAAATAAAATATTCCTACAAAAATGGTAGCATCACGTAAACCACAGTTTTTTTTCACGTTTTGCGGTAATGTCACTTTTTTTGCATTTTTCACTTCTAGAGCAAAAAAAAGTGGGGGGAAGTTAATTAAAAAATCTGTCTTTGGCTATTTATCAATCTATACATCATTTTGAAGTAATATACCAAAAATCAGCATCCAGAAAAATCTGTATGTGTCACACCAGCCTCTCAAATATCGGTCACTTTTGCCAAAAATCACGATTTTCGGCTAAAAAAATCCAATATATACAATTTTGAAGTATTTTGATGATAATGTGTTTCCAGAAGCAGCTACAACATCAAAAATGGTGTAAAAGTATTCCCCAACTATCTAAACAACACTTTCAATCAGTATTCTTAGCTCCTGAAGCTTTTGAAGGGTATCGGCTACCGTGAAACTAGATGGCATAGTCGGCGACAGTTGCAAAGTTTCCAAAAACCGTAAGCCTTTTGAGGCAAACTCATTGCTATCAAATCTGATCTCTCTTGCCCATAAGGAATGCTAAATGTCATCATAATAATTCCATGTGGCTGTTATGTGGTTCCTGCCATCATTTTGATCCATATAAGCTGTAATCAGGACATCGTTATGAGCCAAGAATTTCGGGGATCGATCGACCGTTGCTGGTGGAGCGGAAGAAGTAGTGCAATTCAACATAAATCCAGGCTTTTCAAATTCTTTGGTGCTCCTTTGAAATAAATGAGGTGTAGAAAACACTTTTGCATTGAGTTTGTCCACTTTCCATGCTCCAACCTGAATAAAAAGTAAAAAGTACTGTAAGTTTGGGTCGACTCCGATGGTTTGTCGAGAAAAGTGGTCAAAATGACAAATAAATGGATTTTTTATGCTAAAAACAAAACACAAAATATAAGATATACTTACTGGATGTTTTGCCATTATAAAAACAATGTTTCCATGAAGAAAAGTGGCCTAAACCAGTCAAAAAATCCAAGAACTTTAGCAGTAAGTTGGAAAAACCCATTTCTTGGTCGCCATCTTGATTCAGTGTTTTTCTCTACCTTTTCTCCGAAATCTGCTGCCTCACCACGTGATCAAAACATTACATCACCATATATCAAAAGAAAGCTTAGAACCTCTACTTTCCGTTTCTCTTTACTTCTACGGCTAGCAAAGAAGCCAATGGGAGAAATATAGCTTAGAAGATCACTATGTCAAAAAGACGACTATACTCGTCCGCCGGAACGTATGCTCGACGACTATACTCGTCCGCCGGGCTGAAAAGGTTAATAAAACAGAGAAAACACAAATGCACCCCAAAGAACATTTTTGCAATAGTCAATAAAGGAGAGGAAAGGCACCGATTTTAGAAGTCGAGAAAAATGCCCTACTTTGAACGGGTTAGAGAGCAGTACTTTTAAGAGCAAGCCTTTGTAATACTGTATAATTAATTATCTTTCAGTTCGCCAACTCCATAGAGAGTTTGCAATGAGTGGTGCCGACGTCCTCCAAGCCTTCGTTTTCAACGGTACGGATGATCGTTTGAATCGCTATCGAACTGGTGAAACAAAACTGAAAGTAAGTTTACAGGAAAGTTCGTATATTTGTCAGGTAGGTAGACGAAATCCTTATGAAGAGCATTTAGGTAAATTATGGGTTAAACTTAAAGTGCAAACCTCGAGGTTTCACTTTCAAGTCTCTTAAAGTCATCTCTGTGTCACAAAGCCAATGGGAAAACCGCTGGAAAATTCTGCCAAAAAATTGTTCCCGGTGAGAAAAGTCCTTGTAATTTTCATCCAAGAATCCGTATTGAGCTTTTGATTTTGTGCGTTACACGGTAAAATAATGTATCAAAAGGAGCCGTCCACATGGTCTGTACGCACTAAGGGAGGGTATGCTTGCGTACAGGGGGAGGGGAGGGGTCAAAGGAAAATGTACGTTCACAGAGAAAATTTTTTCATAGCCCTTTTTCGCTTGTTTTTTTGTCGACTTTTACGCTTGTTATACGCATCAAGGAAAAGAAAAAGTTTCTTGATAAACATTGAGTTTGATGTATGAAATAAAGGTCCGAATCAAACGATTTGGGGGGGGAGGGTGAATGAAAAAGTACGTACGTATAGCCATTTGCGTACGCTTGCGTACAGGGGGGAGGGGGTACTCGATTTTCAACATTTTAGTGCGTACGTACTATGTGGACGGCCCCAAATAGGGAATTTCCCATTGGCATTTACCTCCCTCATTTTATAACCAGTGGCTTTCGAAAATTCTCACCAGGTGACCGGAGTTCTTAAAGGGTTTTAAAAGAAGCACTGGTCGATGGACAATTCTTTCCATTACAGTGTGAAGAAGTCAATAAAGCAGGCTGTGAGCTTGTAACAGAAGTGGCTAAAGAGTTTGGTTGTTACGTTGGATTTAATGTGTCGACAACTGCTGCTTATGAGATGGAAATGGGAAAGAAAAAAGTCCAAGAGGAATTCGAAAGGCAACTGAAAGCGTTTGATGGATTCGAGTGCGATATATTGATCGCTGAGGTAAAAATATTGCATAAAGCACCAAATTCGTACTCAGTCCCTTATTTTGCTAATTATCAATCATTGCGTAACAATAGAAAAGTGGTACAAATTGCTCTTAGCACAATGCTGATGGCATCCACTTAAGATTCAGACACAATACCCAGCTGGCACGCTCACAACGTTGTTTTAACATTTGTCTAACGTTCACAACGTCCATAAAATGTTAGATGAACGTTGAAATAACGTTGTGTGCCAACTGGGTATTGATAAAATAAAAGATCTAAATCATAGGATTTTACTGAACCTTTCGAAATAATACTGTAACATTTTTATTAGCCACGATCGTACTGACATTTTGGTATATATCGATCCACCAGAGAACTAACAAAGAGCAAATAGGGGAGGAGGGTTGGTAGACGAAGAGCAGACTTTGCAATAGATTTTGGGGCCAAGGCTCCATACGAAATTCAAGAAGTTTGAGCGATATGAGTAACGATGAGAATAAAGTTGTCATTCTATCTTACACTCTGCCTTATAGTACATCAGTAGCGTGGAAGAAGCCGTTTGGGCAGTCGAAGTATTGAAACAAAGGAATCTTCCAATTGCAGTCACATTGAGTATCAGTCATCTTGGAGATTTTAACGATGTCACGCCAGAAGAATGTGGGAAAAGACTTAAAGAAGCTGGTGAGACTTTTTAAAAATTTTTGTTGAGATCTTTTTGAGAAATTTAAAGCATTTTAAAAATAAGTCGGATGTCGAAGGTTACCAATCATTGGTGAAATATTTATCTATAGACATGAAGGGAACTAATTTTTGGTAATATTCATCAAAACGCCATTTCTTCCAAAATGAATTTTAATTGACAAAGCGCTGCTTCTTAAAAAACGGACATAGAGCACCACAGCCAACATCTTGCTAATAAAAGGCCCGATCGATGACGGGTCAAAAATGCTGCCTCGCCAAAAAAATTAATTTCTTAGAAAGTTCTTTCTGAATTTCCAAAGCCCCTTATTTTTGTCCAAAAAAACATCAAACAAAAATACCAATTAACCCAGCGATTCGCCAAAATTAGTTCCCTTGAGGAATATACCCGCAAATGGAGGGTACGGTATGTACCGCTCTTAAGGGTACCTTTTTTGGACTTCCAAAGTCCCGCTACGGGTCGGAAAAATCAGAAAATCAAATTTTGGTCCCACTAAGGGTCGGAAAAATAGGAAAATTTCAATTTTTTACCCATTGAAGGATCGAAATTTGGTCAAAATTTGTCCCGCTAAGGGTCGTAAAATTCCCAAAGTTTTCCTACTTTGTTTTTTCCTTTTTAGTCCCGGTAACGTAAGGGTCCAAAGTTCGAAAGTCGGGCAGCTCCCCCGTCAGCTCGCAACCCTAGTATCCCCCCCCCGGGGGAATATGAAATATTTCACCAATGATATCTAAGCTTTTAGACACTATTACTGCAAGAATGAACGTAAAACTTTATATAACAATTCATACAACAATTTCATAAAGGTTCGACCTTCAAACTGAAGATTACCTGAAAGTTGCCTGAAGATTGTCATAAAAGTGGCATGAAACTGCCAGTAGCAGAACAAAAAAGTGCCTTTTCTTCCTGACTGACCCTCAAACTTTTCATTTATTGATACAAAAGCAAAAAGTAGCATCACAAAAGACAATTCTGATCTGACTTTTCAGGTGCAGACATCATTGGAACGAATTGTCGATTCGCACCAATTGACACATTAGATGCTGCCATTATGATGAAAAATGGTATCCAAGAAACGGGGATGTCATCACATTATGTTTGTCAACCAAATGGATGGGAATTAGAATGCAAAAATAAACATGGCCATTCAGAAGAACCAGAATGCCCTTATGGTAAGATCATTTTATTACTGAGATTTAAAATAGAACCACACATTCAAACCCTACAATGACTTTGTCTAGTTCTTTTTGACAAGAATAATTCAAATATAAGTTTAGCAGGTTGTTTTGTGACGAATTTGACTCACAAACAAAGGTTCGTGACTAAGCTTAATTAAACTAAACTAAAACTTTAACCTTAACTAAATCCCTAAATTTTAGTCTGGATTTAAACTTAAGTCTCACAACCCAAAACATTCCCGTATGGATGGAAATATAAATAGCAAGATAATAATAGTAATAGCAACACATTATGAACAAAAAGAAATGCAAAAGGAGATAATTTTAAGTCGCTAATATTCTGCCAACTTCTTCTTCAGCGATGGAAAGCAAAACAATCACCAGATGGGATGCACAAGAATTCGCAAGGAGAGCATATGAAGCTGGTATCAGATACATTGGTGGTTGTTGTGGTATGGAACCTTATCATATAAGGGCAATCGCTGAAGAGGTAAGCAGTAGCGTAGACAGGAGGGGCGCAAAACTTGTGTAGGAGAGCCGATTTTGATGACACTGTAATTATCTATTCATTATGTAAAAAGATAACTAGAGTGTAATCAAAATCTGCTCTCCTACACAAATTTTGCGCCCCTCCTGTCTACGCTACTGGTAAGAGAGACAGAACTAAAACATGTGGTCTAATGCATGTTTGTCAAAATAAGAGCATCCAGGTAACAAATCCGCGATCCTCACCATGTTTCGTTCAAAAATTGAAAGAGGGGCAGGTGGGTGAGAACAATAGACTGACAAAGATTAAAATATTACTGGGCCACCCACCAAACATGTTTCATTGCAATGGTTAAAGATCGTGAGAATTGAGATTATTTCTATTGTGAACACCTTTTTCTTTTCCTGCACAGCAATGTAAACACAGCACATAAGTACTCTATCTCAACATAGACTATGATCTCAATTGGATATACAGGGGAGTCTCTTTAACTCAAACCTCTATTACTCGAATGTCTCCTCAACTGGAACAAGTTATATGTATATACCTCCACATGTACTTTCTTATTTTTAGCTTCGTGAAGAGAGAGGAAGATTACCATTGAACAGTCGTGGTGTAAATGGAAGTGCGTTAAGAGACCATCCACTCGAAAGTATGAGAAAAAAGTAAGTAGAAAAACTCCACAAGAAATAACTTGAAAGATCAGTACCCCCTATGGTCAGTAAAATCGGGTTTAAAATCTAGGGTGGTCCCAAAACAATGGCAGAAAAAAATCCAAGGATGTTCCTGAAAAATTAGAAGAAAATCCAGACCTCCTCAATATAAGGGGTACAAACTTTTTCTGGAATAGCCCATTTGAAGTGAATACTTAACTACTGACTGTCTTGCTTTTTTTCAATTTAGGGCAAATAAAGAATTTTGGATGAACCTGAAGAAAAGAAGATGAAACAAAATAATCAATTAAAGCAAAAGAAGTAGATTAAAAGTAGTCCCTCAAAAGAATTTAAATAACAATCTTAAATTGTAAATATTTTGAATAGGCCTTTTCTATAAATCAGTTTTGAGTGCAACTGCCTCGTTTTGCAAATGTTACTTCTATCCTTTTATAAATAGAGTAAAATTTTTATGAACTCATTTGGAGATTAATTACCATAGCAAGATATCTTGAAAACGAGGTGAGCGTTGTTCGTCGTGAAGTACTGTAATTTGAGTATCGAAATATTTGATTTATTTTTCATATTATAATTTTTGTTTCCTTAAGGCGAGACCAATTTAATTTGTTGTTCTACGGACAGATCGTTAGAAAAATATGGGTCGGTCGGTCGGCAAAATAAGAATAAATTTTTCATTTATCAGGGTTGGTAAGGTACCGAGAAGATTTTTCAAAAAGTATCTGGATCAAAAATTCACTTTGTTTTTTATCTTAGATGAAGATCAGAATAAAATTTTAGTGTATGGAATGCTTTTTATGATTTTTTAATTTCTTGAATTAATTTTTAGCTTTATTCAAGTTTAACTCTTACAAATAACTAGTGTGTAAAATATATTATAGTGGAAATTCGATATTATTATTTTTTTTGATTTTAGCAAAAATAGGGTCGGTCGGGCCCGTAGAACAACAAATTAAATCAGTCTCGCCTAATGAAGAAAATAGCAAAACCTGCTTAGGTTGTTTCAAATATTCTCTTGATTTCAAAGTAGATTTCATAATGATTTTCGTTTTTACTTTGTTTTTCCATACACGTTTTTTATAAGAACAAACTATATAAGAACATAAGGGCGAAAATTTAAAGAGCAAGTTAAGAATATTTTAAGGCTTTGCAGACTCTAAAATGGCCAATTTCTTAAGAAAATGAACAAAAATGCTCACAAAATGGTGAAAATAAGAGCATCTTAAAAGAACATTTTTAGGCTTGAAACTCAAAAAGCTAAGAACATAGTAATGCTTCAAAAGTTTCAAATGATCTTATAAAAAAACGTGTAGTCCTAGTTAATATTGAAACCACTTACTTAGTAAAAGTAGTGGTCAAAGTGGACGAGTGGGCAAAAGGACAAACATAATTAGAAACATTTTCATGTTTTATATATAAAATACCAGAAAATTCAACATTCTTTTCTTTTCCCAAATGAGTTTCCTGATCCAAAGTCATTGCATTGCAATTTGTATTTACAAAATAAAGCATTCTTAAATAATATCATCATTCAGGTGCAAAGAAAAAAAAACTAAAATTTCTAGAGATGCGAAGAGATGGTGAATTGCATTCAGTATAAGATATACCAAATAGATTCTTAGAAACCGTGAACCACCAAATGGTCTTTTTTACATATACCAACATCAACGAGAAACTGTTGTATGTTTGCTCTTTGATCTCCACTTAATTGTATAACTTCACCGTATTGTTCATCTTCGACCACTGTTCCGTTACAGTTGAATTCCTGAAGAATAAACAACATTATCATTACATATTTTTTAAACGTAACCCTCTAAATGAACAAAGGAAGGGAAAGGCTTTTGGTATTATTCTGGTCCAAACCATAGTTGACTCTCAGGCCAGCTACACATTTTTTCTTTGTTCGAAATCTGAAATTAGCAAAATCTGTTTCATTATCTCTGATTATCTCGTAAAGTAAAAGCATTGCAAACGATAGCTCTTGACCCAATAACCATATATGGTAAATATCAGTGTTGGTCAAAGCAAATTTTTCAAATGATAAACTAGAATGCTAAGCGATCCCAGCCTTGATCCGAAACTTGTGTAGCTGTATTGTATAGCTTTTAATAAAGTGATTATATGATTAACATAACCTAAAAATGTTTTTAGAATTAAAGTTGCAAATGTTTCTGATTTTTGAGGAAGCACGAAAAAGTGGTACCTTTTTGAATGCTTTTGCTAGTTTCTTTTGATCATATTTATCTTCTATTCCTTGAAGTGTTGTAATAGTTTTACGACCGTTTCTCTGTTGAATACGAATGTGTACTTTATTTTGTGAAAGCTTTCCTCCAAATTCGTCTTCTGTGTCCTCTGTGGGATCTAAACCGCGAGCAAATTTCAAATTAATCAAAATTGACAAGGATCATTGTAAAATAGTTTCTTATGAAACATGGCTTATTAGAATACGAATTTGGATACCAATTTGGAAAAATATTCTAGGTGGCCCTTAAGATTGAGAAACTATGAAAATTTGCGGCTAGTACGAAACGCAGGTCCAGGTCACAGGTTTCAGGGTCAGGGTTCAGGTTTCAGGGCCAGGGTCTGCCAGGGTTCAGGTTTCAGAGCCAGGGTTCAGGTTTCAAGGTTCATGTTAAAATTGTCTACATTGCAGACCAGAATGTTCCGAGGTATATTTATTTATTCTGCAGACCATTTGCTAGAGTTCGTGTTCTATATAATAAAAGTGTGTTTTCTTTTTAAACTTTTAATAGTTTTTGGTGGTGAACAATACTTTTTAAAATATGAGACAGCAGGTACTGACTACTACTACTGCTACTTTCAGCGTTGCTTTGATTTTGAAAATATTTCATAATTCAATTGACGTAGTAGAAATTATCTTTTTGTTACAAAACTGGTTGAATAAACAATAATTAAGATTATTGAAATTAAAATATTCTATTACAAGCAGAATTTTAAATCAAAGCATTCACCAAGAACAATTACTATTATATTGAAAAATGTATTAATGGGCAGAATAATAACGAAAAATAATAAATTCTATTATTCCTCCTGTAAAAAGAAATATGGCAAAACGCTTATCGTTTTTTGTAAGAGTAGTAAGATCAGGCCCAGTGCCAGTATGGATTTCGTGTAACTAACGCCGAAGTTCTTCGGCGTACAACTGAAACGTTTTTGGCGCATTGGCGTAAGGGTACTTACAAAGATTGTTTGATTTTCAGTTGGCGTAAAGTAATAATTCCAGCTCGGCGTGAATGACTCCATAATCCATCGATTTTTAGCTTCCGTTTGGCTAAATTTGCTTTCGCTCGCTTGCGCTCGCGTCAATTTATTAATTATGTTGGCGCATGCGCCTCTTTTCCCATCTTGCACCCTTATTGAAAAATTAAATGTTGGTACAATAGAAATTTTGCTTGGCGTGAGGCTTGCTGCACGGAAAAATATCTTTGGCGCGAGATTTCGTGGAATCCATACTGGGCCCAGTGGAAATCATCCGTATCATTAAATTATTTTTTCTTTCAAAGCAAGAAAGTAATCAAATCACCCACCCATTTTTTGAAAAGAAATAGGTTTTTATAAGACTTATTCGGTATGATGAAATTAGCTGGAATAGAAGCTGACAAATTTTTTTTCTCTTTTCCGTAAAACCTGGCAAAACTAACTTAATTTTTTCATTCATTGTCGTTCGTAACAACGTAGCTTTTATTCTTTTATTACTCAAGCGAAACACTGACTGTAAACACTTTTATCAAATAAAGATGTGAAAGGTCAGGTGTGAAAGCATTCTTGTGCATCCATATTCAGCCCTCACTTTTTTGTTTGATTCCCCCCACACAAAGAGAGCAAAGAGAAAAGAGAAGTAAAGAGGTCAGTAATTTGAAAAAGGCAAGTCTGTATTGTAGACAATTTTAACCTGAACTCTGAACCCTGAACCCTGGCCCTGAAACCTGAACCCTGGCCCTGAAACCTGTAACCTGAACCTGCGTTTCGTACTAGCCGGAAAATTTGAAAACTAAGATGAATCTTTAGAAGTGCTTCAAATCTCTTTTTTAAGCACAATTGAATGCTACATAAGTCTGTTGACAAAAATACCAAAAGATATCACCGTCTCACTGAGACAGAACTTTAATTAAATGTGAAAAAATGTATAATGAAATCTATGAAATGGACAAAGTTTTGCGCTGCATGCTGAAGTTTTTGCTATTCTAAATTCGCTGTGACTGAATTAACACAATAATTTAGAATTCAGCCATTTTAGTTTGAATAAATGATGGTGACCCCTAGCTGAGTAGATGGCCCCTGACCTAAAGCTATTTCTAGGTGATAGTTGTTGATGAACCTTTTAGCCTCCCTGTGCGCTGTGGCCAGGGGGGTTGAAGCAATGAAATTTTGACTCAAAACTTTCCCTTTTTTTAAAACTTTTTTAACGGCATTGCAGTGACCCCCACCCACCCCTTACGGCCAGAAGCGGTTAAAAAAAAGGAAAATCGTTTGTCGACGGCCCCTTTTATTTAAATTCTGCATTAATTAATAATGGGTCGATTTCTTGTACATTTTGAGATTTCTTTGCTTTGCGAAAACAGAACCCCTTTTATGTTGATATGAAACTTTTCATGTAAGAAAAAATAAATCAGATGTAGGAGTGTCATGCTGGCTGGGCTGATGCAATCGCCATCCCTTTTATCATTTTGGAAATATCCACAAAACATGACTTACTAAAAGTTATGGTTTTAAAAGCAAGTTTTCAAAAAAAAATGATAATATCTTACCAAATTGATTGTTGAAGATGTTCGACATTTCTCCTGTTGTAAGTTCTGGTACTTTAAAATATACTTTTTATGTCTGTAAAATTTGTTCACGAGTTTCCCGAAAAATGGCCGAATCGAAGGTAGAAGTCATATCTACTTTGCTACAAACCAATGTCACTTATGGTTTGTAAACAAACTTAAGCCATCGCTGCAAACTACTTTCGTTTTCCCTCAAGATGGCGACCGCTACAGCTGTCGTAGAAATTCTTTCTGATATTAATTTTTCAAAAGAGTTATCACAAACACCATCCGAACAGCTTGTGGTTGTAGACTTTTATGCAGAATGGTAAGTGTTATATATATGTTATTATTGAATTTGAATTTTCCTATCCAAAAACTTTTCCTAATGTTTTAGCTTGTCATCAGACAGCTTGTCTTGTCTTGTGGTGGGGCCAGTTTGGTTTGCAGAGTGTGGCACGTTTGCTCGAGATCTCGAGTGCACAACTCGGAAAAATTCAAGTGCAGGTGCAAAATTTGAGGTTTTGCAGGTACAAGTGCAAAAGCGGGGATTTCTGTAGAATGATAAAATATGGCTTGGCTGGAATGGACACCATAACAGCAGTGTCCAGAAGTCATGCAACTTTCGTTGATGTCAAACCAAATGTTTCATTTTTCCGTGAACTTTGAACCCTTTGAACTTTTTTTCTATGTATGCTAAAGCGTTCCAGTTTTTACTAAATGAAAGCCTGTGATCTTAGCTTTCCAGCGGTATATAACACTGTGGACACGGGCTAGACGGCAAATTGGTAAAATGCCGAATGTTTTGCAACATTTTGAAAATTGTTTGCTGACGGGAGAAAAAAAATTTGCAACTATCGAAAAACAAATGTGTCTGGAAACGGAGGAAAATGTATTTGGAGGCTGAAACTTTGTATGTTTATCAGAAAAAGGGTGAGGAATTCAAAAATCACAATCGCTAATTCTAGTTCTTTCATTTTCATGTAGTTTTTTTAACTTTTTTGCTTCTTTAGCATGGGAATGTCCCAAAAAAAAGTTTTTATTTCTGCCGAAATGGATTTTCTTTTCATTTGGGGTTTCTCCTTTCAGAAAAACTTATTCTTTACTCATAATTTTTTGTTCCTCCATTTCCAGAGGCCCCTTGAAAATGGGTCCTACCACCTTTTTTGACTCATTTCAACCTTTTCCAAGCTTATACATATTGACACATAATACACATTGACAGAAGTATCCACATGCACCATGTTTCAAAATCAAAATCAAAAGTTGTCTCTTCTTCTCAGTGGCTTCTGTAATGCACTCGACAAGTAATTTTTGACAACCCTAATTTTTGGTGCTAATGGCTTTTTGCAAGCAGTCATATCATATACCTTAAGGGAAGAAATTTTCCCAAAAAGAAATTTTAGCGGAAGAAATTTTTGGAGGAAGAAGACGGCGATGAAGTTTAATCATGACTTATCATAGAAACATTCATATTTGACATTATTATTTTGTTGTTAAAGTTTGTTAACGTGACTGTAATATATATAGTATGTATATATACGTAGTGTACGTGGGATAGTTGGTACAGTGTGTCTTTCTGCCCTTTTGTACTGTATTTTGTTGTAGTGTCTGTTTGTTGTCTGTTATATATTTGGAAGCTGCTGGTCAGTTCCTTTTTCTACTATGTTTTCCGAAGGCGACTGAGTGTGGGCCCTTAAACACGTGGAAAGTCACTATGTCAGTCACAAGTCTGGGACTTCGGGTTTTGTTTTGTTTATGTATCTTTTTTTTTTTAATTTATTTGATGTGTTTGCTTTTGTATTTGTCCCCATTTTGTATGTATTTTGATGAACTTGCGGAAGTGTGTTTATCAAAAAAGTTTTTTGCAATTCATTGTTTCTCCACTATTACTTTTCTTCTATCTTTATTTGGATTAGGTTTTTCTTTCACATACCACTATTTAAATTCCCTTTAACTTTTTGCTAAATTACCCTCTGTTTCGGAATGATTAAAAAATAAAAAATACCAAAAAAATCGTAAATACACACAATTAACAAAAATATTCTCAACTTTTTTCGTTTTTATCAGTTTGAGTTATTTATATATCAATACTTTTCTTTTTCTAAAATGACAGATATTACATATCTTCACTATATATATATATGTCTTGAAATCAATGAAAAATATGAAACAATTCTTTTGAAATTTCTCAATCTGTGAAACTTTTGAAATTGGCCCATTCGCGAAATTGAATTCCGCAAAATTTGCCATTTTGAAACTCTGATGAAAAAAAATTCATTCGAAATTTCTCAATCCGTGAGCTTTTGAAATTGGCCCATTCGCAAAATTAAATTCTGCAAAAATGTCTTCTCGCAAAGATTTCTTCCCTTAAGATAACTTCAAATTTAATTCTTACAAATATAACAAGTTTTTAAAATATATTGTATATAGTGGAAGTTCAATATTATTATTTTTTTTATTTTAGCAAAAATAGGGTTGGTCAGGCCCATAGAACAACAAATTGAATTGGTCTCGCCTAAGAAAAATAATGCACACTTTATGATAATTATTATGTATTAATGTGTCATTGTTTTGAGGCTGGAGTATTTAATTATGGCATCCTAACTAGCAAAAGCAAATAGTCATACTAGCGTCCTGCCAAATTATGTACCAAAGATTAATACTGCAAACTGCTGCAAATGCACTTTTTGGTTACTTAACTCGCAAGCCAAAGAACTTCAAAAGGGATTTATGAAAAAATAAACTGGCATTTTTTGATAAGACTAACATCAAAAAGAAAGAGAAATTACCTAAATTCTGAGCCATAGATGAAAAGATTTGAGGTGGCCAACCTCAAAAATTTACTAATTTAAAGAACAATTTCATAAGAAAAAGATCTACGCGGAGAAGACACCTTCCTAGATCTGCCCACTGCCAGATAGACTATTCCCTGTAAATCTTGCCAGACCTCAAAACCTGACCCATTTATATGTGCAGAATTATTTCTACTTAAGCATGCAATCAAGTCAAAGCGCTCTCTCGGGAATAAAATAACAAATTTGGTTGGTTGAATAGCTGACAGCTGAACATTTATTTGCTTCAAGCTTTCATTTTTTATTCAATTGTTTTGGCAAGTTGAATCAGGTAACTCTCATCATACATTGTTGTTGCAATTACATCTTGTAGATGACTGGTGTTGTTTTTTTAGAAACCTCAATTTCCCAGTGTGACTAACTAAAAAGTCCTATAATTTCAAGTAGAATTATTGGGTACAAAGCCCAAATATGCTCTTCATGCAAAATTTATGAGAAACACATATGTATATACGGTATTACTACCAATAAATGCCACTTTCTTTTAAATGCCACTTTCTTTTAAATGCCTACCTCAAATAACTTCCTCCTCTCTAAAACTTTGTTAAAGTGACCTTAGCTAAAAAATTATTCAATTAACACCCCCTTCTGTGCGTTCATGATATCAAGTATTCATTATAAATAATGTAAATTAATAAAATAAAGATTATTTTTAAATCTAATATATCGAAGACAGAGTGATGTTTTAAAAGTAAGCTCTGCATTATATTGATAGTTAGCTGATCATAGTTACCCTTTTGTTAATTTTTGTTTTATAGCTGACTTATTTATTGTTTAAGGTGTGGACCATGTAAATATGTGGCACCTATTCTTGCAGAGCTGAGTTTGAAGTACAAAAATGTGAAATTCCTGAAAGTTGATGTTGACAAATGTCAGGTAAATTTGTTTCTAAATTGGACTAACTTTTCAAGAAAAGTTTCAACCATATTCCAATTTGAAAATGCCAGATTCAATAATTATCTTAAAGGATTCCAGGATGTATGTACCTTAAAGGAAGAAATTTTGGCGAAAAGAAAATTTTGCGGGTTTGACGGATTTGACTGAAATCCGCCAAATTAAGTTCCCGCCAAATTAAACATTTTGAAAATATGATCTCTTTTAAGGTGTTTTTGCTATTTTTTTGCTGTTTTGACGCCATCTTAAGGTTAAATTTTTAAGCGACCGCCAAATTAAATTCTCGCCAAAATTTCTTCCTTTAAGGTATTTGATTCTGCCATTTTGTCAGTTTCTCCCTTAATTTCTATTTTAACGTTTAGATGAGACAAAGAGTTCCTGGATTGTGGAGCTAATGCCTTTAAAACTACTTGTCATTTCTCTTCAAAATGTTAGCCTCTGTGAAAATAAAAAAATTTGAATTACTGTTTCATTAATCTAGCTCCTTTAAAACATTAACACCAATAATGAATCTTGCTATGATGTTTTTTCTAGGCCACATCAGTAGCAAACGGCATCGAAGCAATGCCAACGTTTCTTTTCTTCAAAAACAACACAAAGATTGACAGCCTTCGTGGAGCAGATACCAAGAGACTAGAGCAAATAATTGTGACACACATGGGAAAATATATTACGGTATGCAGTCCGTAGAAATTCTAAAATTTCTATAGTATAAGCAAACATACAAAATTAAATACGTATGTCTTTTTTTATAAGGAACACGTTGATAAGGAACTTGAGGCTGAGAATGGTCTGAAAATAAGGAATTGTTAAGGAACTTCTCAGGCTGAGAAAAAGAAAACAAGTTAAGGAACAGAGAGTTAAACTTGAAGTTGCACACATTTACAACAAAAGCCTAAACAAAAGATGACAAAATATTGACGAAACAACATTCAAAAAACGTACTGTAGTCCATTGCTATACTTATACATAAGTTACATGCTTATTAAATCTAATCTTATCAGCTAATTAAATAAGGAACTCGATACGGAACTTTGAGGTTGAAATTCTCTGGAAAAATAAGGAACTCCTGGCTGGGAGTCAAGTTAAGGTTCCTTATAAAAAACGTGTAGGTTTCCAAATCAAACTTTTTTTGATGATGAAGGTTGAATATACTTGTTTTTTAGGAACCTGATCCTGTGAGAGTTGCAACGGGAAGGAGCTATCAATGTTTTGAAGATCTTTCCAAAAACGAACCGAGTGTTTTTAAAGAAACAGGTGGTATCATACTTAGATATGCTAACAATATTCTGAGGGATCCAGAAAACATGAAGTACCGACAAATCAGATTAGAAAATAAAATTATCATGGAAAAGGTTTTGCCAACTAATGGTGCATTTGATACATTTTTTACTATGGGATTTCAAGAGGTCAGTACAGTATACTCTTTGCCAACTTGATTTTTATAGATAGGTTTACTATTTTTACGTGTACAGCGATTGTATGTCAGATCGAATATAGATTATTTCATATTACATATACTATAAAAACATCAACCCAAATGCTACAACTAGGCCAGAAGTGAAAATCTGCTAAATCAATATACATGTGTGTGTCAAACCAAAAAAATTTGCAGCCCATTGTCTTCTCTTTATCAAATATGTTTACATTTTTTCTAGATGGATGATAAACTATTCCTTCCTCATGGATCCAATTTGGAAGTTGTCCACCAGATTCGTGATGCTTTGACAGATGCTTTCAAAAACCTTGATAAAGATGAAAACAACAAAACGACACCTCAAACTTCATCATGTAACTAAAATTTCCAATAATAAGAATTAATAATAAAGCAATTTTTTAAATAACATGAGTGTTGCTGAATTTGTTTTTTAATCCATTTGTTTTTATTATTTCCCCTTAATTTTGAAATCTTTGAATATCTCTTAACTGCTCCAAATTTCGATTTAATATCATTTGTTAGTCTTTAAAAAAAATCTTAGGCTTTCTAATTTGATTTTCAGCAATCTTGTAATAATTCCAATAATTAGTCAAGCTTTTATTTTGTTCCGACAATTATTTTTTGTTTCTCCCCCTAATTTTGATTGCATTTCACTTAAGAATATGTGACATTTGCAAAGATCACCTTCAAAACAATCTGACCTTCTTTAACAAACATTAAATGGTAAAATATTATTCAGATTATTCTATATTGTTATATTTAGCCGCAGTATCAGAGACTGCATCAACTGTTTGCTCAACATCAAACACTGCATCATGTCGATCAACCTTGTTGGAAAGTGTTCCAGTTCCTGGTAAAAGGAAACTTAGATTTAATCCAGCAGGTCTGAATGTAAGAACTGTTCTTTCTGTTAATCTGCACTAACGTAAGGATATAGCTTTAAAGGTTTTGTTTTTAAATAAGAGTGATATCCTTTGCTTACTCATCAATTTTAATTTACAAGCTTTTTCAAATTGGATTGAAGCGGATGTGGAGCAAGATTGGTCAGAAAGAGGAAAATTTAATTTTTTTTTGCTTATACTGTATAAGCATCATATAACAATAGGTAGACATTGTCCTGATATGAAATATGTGTCTGATATGAAACGGGAACACTTATGTAAAAACAAAACCTTTATTAAGTGACCATACTCTGCCCTACAATGATGTTGAAATCGAGAGGCTCTTTATGATTAAGGAAACCCAAAGGGAAAGAGGTTTTTTTGGACTTTACTTTTAAAATGTTTCTACTAGATTAGAGTCTACTTTTGACTGAACTTTACTTTCTGATGATTTTGATGACGCTGAGTGCAGTGAAGTAGACTAGAGGATATCGGCATATTGGAATTTTTCACTTTCGTTTTCAAAAGTTTTATAAAAACACCAAAACAATGAAAATGTAAAGCTCGTCAAACTTTTTCAAACTAAAATAAAAAGATCAAAATACCTCCTAAATTTGAAAAAATTTGTCATGGTTTGTTCTGCTTCAAAAAAGGGAAGGAATCTATTGGTGTGTATTTGCTATGTGCTCAGGCAAATCCAAGTCTCACATTACACTTGATCACCTATCAGCATCCAGCCCTCGGCCCTGAATATACAAACAATATATCAAGCGTTTGGCAAAATTTTTCGTGAAATGTTCTTTCATTTCTCCATAGAATCACAAAACCCAATTTTTCCATTCCTTATCATCGCACACAAATCAAGTATTGTTATATGAAGAAGAAGCTTTGCAGATCATTGCGCGATCTCACATCCCTTTAGATGAGCTGAAAACGAAAGCTGAAAAGGAGTATTCCAAAACAAAGAATTTGAATTCAACTTCTTCATATGAAGATTGTTTATTGTTGGAGATGCTTACTTGGTTTAAAAGTAAGGTTTTTCAACATGATTTTCCTATACATTTTTATTCCAGAAAATATTTGAACCCTCGTGTAGAGTGGATTTATTGTCCAGGGATAACAATGCCCGATAATGACATTTTTCGGGATATCAAGTCAAAGATCAAGATGTCACTATATCTTAAAACTCCAATCTTGCTTGAAATATATTGAGAGTTAAGTGTATTTTAACATTTTTCAGAATTCAAAGTTATTTTAAGTTAATTTAAAGCTATTTTAGCACTTCCACTTTCTTCCATTGAATATTTTGATTTTTGAGGGGTTCGATGGCTTCTAGGCTATATTCTGATCGAAAAAATTTTGAGCTTTTAAATTCTGAGATCCTAAGGTCCTAAGTCTTAAGTCTCATGTTAAAACTCAGAGTTAAAACTCTACTTTTCAACTCTAGTTTAACGCGCTTTTAAAAATCATTTTTAAACGACTAATGCTTCATTATTATCATTTCCATTTCATTTTCAATGCTAGATGATTTTTTCTCTTGGATGAATTCGCCCAAATGTACAAGATGTGAATCAGAAACCAAATCGATTGGTATGCTTCAGCCATCTCCAGATGATTTGAAATGGGGCGCTGGTCGTGTTGAAGGATATCAGTGTAAAGTGTGTGGAACTCAAGTACGCTTTCGACGTTATAATCATCCGCAAAAGCTTTTAGGTATGTTTTAGGTGATTTTTTTTGAATAACTGATACGAACTAGTCATGTCGCTCATGAAGTTATCTTTCAATGAGGCCAAGCCTAGGGCAACAGTCAAGTACCCGTAATATTGAAAATCGAGCTTAAATTGATTGTCATAGACGGCAACGAGCCTAGTGATTGGACTACAGAATTAAGAATATAGAAAATATAAAGTGTTAATTTATACCATGAAAGAATTAAATCATCTCTTAAAACCTTCCTGGTACTCAAAAATATGTTGTTGTTTTGGGGAGAGATTTGGTTATTAAATCAAGCCATCAACTAAATTACGATTGTATTTTTTTGGTTTTAGAAACGAGGACGGGTAGATGTGGAGAATGGGCTAATTGTTTCACCTTATGCTGTAGAGCGGTTGGTTTAGAGGCTAGATACGTGCTAGACTGGACAGATCACGTGTGGACAGAAGTCTATTCGAAAAGCAAAAAACGTTGGTTGCACTGTGATTCTTGTGAAAACTCCTGTGATAAACCGTTAACATATGAAGCAGGGTGGGGCAAAGAGTTGTCTTATGTCGTGGCTTTCTCGAAGGATGAGGTAATCATTAGATCGTATATAAATTATTGAGGTATTATTAAAAACACTGGAAAAATGCCTCTTTAACATGCGTAATGCCGAGCCCTTTTCATAAATTAAAAACTTAACCTCTTGGAATTTTAACAAAATTTAATATTTATAGGCTCATGTGACCATCAAATGCTTTAAAATTGTACACCTATCGAGTGAAAACCAACTAGGTGATGTCTTTGTGTAGATGTGTCTTTGTCGCTGACCTTTTTATACCCCGGACCAGGTTTCTCAATCCCGGCCAAGCAAAATCTTTGTTTTTTTTTTTAAAGTGATACCGTAATGACGGCACTACTCAATAGCGGTGTAAATGCATAGAGAGCGCCAGATCTACTTTCCCTCGAAAACTTTTGATGATGTAGCGCCGTTAATTTTTAAAACTGCAATGGCTTCTCTACAGGTACCAATTCAAAAAAAACTTATAGGAGAGATATCAGCCAATTTTCGCTGTCAGTTTTGAAGACAAGTTCTTTTTTTCATAATGGTACCTCTCTTCTTTTTAAAAAGGTGATCGATGTAACATGGAGATATACCAATAAATTTGCTGATGTCATGAAAAGACGAAATAAAGTACCTGAGAAATGGATCATAGATATGTGTCAATCTATCACCAAAGAGGTACATAACTATTCCTGAAGAATACGATACACATATTAAGAATTTGAAATTCAAATCAATGAAAAAAATGACACATTGATCTTCCATAATATTCAATTTTCGGCGCAGCTCGAACATTTTCAAACATTTTTAACCCGAAATGGAATCCCGTAAAATTTATGATTTGAATGTTTTGAAATCGAAGACGTTCGAAAATCTGACTTAAACAACATTGTGGGCTAACCAACTTTTAAAGGGGATACACCGTCATAGGTATTTTTCAAGCAAATAGCTTATTTTAATTAATACGATATCTAGTCTAACATGCCAGTTGACTCATTCAGAAGTTAAGATAACATGATGAAAGGAACGATGCAGTTTATGCAAAGCAATAATAATATCCCGTAACAATTGGTATTATCATATATCACCTACTGTGTCACACAGATTGGGCTTTTCCAGAAAGAATTTTTACCCTCACTGTTGAGGATATTGATTTTTCGAAGTATCGAACCCCCTGGATATCCTACTTTATTAGTAAAGACCCCCTGGATATCCACTCTTAAAAATATGCTCAACCCCCTGGATATCCTCACTTGTAAAGATGCTTACCCCTGGATATCCGCTCCCTTGTAGATATTTAACCCCCTGGATATCCTCAACCGGGGGGGGGGGGCATGGCACGGACTATTTCTGGAAAAGCCCATTCTAATACGATATGATGGGATCGTATCTTTTTCAGCTACGATACGGCGCAACGGAAGCTGAGAGGCAGGAATTCACAACAAGACACATCAAAGAAATAGTCGAATTCATTTCACCCAAAGGCGTGAAGGCGGAGGAGCAACAGGGGCGTCAATCAGGAAGTACGAATTGGCGTTCTATGCGTGGAGAAATGGGCGATGTAAGATAGGAGATTTTGTTTTATTACAATTTGATCATTGACCTTTTCGTGGTTTACAATCCGTTTTCATAGTATTCTCATCGTAGAATTATCTGGATCACAATTTTCAATCTAACATAATCTAGCTACATCAAAGGGTAAAAGTTCAGACGTTAGAAATATGAATAACACTTTCAGCAAACTGCTATATTTCGCAACTTTGCGGTTTTCGCGATCCTTCTACGGAGGTGCGCTACAGTTCTACGCGATGCTGTGATTTTTTAAAATTGTTCCCAAAAAGCACAAGCAAAGACTAGCAATATCTCGCTTTTTTGAACTGTCAAGACAGAGGGTCGGTACTAAAAACTCTGACTCTTTAGTACTAATGTACTAAAATTTTTAAAGAGACATTTTGACACAAAGGCCGCCCTATTTTGGCCCACACTTGAAATTTTTTTTCTCCTCGGGACTACACTTTTTTTTTTAAGAAACACACTTTTAAGAAACATGAGGCTCAGAATGAATGCCTAAAACTAAGAAACATCTAAGAAACATGCTGAGGCTGAGAATGAGAAAAAAACATTTTTTATTTCGTTTTTTTAAGAACCTTCCAATCCAGCCTTCCATGAGGCTGATTATGTGAAAAAGTTTAGAAACATGTAAGAAACATTTAAGGCTCAAAAGGCCGATTTCTTAAGAAACATTGAGGCTGCTTGGTAAAACTAGTTTCTTAAAAAAAAAAAGTGTATTTTATCAAAAGCGCTGATTTTTTACAACACAAGATTTATTTTCGCACAAATTGATACATACTTTTAAAGGATACTACTTTATCTAGTAAGTTTGACTGAATGCAAAATATTTCAAAAGAGACAATTTAAAGAGTTACGAAAAATTCTTAAAAAGATTAAAAAACTCAAACAAAATCACTCATTTTAGTACCAATGTATGCTCAAATTTTTGGTTGGATTAGATACCACCTTTTTGGTATTTAAGTATTTTGAAGTTTTTTGGTATACGTTTAAAAAATGATATATTTTAGTACCGACCATCTCTTGGTCAAGAATGATTGTGAAAGATCCCTACGTTGGAAATTAGAATAAAAAGGGTAAAAAGGTAAAATAAGTTTTTACGAAATACACATGGTTTTGAGACCCCATTCATAATTGTCTTGATAGGACAGAGACTTTTCTTTCTCTTTTTCAGCCCTCGAAACTCGGCTACTCGTTCAAACTTTCAGACGAACACAAGAGAAATAAAAGGTGAGGCTGGATGTAACTGGAAAAAGCGTTCTCTATACTTGGTGGTAATTTGCTAACCTGCATTGACTTTAAATTTTTGATGAACTTTTCATTGGTTTTACCCCGATGGAGGTTCTATAAATTAACCTTTGTCAGTTCGTTCGTCCGTTCGGCCGAAAATGACGGAACTGTGCCGGAAATACCGTTTTTGCAGATTTTCATTAGACTTTTTCCTAATATTTCTTCGTTTTTTTTTCACACAAAAACATTATTAATAGCAATCCCCACCATGAAGCATGATTCAATTGTCAATAAAACTGATTGATTGTTGAACTTTCTAAAATTCGCCGGAACAGCCGAAAATCGTCGGAAAAACGGTTTCTCTTGAATTTCTCGAGCTGTACTGTATATTTTTCATGAAATTTTGCACAATGATGTAAAATAGCGATACCTTAAATGTGACGGAGACTCATAAAAAAATCCGGCCAACAATGCAGGAAAAACCGTTTCTCGAGATTTCATCATTAGATTTTTTGCACAAAGTTGCGTATTACCAATGTTCAAGACATGACCGAGTCCGATTTTTGAGAAAAATCTTTTTCCAGCCGAAAATGCCGGTAGTCGCCGTTTTTGCAGATTTTCATTGGGCTTTTTCCTTATCAATAATGAAATTTAATGCGTTTATGAATTTTCGTTAAACGCTATATTTTCTGACTGATTGTTTTTATTTTTCTCCTTATATCTAACTTTCAACATCATGTAGGTGTATTCAGCATCTAGCTTGTTTTTATTTAAGTTCAAGTTGGTTCTGGGTTTTAAGTACTCCGGATCAAAAGTGGTTTTTGCTTGGTATATCGGGTTTGATTAATGCATAAAATCGTTTTAAACGTTAAACTATGAATATTGAATATTGTTATTACGAATCAAACTGAATATGGTCTAGATTGGAGTCGTTAATAATGCGTGTAATACAGTAGTAAAGGCGTTCTATGATAATACGATTATTGTTACGGGATTTAGTTTGTATAAACTAAAATTGTTCCCTCCACTACTTTTTCTAATTAGTCGTCTAGACGAGTCTCTTGCTAGACTAAATATGATCCTATTGTAACCAAACAATATTGCCTATTTACAAGTGCAGGCTCTGAGTGGTTTTATGGTCAATGTATTCTTGATTTTTTTTTAGATTCCGAATGCGATACAACCCAGTCAAGGATGAATATTACACTAACACATCAGAGATGATCAGATCAAATGAACCGGCAACTGTCGAAGGATGGTCTAATGGTTTACTGGCAATCGAAAACATCCACCGAAAAGTAGAACACGACTGGAAAATGGTATAAATATATTCATTCACGCTTTTGCTCATTCTCTAGCGAAAAGAGTTTCTACCATACGAAGAATATCTAGAGGAGAGGTCTGCGATTCAGACTAGTATTTATACTGTTTGAATACATCTATCTGCAGACACATGTTTCGTCCTTCCCAGGACTCATCGGTGCGGCTGTTGTCACCAGAGTGCTCAAAACACTGAGTGTTGAGTTTCGTATAACCACAAGGTGAACAGAGAAGCAGAGCTTGCTCCTCAACAGAGTCTATAGAGTGCTCAAAGAACCGAAGTTCTGAGCGTAATACATACTGTTTGAATAAAAAGAATGCAAGTCCGAAGAAAAGACATCTTGAATCCTTGATACTCAAATAAAAACAAGATGTTTTGTTCTAAATGGTATATTTCGTTAATAACAGTTTAAAAAATTTTTCCGTCCCTTGAATTACCAAGAGAATTTGGAGTAGTTTTCAGGGCTGAATATTTTCACATCGGTTGCTTATAAAAATATGATCAGCTGTTGTTTTATTCGACTTTTTCATTCAGGTTTATCTAGCTCGTACTGAAGGAACAAATTACGCCAATCTTCAATGGCGGCTTGATTTGAAAAACTCTGGATTTAAAGTAAAAAGATTGACAATTGTTGCCGACATGAAATGTTTCGAAACTGGTCAAATAGTCTTCAATGTTTCCACTGATGGTATCTTCAAGTTGTGTAATCAACAAAGCAAGCAAGAAGGTAAAAAAGAAATTCCTAAAAATTGCCTAAAAATTTTCCGGCATTTTACTTGCATTAGAAAAAGAATACTTTTTAACCATGATCAAAACGAGACAAGAATGCCTAAGCGGCGTAAAGTCCCAGCAGTGTATTTTGGTAGTGTCTAACATAGGCGTAGCGAGATACCCTTCAAAATTTATGGATGAGAGCGGTTTTTATGACACTGTAATTATTGTCTTTGTCTTATCAAAAGGTAATGAATATGTCATAAACGTCTGCACTCCCTCATAAATTTTGTAGGGTATCTCGGTACGCCTATCTACATATTTTTCCGTTGCCGGGTCGCCATTCAACTTAATTTAAAGGAGTAGGTATATAGCGCTCAAGTCGGGCGCTCAAGTCGGGCGAAAAAAATTAGTTTAATTACTTTTGCGATAAGTATCACTTACTGTTAAAACCCGGGGGGGGAGGGGGCAGTCAGGCAAATTGGACCCGGGGAGGGGGGGGGCAGCTGGGCAAAAGGACCGACGGGTATGTGCGGGTCCTAAGGGTACCTTTTCCAATATGTTTAAAATGCACTGTAAGGGTCGGAAAAACTAGAGATGCACTGTAAGGGTAGAAATTTCAGAAAATTCTTGAAAAATCTAGATATTTTGACCAAAAATGCTAGAATTTTGACCATTTTTTGCACGAAAGGGATCGAAAATTTGGGGGAAAATGCACTCTAAGGGTATGATTTTCACTGATTTTTGCTGCACTGTAAGGGTGCAATTTTAAAAGCCAATTTTTGGCCCGCACATACCGTCAGTCCGCAAACCCAGTGCCCCCCCCCGGGAAATTGACCGACGGGTTGTGCGGCGGTTAAGGGTATGTTTTTCAAAATATCAGAAATGCACTGTAAGGGTGGACTTTTGATAAATGCACTGTATGGGTGGAAATTTCAGCAAATCTAGGAAAAATTGCAAATTTTCGCTCAAAAATCTTGATTTTTTTTTGCTCTAAAAGAGTTTAAATTTGAAAAAATGCACTGTAAGGGTATGAATCTCACCGATTTTTTTCTGCACTGTAAGGGTGCAATTCTAAAAGCCATTTTTTTCGCCGCACATACCGTCAGTTGGTAAACCCACTGCCCCCCCCGGGGTTTTAAATAATTTCACCATATCACTGAGAGGTATTAATTATTATACGTTTTTTTCTTACGCATGCGTACATGATAAGTCAATTGATTTGATTTTAAGTCTGGCTTGGTCAACTAAAAATTGATGTTCTCTTATTTTAGGTTTCACATTTTCAACGAGTGAATTTAAAGGTGAGGATGAACACGTGACCATAACAGCTCATCTGAGTGGTGGAAAAGGAGACGTTGCCTGGCAACACACACAATTGTTTAGAACATCACTGGATGTGTCTGATTACATTGGTCTAGAAATTGACGTCGAATTGGATGAGAAATAGAAATAATCTGAATCTGAATGAATTTGATTTATTTTATAGGAACTATAGTACACGATCAATCATTTTAAAGGGACATAAAAGTAGTAAAATGTAAACATTGCGCGAACCACGTGTCATTAAAGAGAACAATCAAAATCAGCCATATTTGTTTTTATTTTTTATTTTGACATGTGACAATTGTTTTGATTTTGTATCCCACTGCATACGGTTTGTTTACAAATTTCGTCAGTACTTTTATGTCCCTTTAAGGCTTATCTGTACAAAACACGATATATCTACGGATCGATTTTCTCCACCTTAAAAAGATTCTTTTTAGACAATCCTTTTTTTAAACCAAATAGTAAATTATGAACCTCCTCGTTGATAGCAAATATCGAGCTTTGGATCATTAATTGGGGAAGGGGAACGTTGTTGGTTACAGATGGCTCAAATGTTGTATGATTTCCAGAGCAATCTTTTCAATGAAATTTTAAAAGCCATCTTCGAACTTTGTCCGTCGGCAAGTCTGTGTTTCCTTTTACTTTACTACAAATCAACCATAAATTAACGAGATAAAAATCTAAATCAGACTATCTTACATTCAAGCGAGAGAGCTAATTTTTATTTGTGTAGTTTTTCATTATCAAATCCATTGGGATATTTAAACGCCTCTCCAAATCCTCACTTTTGAGAATAAAAGGAAGATTAGGGTTGGATATTATATTGACTTGTTATTGGATTAGATACAGTGGTGGTGTAAAGTGGTTGTCTAATATTTGCTGAATTGTAATTTTGTCATAATCAAACAATTTAATCATTTTAAAGATTATTTATATGTAGTATTTTTAAAATAATTTCGGAATGATTTGACTCCGTCACTCTCTTCAAAAATTATTTTACAATATTTTTTTTTCGTCAATCTTCTTTTGTTTAGCTATCTTTATGTTACGATTATCTTAATGCCCGTAATTCTTTTTTGTTTTTAAGATTATTAAAAATCTTAAGCCTTCGTGATGACGGTGATAGCTTTTGATGGAATTCGAATTAGATAGCGGTTTTGTCCTTGTTGAAAAGTCAACCAGGGCAAAGTTTTAATCTGTATTTTTTGACTGAATGATTATTTTTTGATTTTTTTTCTCGCATTTATGACGTTCTAAGATTAAAAAGTTTCTCATAAAAAAATGAAGATCACAGCATTATTCTATAAGAAGTTGATTTTCTTCTTCTCCGTTTTCCATCTTTGTTTTTCGTTTCACTTCGAATTATCTTTTCAACGGGGACAAAACCGCTATCTAATACGAATTATATCAAAAGTTATAGCATTTTTTGTCTCCGCTGCAAATTATATCTCTTTTATAGACTATTATAGACTTTACAATATATTCTTTTTCGTCAATCTTCTTTTGTTTAGCTATCTTTATGTTACGATTATCTTAATGTCCGTAATTTTTTTGTAATAGCTTTTTAAAATGAATTTTTGGGGAGCAGTGAATTCTATATCTTAGGCTGGCAATTTTTAACAACCTCAGCTTACTGCTGTCGGCTGCCATAGATATTTCTGGGACGCTATAATTTTTCAATCTTCAAGAAGTGCACGAGTTTAATTTTATCGTTTCTGTTTCATTTGAAACCATTTCAGTGTTATGTGATTACTGTGTACTGCGTCAAAGAGAGAAACTAGACATGCAGACACAAAAATATTTCTACTTGTAGTCGTGTTCTGACTCAGATCTTTTTTTCGGGACACTCTGTAGTATTTTTTCATTGTACATTGATTGATGTCTAAGAACAAAGGATTATATATAGAGTTTCTGTGGGCACATTTACACTGGAAGGCTTCCTTAATTAACTTTTTATTATAAATTCTTTCATGTTTTACAATATAAAGCGTATACGTAACAAAAAGTCGAACGCTTGCATTGTTACTTTTCATCGACCTTCCTTAAAAAAGAGTCGTAAGCTCTATTGTCTTAGAGGAAGGGAGGGAGGAGCACCCTTTAAAACAAAAAAATTTATTAAGGAAGCATAAACAAAGGATGTGTGCAATGAACAAAAAGTTTTACGTTTTCAAACACGAATGGACTGAGGAAAAAAATTTCGAAGCAGTGTTGTTGATGTGTAAACAGTTTGGGAGTGTTTTTCCACTGACGGCTTTAGCTAACAGGATTAATGTAATTTTTGATAAAATGGTTGCACGTTAATTTTTTCTTTTCAGAAAAATATTCTAATTCCCAAAGGACGTAAGACAGGAAAAAAACCATGAAATCTTTTTTTATTTTGCATGCATTTTCTATAATCCACTAGATACATGGTCGAGGCACAGATATCTGTAAAGCCCGAAGGGTTAGATATGCAACTTGAAGCTTTCTCCAGCAAAAAAAAGTGAAGCAAAAATTTGACTTTTTAAATTTCGTGCCGATGGATAGGATCTAGCATTTTAATTGTTTTCAGAGCGCGAGATCAAAAAAATTAGGCGGCAAACGCTATTTCGCATGTCTCAAACCAGTGAAATTGCTTGTTGTCACGTGATTTCTTTGGTAGGAAATCCTACCAAAACTTGCTTCACTTTTCGATAAAGGCCGCAAATCTAGCCCTTCGGGCTTTACAGATCTGTGGGTCGAGGGCATGTTAGTCCGGTGGCTTAAGCTATCAAGGTTAACGAAACGTGTAATAAAACGCTGAATACATAGCCCAAAACTATTCATATAAGTTGTGGATGAAAAGAGATGGTTACACGTTTATGTTTTCTTTTGAAAAAAATAATTTCATTTGAGTACAACAATTATGTTTACAGATTTCGAGCGTGTATAAGGCAACCTCGTACCCAGGGCGATAAGCTTTCTCATATTAGATAGGACGCTTAGGTGTCAGTGAGCGTAACAGTGAACGTAACAGTGAGCTTCCTATTTGCCTCTCATCTAGACTAGCAACTATATTTTCCCGCGCGGCCGCTGACTGTTCGCCATGGAATCGAGGTTGTGTATAAGGCGACTTTGGAAATATGATAGATCTCGTGAACCTACAAAGAACTGTAATAAACCATCACCATTCATTCATCATAAATCTCTTTATTTTACTTAATGGGTTTAATCAAGGAAACCTTCCAGTGTAAATAAACGCGCCCTGTATCTTTTTCTTGGGTTAGAGTAAACGAATTAAATTTCTATTTTGATTTCAATTGATATTAATTAATTCAATTAATATTTAACAAACACATTACACTTTTGCAATTAAAAATTAGCGTATAGCTTTGTTGTAACTATTTATTTTATATTTTATTCAAGTTTCTAAAATCATTTTCTTAAATGCTTAAATGAATGATCCCCTAAATTTGCAATTCTGTCAAATTTGACGGCAAGTCCTTGTATCAAAAGTGCCGAAGCAATTATTACCACCCCTAATTTAATAGATTAGTGTGAAAAGTAGATTGAGTTTGTTGAGTTTCGACCACCTGGTGCCGAGAAATAGCATTTTAAGGCGAAAAATAGACGTTTTAGGTGTTTTCCGATGACGTTAGCATTTTCCTAGGTGCATTTTCAGAAAAAATCAATCCTACAGCTGGATAGCTGAGTTTTGTACCGGGAGCGCCACAAAAAAGTTTCTCTCTTTGAAACTTATTCTCTCAAAATCTAAAAATCTTAAAAGAGCCATTCCTATTTGATTGGAAAGAAGAAAGATAGACTTAAATTTTGATGGGTCATTTATTAAATTTGATTTATTAGATCAAAAGTTATGCTCAATTGAATAGAAAAGTTACTTTCAGAAAGTGCCCGAAAACGTTAAAAGTCGCCCTATCAAATCAAACAGAAGCATAATTACATGATACATCAGTATTTTCGTTTCAGTCATTAAAAATTATAATTAGCTGTCTAAATGACCTTTTGTTGTATAAAGGAAGGTTGAATTTCAATGAAATGAAGAAAATTCGTCGAAAAAGGCCAAAAAATCGGGTAAAATTCATAAAAATACATCAAATACGGGTTTCGAGGTATATCCAGCCTTACATAGACTTTATCCAGTCTAGAACCAAAAATCTGAGGAAAATTTCGGTAAAAGTGATTTTGATGAAGATTTAAAACCCTTTCGACCCTTCAGTTTCAAAATTTATGTGTTTAGTTACTGAAAAATGCTCTTAATCATGTAAAGGCTATTGTGATTGCCAATTTTAAATTAAAAATTTGATAGGTCGATTTTTAACGATTTCGAGCACTTTCTGAATGTAACTTTTTCATTCAATTGAGCATAACTTTTGATCTAATGAATCGAATTTAGCAAATGACCCATCAAAATTTAAGTTTATCTTTCTTCTTTTCAATGAAAAAGGAATGGTTCTTTTAGAATTTTTAGATTTCGAGAAAATTAGTTTCAAAGAGAGAAACTTTTTTGTGGCGCACCCGGTAGTATCCAAAAATGATATGGTTTGTCAAGTTTCAGTGTCTAGATCTCTTCATTTTTAAGGTGGGTAAATATGATGAAAAACTGCTGACTCAGCAAAAAATGTCGCTAATTTTCAATATTTAAACCAAAATATTTCGAGATATAGACATCGAAAGTTAACAAGCAATAATATTTTTGGATACTACAAGGGTATATCTAAGGGGTGCCCTACGAAGTGACACAATTCACTACCTCGGCCGCTGGTCTATAACCCTAACCCTAAATAACTATGTTGCTAAACGTGTACATTAGTAAAATAACATATGAAGAGCAGTATCTTCAGATATATACGCTTTTTATAGGAAAAACCAGTAAGTCATATGATTCTGGCTGGGCTGCTCTTAAATTTTAAGTTTTTCAGGCTTAAATGTCAATATTAATGAAAATGGAAACATACTTCTCAGTAATTTCTGAAATCTAAGGCTCAATTCTTCTTAATTTGTTCTTAGGTTTTGGCCAAATTTCAGCCTCGTATTCTTATGAAATTGTTCTTATAAAAAACGTGTAAGACAAGGCACGGATGTCACTCTAAGTAGACTGTAAAATCACTCCCTTGACACATTTGTTAGCATTTGAAAGAATTTTGTCTCAGATCAGAGGTCACTTTTAACAAAAATTACTGTAGGGCTAAGATCATTCCTTTTAAACGCAAATTCAACTCTATGAGTCTATGTGTTCGTTTTGCTGCGGTGGCAGAGGTCTAGTTTTCAAAGAGAAAATATTAATTTATTCGCGCTGTGATACTCACGGTAGAAAGTTATGGCTAGTAATAAAAATGATAATTTAGCACCCCACAAAAAAAATCGGGGTTACGGAAATTTTTTTGTTTTACAACACCACCAGCTTGTAATTCAAAGTCACTTGCTGTCGTGTCATGGTGAAATAGAAATCCTATAACATGGGCGGCTAAATCGCGAGCTGCGCTAAGAAGTCCTAGTGGTCAGTGTACAATCGATCATGGTCAAAATCTATTGAGAATTTAGCTTATTTCCTCGTTTTTCGAAATTTGGAGTTCGGGTGAGAAAATCGATTTTGGGCCATCTCTTAAATTTAATCGGCTATTTCAATTTGGCACGGGTTTATATAAATATATAGACTTCCAGGCTTTATTCTGATTGTTCTGAGCCTTATTATTGTGCCATTTTTGAACTTTTGGATTCTTAGATCCTAAGGTCCTCTCAGAGTTAAAACTCTACCCTTCCAACCTAACTTACTTACCTTAGAGCTAATTTTGTCCATTTTTTGATGTTTTGTTTGTGCCCACCGGGGGGGGGGGGGTAACTAGGGATGCGAGCTGACGGAGGAGTGCCCCCCGACTTTCGACCATTGGACCCTTTTACCAGGACTAAAAAGGAGAAAACAAAGGACAATTTTGTGAATTTTACGATCCTTATTATTGGGCCAAATTTAACCAAATTTCGATAAAAGATTTTCCTATTTGTATTTCTCCAGCCCGTATAACTGAGATATGATTTTCTGATTTTTCCAACCCTGAGCGGGACTTATACTCTAGGGGCTGAGTTAGGTCTCGTATGCACATCGGCGTATAGTCATTTTTTCTTTTGATCATAAAAGTATTATAGTCCTTGAAGAGTCAGAAAACGTGTGTGGCGTTATTTGGATCAGGCACAAATTTCCATAATGGCGGATTTTAGATTTTCAACTTTTTGATAAATAACGAGATTGCTCACGGGAATTTTTTGACCCGCATTCCGCGCGATCGTGTTTAATCGCCCGCGCGTGTACGTTCTGTGAATTCTGTCTGCTGTATACGGATACTGTATGCAAGAAAAAGCTCCTCTCTCCTCAGTCTTTTGAGACTTTAAAAAGATTGGAGAGTGTACTAACCCCCCAGATGGAAATTCTACAGGGTTAACAGCCCGTTTGTTGCAGTCCCACTCCCACTAAAGAGTCATGAAAATCCCCTGAAAATCTACCCTGAGTATCAGAGGTCAAGTTTTCAAAGAGAAAATATTAATTTATTCGCGCTGTGATACTCACGGTACTGAAAATCTCGATGAGTGATCGGCTCGTCGGCTCCCGCATGTTGGAAACGATCTAAAATCATTTGTTTAAGAAGTTAATACCTTGACAGGGTAAATAAAATTATACAGATCATGGCAAATCAAATTATGGTCCTATTAATCATTGTTTGGTGCGTGACCGTCAAAGCTTGTGAGTGGCCGAGTGAATAAGGCGACGCGTTTTCTGACTCTTCAAGGACTATACTTTCATGAGGCCCCCCCATCCAGCGGCACCCCTAATCACGCCATCACGCAAAAAAATTTTCTCCATCACGCATCACGAAAATCGCTAAAATTTGTCATCACGCAAAAAATAGCGAAAAATAGCCCAAATCACGCATAACGCCTCAAATTTTTGCCCTATCACGCATCACGCCAAAGTCTTGATCACGCCATCACGCCAAATAAAATCTCTAATCACGCCATCACGCAAGATAAAAGTCCCAATCACGCCATCACGCAAACCGCTGGGGGGGCCTCTTTCATGATCAAAAGAAAAAATGACTATACGCCGATGTGCATACGGGACCTAACTACTCAGCTACTAGAGTATTACCATATGATACCATAAATAGATAATTACTGTGTCATAAAAATCTGCTCTCCTACGCACGTACCCCAGCACCCATTTTGCCTACGTACAAGTCCCCTCCCCCGGGGGTACATGTACATGGCAGTGTTGAATCGCTCCGTTTCCTCATCGTGAAACGTATCCCGAAAGTACTTGGTGGATACGTCCGCAATATAGCCATAACAAAAACATCAAACCTTTTCAAAATTTTGATTACTAATGGCTGCAGGGCTGCAGGCAACAGGTTAGTCAGGCAGTGGAGTCAGGGAATTAAAGTAAGTGTAAAAATATATTTTTATTCCATTACTTTTGACTTTTTGCTTTTTTTAAACTCTTTTTGCTATCTCTAGGTTTGTGTTTTTATCCACATAGTGCAGTATACAGTCAGAGAGTCTGTTTTGAGATTGTGTTTTGAGTATTTTCAGTCTTAACTTCAGGGCACTTACCTACCTTTTTTCGACCATCCGATTTTATCCTATGTCCTAGCTGTAGGTAGATATTTTGCTAGTTATACCAAGGATGTACCTTTTTACATCTTCAGCTCATCTCTGACTTGTATGGTAGAAAATGCCTCCTTTTTTCCTGGTTTTTCCTGTCAAAATTGAAATTTGGGATGTCGCATTTGGCCTTCAAAATGACGCTCCAGAGGCTGCCGTATGTGTACAAAGATTTGATAATGCTCTCTCTCTTGTCTGTGCTTTTGGGGCTGTTTAATTTCAATAATTTTAGATTTTCCCAATATTTGAGATGACTGATGACTGAGGTGAGGGATGGAATACCAAATGAGGTTAGATTTCTGACAGTGTGAACTTCTTTGAGTTGTTGAACATAAGGCTATCTTTCAAAGGTGAGGTGGGTGACCAGATAGTCCAGGTAAGGGCAGACTGGCAGATAGCATTAAGTTGAAGTTTGTACCTACCTACCGTAAGTTGGTCTAATATCGACATCCCTTGTCTAATTTCGACACCCTTCTTTAGAGACAGGAATAATATGAAAGCTTGAATCATTGATTGAAAAATAATTATTCCTCTCTGACCATTAAGCAAAGAAAAACAGTTTCAATCTTTTTATCAATTTCAGCTGATAAAAAGGGTGTCGAAATTAGAGGAGGGATGTCGACATTAGACCAAGTTACGGTACCTGTTTGTACCTGTGTATGTGGCTCTGCTTGAACAGTTCATCCAACTTGTCGAGTCTGATGCTTCGAAATTTTCTTGAGGCTGTTGTATATATACCGTAAGTTGGTCTAATATCGACATCCCTTGTCTAATTTCGACACCCTTCTTTAGAGAAAGGAATAATATGAAAGCTTGAATCAATGATTGAAAAAAGATTAATCCTCTCTGACCACTAAGCAAAGAAAAATAGTATCAACCTTTCTATAAATTTCAGCTGATAAAAAGGGTGTCGGAATTAGAGGAGGGGTGTCGACATTAGACCAAGTTACGGTATGGGACTGGTTGATATCTGGCCTGTATTTTCACTTACCTGCTTACTGTTAAACCTCTTTGACAACAAATTTGTTTCGATAACTCCACCAAGTTTATCAATCATACTTCTTCGTTCTTCTTGGAGTCAGAATGAGCCTAAGAATGAAATAGTGGGCAAGCAGTGGTTTGTCCGGAACAGTTGTGAGACGTTGTGAGGAAGGTGTGCAAGTGTTTTTTGAATACTTTTTTGGGGCAGTTTGTCAAATCTTTTATTGGTCTGGGAAGGGTGTTGAACAATCAAGGGCACTCTTGGGAAAGACTTTCTCCTCCAGATATTTTTGTGTTTAATTTTGACAGCTTTTAGATAGCAATTTATTCTCCCCAATCTCTGACGTGTATGGCAGGAAATGCCTCCTTTTCCTTCATCATAATTAAAATTCGGGACATTGCCTTCAATGATGTTTCAGATGTAAATTATTTAATAATGCTCTCTCCGTCTTTCAAGGCTATACCGTCAACTGCTCTAACTTGGGACGATCGATTGAAACATGGGACTGTTGATATTTGGCCTGTATTTTCACTTACTGTTAAATCTCTTTTGATAACAAATTTGTTTTGATAACTCCACCAAGTTTATCAATCATACTTTCTGTCATAACATATCATGATAACTTTCACTGATAGCGCGCCCTTTTTAACTTTTTTGTTTTCATTCAAAATGACAGGACCGATTGGAGAATTAGAGAACGTCCGCCACCTAACCGCCTACCGTAACTTGGTCTAAATGTCAACATCCCTCATCTAATTCCGACACCCTTTTTATCAGCTGAAATTGATAGAAAGGTAAAGCCTATTTTTCTTTGCTTAGTTGTCAGGGAGGAATAATCTTTTTTCAATCAGTGATTCAAACTCTCATATTATTCCTGTCTCTAAAGAAAGGTGTTGATATTAGACCAACTTACGGTATCGCCCAATGGGATTAACAAATAAAGAGTGTGTAGCTTGCCGCGCGAGTGACGTCAAACGCTCCATCGTTTTGCCAATAATATGGTCTTCTTCGTTCCAGAATTTCGATTTCTTTGACAAATTCCTTGATAGGCAGATTGATATCTTCAAGTGTTGGTAAAAGTTGGTTTGATATTCTATGCTTGTTGTTTGATATTCTCAAATTTTGTTTTTGAAGATCCTGTGATTACTTTTGGAATTAAAAACTATTGGAAGTCAAAAGAGATTATTGTAAGGGTGTTTGTGCCAAATTTCACTGTTCTTTGTCACAGTGTGCTCCTTGACCTTCTAAAAATTGGTACAGTAACCGTCATACCTCAGTTAGGTCAAAACAACAAAACGGGTATGATAAACAGTTACGATATGCAGTTATGATTTTTTACTTTTTGGACCTATCACAAAGGTCCTTTAAATTAACTGATGTTTGCTCCTCCATTTGTGTGTTCATTTGTCTGTTACCAGCTTTTCTTAGGATTGGCTCATTAGTTTTTTCTGAATTTTTGCACATTGATGCAAAGTGGTGATTCCCAAAAAGTGACGGAGCAGGACGGAGCCCGATTTTTTGAAGAAAAAAAATTTTGGGGCAAATTTGGTCCAAAAAGTGCCTGAAAATTGGGTTTTCTGGACGTATGAAATTGCTTCATTAGCTTTTTCTAATTTTTTGGACAAAGTTAGAAGGCAAGGTTCTGTAAAAAGTGACTCAAGCCGTATTTTTTGGTTGTAAAAATTGGATTTTCTTATTTGGGGAAATTCCTTTTTCCCATATTTAGGGAAAATGAGCATTTCTCGAGATTGGCTTGGTATATTTTTCTTACTTTTTGCATAGTGATATAAGATGGTAATGTTTAATAAAAAAATGTTTTTTTGGGCAAATTTGGGCCAAAAAACTTTTTTTTTGGACTTTAGGAAAATCACCTTTTATCGTCAATAGGGAAATCACGCTAAAATATTTATTCACCCCAGTATCTACGACTATAAGTCATGACTTTAAGTATGCTTCACAGGTAGATATTAGTTTGAGCTGTGATACTCACGCAGTAATCTATTCAAGCTACTCACTGCACTTTTTTACTCTGATTGCTATTTGTCTTATATTTATCTGATTTTCGTCATCAGATAGGTCCATTCAGCATGTTGCTTGTTTAATTTGGTCTTGTTTTAAAGGTAATTTCGAGCCGTTTTGAGCTATTTTACAGTATATACAAGTAGTAAGTAAGTAGGTAGTAAGTATTAGTAGTAGGTAGTAAGTGTTAGTAGTAGGTAGTAAGTGTTTTGTACTTTCCGAAATATATACACAATATTAGCGTTTCTTAATGGCCTTAAACATTTAAAAAGTAGTTTATTTTATTTAACATTTTTTTTACGGCTAGTTTGAAACACAGGTCACAGGTCATTAACATAACACAAAAGAAAATGTTTGAAAAACCACTTGTTATTGTCAAAAATATCATACTGAAGGTATTTTATTGATCTAGAACCTTTCTAAAGGTCAAAATATTTCCACTTGCTTACCACTTGCTTTCGTATTCTATGCCGTGCATAACACTGACCTATAATACTTGTATTATATATTACACCTATAACAACATATGTAACATACATATAACATTAAAAGGATAACTGTTATTGTCACGTTATGTAATAAGAGTTATCCTTTTATTATTATTTGTACGTTACATAATGTTGTTATACAAAGTACACGTGTTTTAGATAAAAATATTAATCTCACAACACCTTTAAACAGAGTCCCCTGACAGAAAAATAGCTATTACATAAATTCTTTATCATATCCCATTATATCCTCCTGCATCACATTGGGTATGATAACAAGAATTGATGAAAATCGCACTAAAAGGATTATATTTTATAAATATTTTTGACCATTTTTATCCCCTTCTTTGTATATTTCATAAAAATGATGTCACTATCTTCGTATATCTAAAACAGCTCTCTTGGATCACTTATTGTTTTCAAAACATTTCATATCAACTTGCACTGTCAGCATCCTATTGAGCATGAAAAAAATATTATGTTGTAAATTTGTGTACACACCTCATATTTTGTGATGACGTCATTATTTTCATATTTTCATTTGGGGTTGATTTAAATAGCATATTTTGTATACAATCTTTCCATTCATTACATATAACAATTTCAGATGTTATGAACTTATGTTGTAAATTATATCTTACAATTGTGCGTTACATTTTTCCGGTCTGCAGTTTGTATGACACGTGACCTGTTGACCTGTGACCTGCGTTTCAAACTAGCTGCATTTTTGAGTTTTGTATTAAAAATTTTGCGGATAAGGCCTTTCCATAATATTTTATTCACCCAAATCTCCGAAATGCGCAAGATTTAGTCCCCATGAAATCTCATCCCACTAAAGTATAATATGTTAGAATTGAAGCATTCATCGAAAAATGGCAAACAAAACAAAAAGTATTACACACTTGAAGCGAATGGACTTTTAGTTCTCAATCTTTGTTCTCTTCTCAAGTATTCATCTTTATTTTAAGGCTTTCTTTGATTTCTTTTACAAAAACCTTGACATCTTTTGATTCCAGCTAGGTAGTTTGTTCATTTCATACTTTCTCAACATTGTCACTACTTAAATTTTCTTTTTGAGTCTTTCGGTATTGGTGTTATTGCATCTTAAATGAATTTGGTATTGAAAGACTTTGAGCAAATCTGTATTTGGTAGATTGGAAGCTGGGAACAGTCATAATGAACATCTTGGGAAGAATAACGTTATTATAATAATAATGTTATTAGTATTTATTGACCTTGACAGGGATGCATCTGGATGCATGTATATATAAAACACCGCAAGTTTGGTCAACTAGCTCAGAAAGTTTTGTCTGGAAAGGCTTATGATGATGTCATGGAAAAGCTTTCAGCCGTCATTTTCACATTTTCAGGGCATGTTTCATACCTCCATTTTCATAGCATGTTTCACACCCCAATTTTTATTAGAATGCTTTCTTCCACTGGTATCAGCTTTTGAATATTTTGAAACAAATTTGACTGATAAATTTTATTTTTATTTTTGAAATTAAGTTCCAGACCCTCTGTGTCAATCTATGACCATCTGAACTATTTTTGTGTTAACAGACCTCACTAGAATGAGTATCTGCTATTGTGGAATCATTTGCTCATCATTTTCCTCCTCGATATAATTATCTGTGATTTCCTCAGCTTCAAGGTCAACCATTGGTGGTTTGTCCTGCTTCTCTTCTGGTTCAAGAAATGGTTGTATTTTTAACTTCAAAAATTTTCCAATTTTATTGAAATTTTGCACACTTGATCCTTGGGTGAATCCCTGGGGGCATTTTTTTCAATTTTTCAAAATTCTCATTTTTAAGGGCGTGGTTACGAGTTTTAGTCCCAAAATAAGGCTAAAACTTTGGGGCAGGCTGAAGATTTAAAAAATGGTCGAATTTGGCTGAAATTTTGTACACTTTGATCCTCCCTGGGGGTGTTTTTTTCATTTTTTCAAAATTTTCATTTTTAAGGGCGTGGTCACGAGTTTTAGTCCTAAAATGAGGCTAAAACCTATTTAAGAAATGCTAAAATTTTCGTTAAGCCATTAAGTTTACAATTGGGCCTACGAATGATTTCAAAGAAACTGAAGTTTAGCCAGTGCGGTTAGCACGTTCGACAGTACAACATTCTTCATTTCTTCATTTAGTTCACAGACTTGAAATGGGAGTGATAGAAACACAGAACTGAATTTTGATCTCCTTATACCAGTCCCTGACAAGAACTAGATCTCCTGGGAGTAAGTCCGCTCTATTTTGTATTTTGATGCATTGATTGTATTTTGTTGACTCTTTGCTTATTTTTCCTATCGACAGTTCCCTTTCCTCTTTCATCTCCTCCTCAATGATCTTTGAGGCAAATTATCTTTTAAACTCGCTCGAAACATCATGCTGGTAGGTGGTATCCCTGTTGCTGGGTGTGGAGTCTGACCATAGGTTTTTTAAGTACGTCCCTCACCCTCGTTTTTGGTAGTGCGCTTTTGGACTTTCTTTATTTTACCTTATAAGCTGTAATGATTTCTTTGTCTTCTTGTCTACAAAGATGGCACATTCTTTGCATCCTGACAGAAACTTACTTTATCAAACTTATCGTGAAAGAAGAAGTGAAACCTGAGCTTTCTTTCCATACCACTCAGTCTCTGATGAGAACCTTTGTGCGCCAGCTTCATGACTGTTTTGTGCAAGGACTCTGAAGGAGGATTTGATCATCTTCAAATATTATATCCTTTTAGTGTGGGGCTAAAATTTTTTACCTCCTGTGTGGTGCTACTAGAAATTGTAGAATAGCCTTTTCTCAGATAATCTTTTATTTTGCTCAGAATTTTATCTTTGTTTGTTTCTTTGTTTCCTTTGCTATTTCTACCATAATGTAATGATTTGATCAGGAATTGGTGTTGTGTAGAGTGCATAAAGAAGGTTATTTAGTTTGTTAAGTTGTTTCCTTTGATTGGCTTGTAGGCTAAATAGGTTCTTGGTACGTCTACTCATGTAGTCCTCCACTTGATTAACTGATTCCTTCTATGAAAGTGATATCCTGATAGTTTAGCTTTATACGGATTGTCCTAATTGAACGGGTAAGGCAACTATTAAATATGTGCACCAAGGGTTCATGGTCTATGAAAACCTTGATGACAGTAGGTCAACATATTCTCTGAAAGCTTGACTTGAAATCAGCTTTCTCGCAACAGAGAGTTAGGCTTTGATGTCCTATAATCTTGGGATAGGATAACTTAATGCATTAAGTGTAATACAAATATTCCCATCATCATTTTGTGCAATAGCCATGTTCGATATATCCACAGAGTCTTTTGTCCACCCTTCATCCTCCATCATTCCATCATTCAGATTGTGATAAAAGGCTGACATTTGTCACAGATGACTCTCATGTTGTTTAAAAGTTAATTTTTAACAGTAACATCGAATTATTACAACTGCCAGGTGGCCTGTAGAAAATATTTTTGAAGATATAGATTATTATTATTATAGGAGTATATTTCGCAGGTCTATTGACCTCTATGAAACAATCTTATTCAAATTTACAGTTCATCAATAACGGTCTTTTTACATATTTTCTTAAAGTAGAGCTTAGTCCGAGGGCTACCTCTCACTTTCCATACACAGCATTAATCCTTCTCATTCTTCGTTTTCTCTTTAGCTTTTTCATGCCATTCTTTAATGGTTTCACGTTTTTTCTTGGAGAAGTCATCTGTTACACTGAAATTATCTTCGTTTAGTTTATGGACTGAGGCCATAATTCTTTTCTTGTCTTCTTCATTGGCCAACGTTACTTTCAATGGCCGCCATCTTTTCGTCTTGAACATATCATCCTTTCGAGCACCGATTCGTTCTGCAGTGACAACATTTATCTTTAGATAAATAGATATGAATATCACTCTGAAGAAAATAAAAGTATGGAGCATATATTCAGAATGTTCTATCAAAGGTTGTGAAGGTTCAAAGTCTTTATTGCATGATCATAAGCCTAATAAGCCTTTCTAGGCAAACAGTCAGGTAAAATCCTCGGTTTGTTCTTTAAGAACATAGATTTTTTATAATAACTGACCAATCGCCCAGTAAATGTGAGCTTAAATACCATCTCTGGAGATTGTGAAAGATCTTTTCAGCTCTTTTATTTATATTACGTCTCAAGTATTAGTGCTGACCTCCTGCTCTGTCTGGAACAAAACCAATCATTTTGACCTTGTGTTTATTATACTTCGTAACTATAAAGTTTCACTTCGTTCTATTTTTGTATCTCCTCAAATTACACTCTTAAAGCCACACCAGACTATAGCTTGGAATCTTTATAACACAGATTTTTGTATTATTGAGTGGTCGTGAAGGGTTAGTTTTTGCTGTTTGTAGATTCCATGCATATGGATGATGTGAGTTTCAATATTAAGAGAGATTCTCATAGCTCTTCTCCAGCCTTTAGAATAAATCAATATATTTATATTAGTTGCAATATTTAAAATACTTTTAATTTTTCTTTCTAATGCTAAATTTTAAGCGTTTTTATTTTTAACTGACTGGGTGGAATGGTCGACTAAGAATGTCTTGAATAATGTCTTGAATAAATTAAGGTAAAGTAACTTTTGAGCTCTTCAATTACTCTTGTCCTTGTAAGAGTTCTAATAATTCACTTAAAAGTTAAAGTAAAACTCTTTGAATAGAAACAGCTTTGCATTTCGCTTTTCACAACTGTTTATATTTGTTTAATCACCTAAGTAAAAGTACAAATATTTGAGCTGATGAATAGACATTAAGGAAGTGTTTATAATGTCGAGGTAAAATGATTTTATGTATTTTACAATGTTAGTGTTAAAAAATTAGATGGGTGAGAATTTTCTCTTATTACATTTTGTTTAAATACATTCGCAACCTAAGGTTTATTGGGATTGGTTTCCTAAGATAATTTGGAATTTCTATTCAGTTTTTTTTAAGTAAAAACGTTGAAATCTAATATTTCACTGGATTTAAACTCGTTTTCATAGAGTTTTCTTGGGTATAAGGCATCTTTTGGACGTGTTCTTTGTACTAGTATAAATTGAAACTTATTCAGCAGCGATAGTTACCTCAGATAGCAATCAGTCCTGTAAGTACCTTTAGAGATTTAACCTTTAGAGATTTTTAACAGAATACATAGAACCAAGACAGGTTATATATCGAGATTGCCGTTAGCTGGGAGGATTAATTTTATAAGACTTAATAACTGATTTTTCTATTTCTCTGCATTGCCTGTATTGCCTATATGCTAATTTTAGTTTTGTTAAGTATGTTGTTTATAGCCAATCTAGAGCCCTTAGAATTTTAAATCCCCCTTTGGCTAAACCATGTTTTACCCTTGGTGTGTCCTGATATCAGAATACTACTTGAAGCAGTGATCAAAATCTTTGTCTTATAAGAAATGTGGGTTATACTACCAAGCAAATAAAAAAATAGAGTTAAAAGAAAATATTCCAGGTTGCTCAACGTTGTAAAGGTTGAATTTTTGTATTTGTTTGAATCACACGGTCTTTCTTTTTCTCTCCATTCTGTGCACAAATCGCAAGTGACCACTAATGGTCATCCAATAAAAAGGAAAAATATCTAATAAAGTTTAATATTATATATAAAACATATTCATTGATCAGACACGCATATATAAATGAAAGAGGTTGGTATTACCGGTGAAAATTGTTCATCATTGTTCATGCTTTTTGCTGCTTTGAATTTTCACTCAAAAAGGTAGGTTATGAGCTGCAACTATAATATTGTTTCAAAATTCCAAATTGTTAAAGTGAATAAAAATGAACAATGCTGGATTTTGTTCTTTAAATTTGCTGTAGCATTTTACTATCTCAAAATACTGTAAACAGACTTTCACGAAAGGGGACAGTTTGAACGATTTTAAAGTTTTTGTCCTCTTCTATATGGCTGTTATAAAGGAATTTGAGATCATATCCCACTCCATTTATTTGCACTAATGTAGCTATAGGGAATTGGAAATGATAAAGAATTTTTAAAACGTTATGTCTTCTGATAATGACATTTAGAGAACTAAATAGAAAACTTAAAATGTTGAAGCAGAAAATATGTAAAACAGATAAAATGAAGTGACTGCTTATGTAGGAAAACAAAATAAGTTCTTTTATTAAGATTGTCTTTCTAAAGGAAACGAAAATGACTTTTCAGTGATAGCTTTATTTCTTCATTAAATATCCCTTGGAAATTCATTTGACCTTGAATATCCTTTTGACAACTTGAAGGTCTGATAGAATATAATTTTCTACCAAATCTTTTCTATTCTCTTACTTAAAACTTTCTGATAGCAAACATCAGTTTTTGCTGTCGGACTAACATGTTCTAGATTTTTTGAGTTGTCTGAAGTTTATCCCCAGTTTTCAGGTTTTTTCTATGAAATTCATTTGAATGTCTTTTATCATAACTGAAGCCTAATTGCTACTTGATTAATTAAATATAATCACTGCTAATCCTTCACAGTGATTCTTTTATTAAAAACAGCCTTTAATTATATTAGAATAATGTTTCATAGGAAACCCTGTTGCTTTTAAGATAAGAAATCATTTCAGACTACTTCAACGTATGTATCTTGACTACTGCCTGAGGAACAAGGGTTTCCTGTCTCCGGTCCTTGTGGCTGTTTGTTATTTATTTTACTTGTGCTTCATTGATTCATTCGTTTTCACCTATAACTCTTTTAAACGCCGATCTAAAGTCAGATCGTAGTCTAGCAAGCTAGACGACTAATTTATACATAGTAGAAATAAAGCAAAAAGTAATGAAGGGAACAATTTTAGTTTATACAAACTAAATCCCGTATTATTATTATTAGTATTGGTATTATTAGTATTACATGCATTATAAACGACCCCAGTCCAGTCAGATCGTAATAAATGAGTTGTAGTGGTTGCAGTCAGGCGAAGTGTCGAGTGGCTTAACTAAATAAACTCAGAAATTTTAATTTCTAAACTTCTGATTTTTTTATGTTTAATTTTCTAGGACCACTATAGTTTGGAGTTTGGCCAGCTCGAAGAAGATTATTTTGGATTTGAGTGCTTCGGGTTGGCTTAGAATTATATAAATCAGAAGATGGCAGCAGTTTTAAAAATATGACGAAATGTCGCCATAAATGCATTGCTCTTCTTCTATACTCAGTGGAAGATTTTGTTTACAAAACTCAAGAAAGATCAGTATTGTTTGTTTGCAACTTGGTTTCGAAAAAAATGTTCGAAAATGTTTAGAAATGTGTTTTCGTTGTTAAAATATCTGTTGGAAATGCTTCAGTGCGACTTGTTTTGGTTGAATTTTCATTTTGATAATTTTTACTACTCGTGAAAGGAATTTATCGAATGGCAGATATTTATTCTTCAATTTTTTACGAGTTTCATTCAAAAAATTGATTTATATTACTTTTGTTAGACATACATTAATTACAGGTAGGAAACAATTTTAATTGGTTTGACCTGCTCAGAAGATTTAAATTTTACTTTATTTACTTTAATTTATTCTCTCTCTTTTCAGATAAAAAAACACAAAAAAGAAACACAAAAAATACAGAAACAATATTTACAATATTCGTCCGATACAATGCCAAGATGCCCACAAGGATTTTTAAATTTGCTATTTTAATCGTAGTACTATGGTTTATAGTGTTATGTTACCTTGGTCCGACCATGTTCCAGCTCATGGAAGACTCACGGAAAGCTTCAAATGAACTCAACCGTATAAATAATGCAATAGAACAGTTAAAAACTTCGAATGCTAAAATAAGAAGGCAGTTAGAACCCTCGCAGCAGGGGGCTGAGCCCGAATCAACTGCAAAAACTTTGAGTAAAATAGATCGGTTAAATGCCAAAATTAAAAAAGAACTTTCAAGTAAACTAGAAAATGCTGAAGCAAGTATAACACAACTACAATCAGAACTTAATAAAGCTAAAGAACTGAACAATAAACCAAAAAGGGGAAGTAATTCAGCTAATTACGAAATTCTTAGACGTCGTATAGGAAACCAAATTAAAGAAATGTGGTTTTTAGTATCAGCTTCGTATTCCAAATTAATGAAAACACTACCAGAGACAGCTAAACCAGGTTTTCGTAGCATGCTAGAGAGTTTCGGTGAAATTGAACGAATCACTGAACACGATTTCCAGGAGCTGATATCAATGGACGGACAACAGTACCAACGAGACGAAACAGAACGTAAATTAAGTACACTAATACAAAAACGTTTACATAAATTACAGAACCCTAAAGACTGTTCAGCAGCTAAGAAATTGGTTTGTTCGCTCACTAAAGGCTGTGGGTATGGGTGCCAAATGCATCATGTGTTATACTGTTTTATGGCTGCTTACGCCACCAAGCGGACCCTGGTTATCGATTCTAACGGATGGAGGTACTCCTCCAAAGGTTGGAAGGCCTACTTCCAACCGGTTAGCGATACCTGCACTCACTACGGAGACGCTGCTGAATGGTCAAAGAATCACGAAAAGGAACAAGTTGTTAATTTCCCGATCGTTGATTCTTTATTCCCAAGGCCTAAACAGATGCCTCAGAATGTCCCTAAGGAGTTTTACGAAAGGATACGGCAGTTTCACGGACACCCGTTTGTGTGGTGGATTGGTCAGTTTTGTAAATATATTTTCAAGTATTCGAAACCGATTCAAGAATTGATTGATAAGAAGAAAGAAGAAATGGGATTCCGTGGACCTATTGTTGGGTAAGAAGAAATTTCCTTTTCAGCCAAATTTGAAAAATGATCTTTGTCTTATTTGAGTATTTTTCTGTTTTATTCGAGTTTCAGGCTGTTTCAGGAGTGATTTAGAATAAATTCGATTCCTGCTTAAATTAAAACTCTTTTTGTAAAAACTGTATATTTCTCTTGTTATTAAAGGAATATTCTCCTTAACGGTTTTCATTGTGACGATCCTTAATTGTCTCCATATGAATTTTGTATGCTATACTCTCCTTATGATTACCTAGAAATTTATACTCTGCCTATTCTCAAAACGTTTCAGCTACGCATCCACGCTAGCCTACATTACAGATACCACAATAGTCATTCACTATCGACTTTAAAATTTTCAATTTTCTATTTATATTCAGTGTTCAAGTACGGCGTACTGACAAGATCAATACGGAAGCGGCTTTTCACGGTATTAAGGAGTACATGTATTGGGTGGAGCTGTATTACGAGAGATTGAAACTCCGTCAATCGGTGGAAAAGAAACGTGTTTATCTAGCTACCGATGATCCGACTGTCCTACCTGAAGCTAAACAATTGTAAGTAGAAGATACTCCTGACTCTGTAATCAGTAGTTTAAGTCCATTCGCTTTAAGGGTGCAATCTGTTTTGCTATCAAGTAGAAACCACTCCCAAGCGAACTATTATAACTACGCTGACATGGTTTTCACATTAGCGAGGTTTAGCAATTGTTTATTTAGACCGTTCAATGCGATATCGTAGGTCTGTGCTTAAGATTTCACTTGCATGGTTTGCTTTGGCAAGTTATGTAAGGCTTACGGTATCGCACTTTACGGGTAAAATAAACCCGTGCTTAACCTCGCTGCTGTAGCAAATGAGAGCGGACACTTAAAGCGAATTGACTTTACATTCTGCTCAACTTATATTACGAACTGAAAGCACAACACGGAGGGAGCGGTGATTTGAGCATCGTTTTCTAACTGGCCTTAGATTCTTCTACAACTGCTTAAAGTTTTTCATTACAAGCTAGACATTTCCCATCATACAATGTATCTGTTGAATTGTTTTTTAGGTACCCAGAGTATGAATTTCTCAGTGACAACGACATTTCAAAGAGTGCTGGTTTATCGCAACGATACACTGATCTATCATTACGTGGTGTTGTTACGGACATCCAACTGTTATCAGAAACTGATTTCTTAGTTTGCACTTTCTCCTCACAGGTACTTACACACTCTACACGTCAGAGTTAATTTTCAATGGGGATGACAGAATGAGGCAGGGGCTACATGTTTGGTGCTATATAATTTAAAAACCATAAGAACAAACTATTTTATATAAGCAACTTCAATGAACGAAGTATTAATATCAAACTAGGCGTAACTCAACTTGACTCAAAAAGTTAAGAGCATCCTAATGCTTCCAAAGTTTTTTTTGATGCTTTTGTACGTCATTAAATATTCACCGCGCTCAGTAGTGTATTCGCTGTTTATTTCGACGAGTCTTAGAAATCATCGATATAGCCTTTGGTATTTGAAGACTAATTCGATTTGAAAATTTTGAATTGTAAGAGATTAGGCAGGCGCTATATGAAACCTTCCACTAAAGCTACCACGAAGTGGACTTGGTCTAGTCTTGCAGATGAACGATCTTTGTTCCCACAAGTTAACCATGTATTTTTTCCAATCTCAGGTCTGTAGGTTAGCGTACGAAATCATGAATTATAAGCACACTGACGCATCTCAACGCTTCCGTTCGCTTGATGATATTTATTACTTCGGTGGTCAAGAAGAACACAGAGTGCGCGCTTTATGGTCGAACGAAGCTAAAAGTCCGAGACAACTTAGTTTTGATATGGGTGATATCCTGGGCATTGCAGGTAAATTATGTTTTAACATATACAACAACCCTAGTCTCTCTTACCGTCAGTATCACAGCTCGAATAAATCGTTAATATTTTATGTGAAAACTTGGTCTCTAGTGCTCGGGGTATTTCTGTATGGCACATACAGGTAATGTTACATGAAGAAACTAACTTTCATTATTTATATTGGATGGGTTTACAGAATGTGCCTTTTGAAGAGATCCAACCTTTTATGAAATAACTTATGCATCGATGGAGCTCTTATTTAAAAGAGTGCACCAAGTGAAATTCTATGTTTTTTTTTGGTTTTATGGTTATAGAAATCCCGCTTGTTTATTACCAAATTAGGTAAGGCCCTCTGGTATTCTAACATTGATCGAACCTCGCCCCTTTAAGAAAGGAAAAGCTCGATCAGTGAAGTAATGAGTATGCTTTTTTATTTTCTTTCCAGGAAATCATTGGGATGGCCAAGCCAAAGCATTACATCATCGCTCTGGTAAAGAGGGATTATATCCAGCTTTCAAAGTTGAAGATGTTCATGATGTTGCTGATTATCCCGATTATTCCGATCTAGATGCAGAGACATAACCCGATTTTACCCCGCAAAAATCAAGGTATGACAGTCAGACAGTCAGAGACAGTCTTCGGTGGATGTATTAAAGAATAGACGGTTACAACAATATGTGAGATAACTTGGGTTATCCCTTTTTTGGTGCAAATTGAGTAGCCCGATATTACTGTGATAATCTTGCTAAATGTTCGGTGCATCATCAAAAGAAGACACATTGCTACACAACGAATGCTTGCTTCAATCGTTTTGATCTTGACGAGGAAAATCATTCCGGTATTGAATTACCGTGATTAAAATTAATCTTTTGAGAGGTCTCTCTAGACTGTTTAACTGGCTTTCATTCTATGGTGTATTGCTGGATTTTGATGAGACGGACTATCCACCAATACTTCAGATTGTATGGAGATATTGTTTGCGATGTATTATTTATCAATTAACCATTCACTTTTTAGTACATTTGCCATGTAGTCTCCTCTAGTAGTACTGAGTACTGAATATTTTTGATCAGATTCGTTTATTATGTTGCCATTTTGACTTTGACTTTCAGACCCGAGTGAAGTGTATACTCATTCTGAATAGGTCATTTTAAGACACTGGACACTTGAGGTCATAACTCCTGACCACTTTGAGAGTCAATCAAGAAGATTCGGCTTGCTTTTTTGTAGCTGAATTAGCAAAATAACGTTGCAAGTGACGTAAAATCAGTCAATACGTCACTTTCAACCAATCAGCTGTTGGGTCCGTGGAAGACATTGCAATGGTGCATATCATGAATACTAAAATTTGAAATGCCTAATTGGGCGTTCTTATTGCTTAAGTTTAGCTCATTAGTTTTTTTATTTTTCGATTTTTTTGTAGATATTAGAGAATAAAATGTTAGGTTTTAAATTAGCAGTATTTGTTTGACAAAAAAAAATATTCTCCAATTTGTATGAATCGAAATTTTAGAAGTATTAAAATTGTTTTAGGACCAAATATCTTTTTTATCAGCACATATATCATAGATTTATCATATATATCATAATATAAAAATGTTATGTTATAAATATTGTAGACTTTTATAAAAAAATTATTAGACGTTACTAGTTCATATACAAATTTTTCCGTCAAAGTTAAGTAAGTTTATTTGACTACAACTGAACTTTTCAAAAATGAAACATTTTTTGATTACAATTACCTGTTAAATTATTTTGATGGATGCTAAGTGTTTCGAGAAGCAAACAGTCAAAAAGATTTTATAATGACATCGATTGGTAAAATTACACGTGGATAGTTGAATAGAGAAATATTTGGTTATAATGATTTTGGACAAAACTCGCTAAAATTAGCTCTTCTAGTTTCGCTTAGAAACCTAACCTAACTTCCCCTATAAATTTTATACAGTATAATTGTACACATATAATATTATTATATCATCCATAAAGAAATTTATATATTACGCATGTTATATTTGTCACATGTTAAAAACATAATATATTTGATAATTTCATCACATTTTAAACTTTGCAATCTTTTCTTTATTAGGTTTCAAAATAAAATATTCTATCAGAAAAGTAGTATAGGGTTTAAAAAGGGCCCGTTATGGCTCTCACATACCCAACACCCATTTTACCTAAGTACACCCTCCCCCCCCCGGTGGATACACTTATAGAGGAGTTGGGAAACACGATTTAATGCAACATGCTCCATACACTCATTATTTTTTATAAGCATAACGTTTATAAGCATACTGAAAATTAAGCATATGCTAAGCGTACCTTGAGGCTCAGCCAAAGAATCATAAATAATCCCTATAAATAACTAACTATAAATAACTATAAATATCAAACAGCACCAAGTCAAGAGAGTGTAGCAGTCTGTTTTTGAAACACGAACACAACACTATAAAGATTCGAAATCATATGGTAAACATTATTCGAAAACAATAGAATGTCTTCATTTCTCTCAAGATTAAAGAGAGGGGAAAATGCGCGAAAATTTTTACCCCCCCCCCCTCATAATTTTTTTTACCAACCATAGGGTTAAGCATAAGTCGAGGCTCAAAATTGAGCTTCACTTAAGCCATGAACATATAAACTACTGGACATCCATCTCCTTTGTCTTTTTGAAGATAACAGTGCTAGCTTCGTTGCCGCCTCGTTAAAAGCATAAAAAGAAACAATAGATTTTGATGATATACCACTTGGGAGTACCTTGATAACAACGTCAAAACTTCGATAAAAGTCTCTGTTGTTCTACTGTTCTCAAACTTTTATCTATATCATAACAAAGATAACAGAGGCTAATATTTCTAAATTTTGACTTAAAAGTGTCTAATAATTTTAGAGAGTGTCGTATTCTAATTTTGATATTCTTATGGCACAGGCTCTAAACTTTGGCAAGCTATTTTTTTCAAGTCATAAAAAAAATTATTGGAGTGACAAAAGGGATTCAAAAGTATACACGCAGTTGAAATTCTGCATTTTAGAGTTGAAAATGTTGATAAAATATATTACAAACTTGTGAAAAAATTCGAAAATATTTTTTTTGTACATTAGGAGCATAGTATAAGAAAGCCGATACTATGTTAGGAGTAATGTTCAAGCTCTATCAATCTTTTTACTTAAATATTTCAAAGAAATAAAATTATGACGGAATATTGTCGGATTTTTCTACCAATTTTGAAATACAGGCGGCAACGAAGCTCGCTTCAAAGAGACAATAAAAGATAGATGTCCAGTCGTTTATATGTTCATGCTTAAGCATAGTGAGCTTCAGTCGAAATTTACCGTATGCTTATAAAAGAAAATGATGAGTTTATACTCTTCTCGAAAAATGTGTCAAAATCATTGCAAACAATGATTCTGTCTAAAGACGTTGAAGTACCTTAGCAACAATATTTGAAAACGAGATCTTTCCGATCCCAGCTAAAACGCTTTCCATAGGGGGGCTATATAATTCGTACGATTTAACCTTCCTCCCTGCATGCGACATGCCGTGGTATTCCGCTTCCTTTCCATACACTGCGCTGCCTTATTTTTTACTATCCGGTTATTTTTTACTCCCGGGTATGCAAAACAACGGTAATAACCAAATACCTTGCTGCTTCCACTGGGTCCGCACAAATATGGATGATATGTTTTGAAATTTCGAAATTTTTGAGCACGTGGTCTGGTGGTGGTGTTGGGCTGCTGGTCTCTCTCTCGATTTGTGTTTTTATAAACATATAATTTATTAGTCTTCAGTGTTTCAACTTAACTTTTCCATCTTTAGACAGTCTTCTAGTCAAATTCTAGCTGCAGAATCCAAGCTCATAATTTTAGAAAAAACAAAAATACCAAAATTTCAAAAAATTGTGAGTAAAATTCGATCACTTTCTTAACAGTGCGTCACAAACAGCCATATAAACAAAACTCAACATTCTCACAAAAGTTGTCTTTTTGATTTCCCAAACATTCGTCTCAAGCGTTCACTTCCACAATGATTTATGTAATTGCAATTTCGGTCAGTCCACAGTCGGCTTCATCAACATATACACGTGTTTTTATTTACGTGACCGAAGTGCCTTCTAAAAAAACAATCCGGGGGTAAATGGCGAAGCAACACAGCAGATTATTCACAAAAAAAAGGAATTAGGCAGGGCAGGGGTGTTGGATTTAGGACCTCTCATGGTATTTCTTTATTTTTCTAATATATTTTGTTTTTTTCGTTTTAGAAGAATACTATTATCTATACAGTGAAGTCAAGTTTGAAGATATTCTTTATTAGAAAAACAGTTAAAAGCAGTCAAAACGCAATTTACCTTACCTCCTGAGTTTGTCTTTGTTATGCTAAAATATAACAAACCTTTGTCATGCTGTCTAATTACAAAAACCTCCAATCACTACTTCTCCGCCATCTTGTTTCACTTTAAATTCCGTGTTTTAAAATTCCTTAGCTACATTATATGTAGGGAAAAGGTTTTCTCCAGGTTTTTTCAATCCCGGGATTAAACTACGAGGGCGGTTCCGCCCGCTTATTTTTCTTTCGGCGTTGAGCGCCCCGGGGATACTTAACAATAAAAGAGATTTTAAGATTAATGTTGAAAAGCATATTTTTTCGATAAATTTAGGCGATACTCAACAAAAAATAAGGTGGTTTTAAACAAATCTTTGACAAATTGGCGTTTCTTTCTGTTCTAATATATGCAAATCACGTCGAAAAAAGAATATATTTCCGCCTTTACTTTCACTTTCGCTTTCGTGTTACGCGATTCCAATTGGATGAATACCGCTCGCTAACAAATTCTGATTGGCTGTAAGTCTTTAGCTTCGGGATTCTGATTGGATCATTTCCCGCGTCACGGTTGAATTTTGATTGGTTGAAAGTTTCTGAGCGTGAATTCTGATTGGATGAATACCTGAAAAGTAAACAATAGTATGTAAGTATTTTGCTTATCAAAACCTAAAGATTTCCAGGGGGTTTTATTTACTTTGCATGACGATAATTAAGCCTACAAAACACCGAGAAAAAAACCCAACATAGAACAGGTGTATTTTGTAATGTAGAATATGATAGCGTGAATCTTTTTGAAATTCTATGTCAGGATTTTTTCTCAATGCCCCGTAACTATGCCCGGGGTACCCGTTGCTAAGACCTTATGTTAAAAACGAAAGCGATTACGGCAAAAAGTAGCGATTTTTGTAATATCTCAAATATTGATACTTGACTGTACTGCTATAAATTTGATGTTTTAAATGCCTATTTCCAGACGATGTCAATCGAACGAATCAAACGTCAAATCAATTGAATGCAATTGAACACAATCGAATAATTGCAATTCGATTGTCGAACGCAATCGAATTGCAATCGAAAATTACCCAGGATTTGCCGTTCGATTGCTTCGATTACGTTTGATTGTATTCGATTTTATTCGCTTAGGTCGATGAAATTTACATATGAGTTTACCGTCGTGAACTTACCCAAAAATAGATGTGGCATGATTTCATTATTCATTATTCATTATTTTCGGGGTTGGACATGAAAACAAAGAACTACCTTAAGTGGATAAATTTTGGCGGGGATTAAATTTGGCAAATTTGGCAAATTGTGCCAAAATTCGCCAAATTAAATCCTCGCTAAAAAAATTTCAAAATTCGGCAATTCGCTAAATTAAATCCCCGCCAAATTTAACAAAAAGAGAATTATGTGAAAAATCACAACTTTTTAGTATATTTTTGAGTAATTTTCACCCATTTCAGTGTGACAAAATTTCCAATTCGCCAAATTAAATCCCCACCAAATTTTACGAAATTGATCTATGGCCAAATTAAATCCCTGCCAAAAATTGTATTTTGGCCAATCGCCAAAATAAATTAATTAAAAGGTAAGTAGAATCGACTTTTTCAAACTTAAAGCAGTAAAGTAGAATGTAAAATATCTTTGTAATCAAAAACTATATTTAACAAATATATTGAAAAAAAAAATAATTTGTTATAAGCAAACAACTTGTGCGGAAAAGAAAGTCTTTATTCATTGAACCCCAGATTTTTCATCGCATAATTTCTACGGGAAATCGAAAATTATTTCATTCGGCTTGTGATGTTTGAGAGCTTCGATGTTGGGAAGCTGCAAGAATAAAGGTAAACAAATTATAGTCTTTTTTCTGAAAGAAGAATTAACATTCTGCTAGACTGACTAGCTTTTCTATGAATTTAATGATATTTCAAACTTTCTCCTAATATCAACCCGACCGGGATTCAAACCCACCAAATAAAAGAATCTCTGAACCCAGCGCGCTATCCGTTGAGCCACACTCGCATAACAGAACATAAAATTTGTAAATAGTTATAGACAGTTATAGAATGACAAAAAAGACAGGGTAATGTTAATATAATATGGGTACCCCTTTTTTAACCTGACGGAAATTCGAGCCGTTACTAGCAACCCTGCAGGGCCCAAGGCGCCAGCAAGTATGCACATGGCACAGTGACAAGCTGTTACTAGCAACACTGACCCTACCTAACTGTTAGTTAATCAATTCTAAACAACAAAACCCCCGGAAACACAAAATCGTAGATAGGAAAAAAAACCATGCTCAACTGACGGTCAATGTTTATCAACTTCCTTATTTCCCAGCCATTTTCCCCATCATTTTGTGTGCCTTCACCCTGGGTTTCCTCAAGTAACTCATATCGCGCATTTTTATTGGTTGGAGAAAACGAAAGTGGTTTTCTATAATTGGCTGAAATAAACTTGGTTTAAGAATATTTTGACATGCTGTTACTGGATTTGGAAACATATTTGATAAAATTGAAGGCTGGAAGGTACTCAATACAATCGACAGGTATCCACAATATGATCGAAGGTAATCGAAAAGTAATCGAAATGATTGAACAAATCGAAAAATGGTTGAAGAAAATGCCATAACCCCCCAAATAACTGCTATGAAAAAAAATTCTATGTTTACAAACATTCCCTCTCCAAGCTGAAAAATAAACTATTGCAAGAAATCTCGAAACAAAACATCTAGTGCATCAGCCACTTTCTAAATGAATCTATGTCTTCATTTTCATTTGTTTTCCTATTTCAGGGTGTCTACGGGACCTTGAAAACCTTGAAAACCTTGAAAATGAACCACCCAACCTTGAAAACCTTGAAAACTATCAATTTTCTGGGAAAAACCTTGAAAACCTTGAAAAATCGTTAAAAACCTTGAAAAGCACTATCCAGTCATTCGAAAAGTAAGAATAAGTAAAAAACCGCCTGCGGCGCTAAACCTTTATAACATTTAGAGAATTCCATATTTCCCTGTTTCTGTTGCGATTCTGTCCCAACGAATGCAACATATTCTTTTATCATTAGCTGAGTTTTTCGTCACTAATTTTCCGTTTGCATGAGCCCTAAGAAATCGAATGTTCCCCAATTTTCAAATCGCTTCAGGGCGTCTTGGAATAATGGCCGTTCATCAATAAAATTTCGAGGATTCCTTAAAACAACTCTTTTGGCAATTGATTTTTGTAAAAAACAAAATCAAAAACAAGGCGTTTTTAACAATTTGAAAGAGTCAAAATCAAAATTTTCTCTCATCGGCACAAACCATGGTTGCGCCTCTTCGGTCACTGTAAACAAATGGTTTTGCTTCTAATTCTTTATTTCTACAGTTGGAAGACTAGGGAGCTGGAGTTTTTCTTTTTCTGGTATTGTTCTCGAGAGGGAGATAGGAATTTAACTGTGGAAGTATTTCCCCGGGCACCAAAAGCGAATAAATTTTATTTGCTGTCCTCTATTTTTCAAAAAAAATTCCTGTAAAGAGCCATATCAACTGAGTATCAAAAAACCTTGAAAAGTGCCAAAGTTTTTGCCAAAAAACCTTGAAAACCACTTAAAAATGACCAAAAAAACCTTGAAAACCTTGAAAATCCCGAAAAAAATCCTTAGACACCCTGTTTCTGCAGAGTCAGCTTTTTCCATAAATTTTGTGCGCGTCATCGAAATAAGTAATAAATGTGGCACCCTTCTTTATAGATAGGAATAATAGGAAGGTTGGAATCACTGATAAACTAAAGATTTTTCCTCTCTGATTGCTAAAGAAAATTAGTTTCAATCAGCGATTCCGACCTTCCTCAGTTCCTATTTTTCATATCTCTAAAGAAGGGTGTCGAAATTAGAAGAGAGATGTCACTATTAGACCAACTTACAGTATGCACAAAATCTGGCCAATCCAACTGAGCCTGCGCATTGCGGGGAAAAATCTCCCTGCAGTTGCGTTACCTATGCCAAACGTTAAACAAGCAGCAAAGATACCATAAGCTAGACTGTGGAAAAAATTTAATTCTAGGCTTTAAGGCTAGTCAAATCCTCCGAAAACAGAACTTTTTTTTAAAAGTTCTGAAAACGGAATGGAACTTTTTTCATCTCTTTTTGATTCATAAAACTAAAAGTTCCATTTACATTAGATGGAGAAGTCATCGGTGATTTGTTAAGGAATGTCTGTGTAAACCACTGTTTTTCAAAAAACTTGTACCAAAAAAAATAAAACATCAAACAAGTTAAAATTGCAATTCTTTCAACAAAAAAACAGTCAAATGAGAAGCAATTTTACTCAACACATGCAAATGTTCTTGTGTCCATCATCTTTAATGCGCTTCAAGTCACGTGATAAAAGTAATTCATGCGCTTAGTCAGCCTGGTTTCCCGTCCTTATTCATCACAAACACACGTTCTAGGCGCTAACACACACCCATATGACCCAAAATCCAAAATCTGCCACAGTATAGGTCTTACTCTTCTTATGGTAAACATATATTTGCTGCACACAAGCACTTATTAAAAGTTTCCAAAAGTAATACAAAAATAGTTTTTTTGAAGTTTGCAAAAAAACGCCACATAAAAGATCTGAATCAGAAAAATCAAGCATTGTACAGTGAGTAACACTGGGTTGGGTCTGGCAGCGTGTCACCCTTGTGTATAGAGCTAGTCCTTTGTAAAATCAAAGAGAGCCTATTGAGATCTAAATACATTCTCTTGGATGTGTTTTCTTAATAAAGATGAGAGTTTTTGCATTTTTGAATAAAAATCTAACGCTGGACTTAAAAAGTTCTTGGTTTGCTGTCACCTGACCCTAAATTTTGGAGGTGGGTTGGTCAGTCTAGAATTTTTTTTTATTTTGGTTATTCATGGAATTTTGTAATTTTTGAAGAAAAAAAATCTCTGCCTCAAAATAGCAATAGTAGGTTGGTAAGTTTTTAGGTCTGCAAGTTTAGAGAAGAGTAATATTTTTTAAGTCCAGCCTAAAACTAGTTTTACTAACTTTTAAACTGTAGTTAAATATTAAAAAAATACAAAAACATGGCTAAAGAAAAGATGGATCCAAGGTTTCAAAGAGTTTTAAAAGACCCGAGATTCAAGGTAAAGTATATATACTCTATAATTTTTTAAGCTTATCAACATTTAAAATTATATACCCAAAACTGATGATATACAGTAAGTATCTATCAAAGTTTTAACACGATCAAGCTTTCATTTTGTAGCAATCTTGAACATAAAATATTAAACAAAGTTATTGTCATTACCATGTTGGTCCAACCGTTGAATTTTACCAAGGTACTTCTAGGGCAGTCTAGGGTATTTTAGAGTAATATACTTTACTTTTACTTCACCTAAAATGTTACGTATCGGTATGTATATATCAAGAACTAAGCAAATTGAAAAAAATGAAAAATTGTTTTCTTCAGAAAGTGCCAAGAAATGAGCGCAAGGTCAAGATCGATTCTCGATTCTCAAAAATGTTTACGGATGAGAGGTTTCACACAAAATGTAAGTTTGTGCTCTTTTTTATAAGAAGAAAATTCAAAAAATCAAAGAAATCCACTGTCTTCCAATATAAATTTTACAATGTTACTGTAATGGGCTCTCCCAGAAAATTTTTACATGGGGGGTGGAGGATATATTGTCCGGGGGGTAGCAAAAAATCATCAAAATTTGCCTTGTCCGGGGGTGATTTGGTGTGTCCAGGGGGTCAGCAGATGCTTGTCCGGGGGGTAAAACCTATTGTCCGGGGGGGCCAAAAGTCACCCTGTCCAGGGGGTAAATCACTTAAAATTATTATATCCTCCACCCCCCTTGTAAAATTTTTTTTTCTGGACATCCCCTTCTTTTTCTGTAGCAACTGTTGATAAACGAGGACGTGTGATTAAAGAAAGTAATAAAGAAGATTTGAGGAAGTTCTATGATGTTGAAGATGAAGAGAGTGAAGAAGGTATTGTTTTGTTTACATTGTTTACATTCTTTATTTGTGTCATTATTATATCAATCACGTGGGAGGTAGCAAAAGACGTTCCTTTTTTTGTTTTATAATATCTGGTTGTATACAAAAAATGCCATGGAATAGTTCCTGATATACCACGACTGCTATAGCATGGTCAAATCTTTTTTTCTTGGGATTTGTTTTCAAATCTTATTTTCTGTCAATTCTATGTCTTTTGTCTAATAGTGTCATAAAACATTACAGAACCTACCACCTCACTCTGGTTAATAAATTATGATAAATAATTTTATGTGTTGTATATCTGCTGACTATATCTGTTATTTTCAGGAGGAGAAACATTTACCCAAGAGGAATTACTAGGGGAAGGGTAAGAAGACAATAAACACTATTTTTTTAGTTTGGTTGGTGCTAAATGTTAAAATTTTTTTGAATTACTGCTTTGTAGGTACTAGTGGATTGAAAACCCAATTAAATAAAAAGCTCATAACATAGATCATTAATTCAATTTTAATGACACAATCAACACTAACACCAGCCTAAAATTTTAGTTAAGAAGCCTGATTTATACTATAGATGGAAAATAAAAACTAAAGAAAAAATTGAATGGCATTTCTGAGGCTCAGCATGATTTTCAAAGAATGCTGCAAATTTGAGCCTTGTGATTCTCATAAAAGGAATTCTTATAAAAAGAAATCGTGTATCTATACCTCTTTAGCTCAAAAGCTGCAAAGAAAAGCAAAGGAAAAGAGAAGAAGCCCAAAGAGAAAGTTCAAGATGAAAGGAAAAAAGCTAAAACCAAGTTACAAGGTGAGGGCTTGATGATTTTGAATACAGACTCTAGTATTTTTTAATCTGAAAAATACCACAACTTACATAAAGCTAAAGAGTTTTCTTGAGATATTCGTTCAATCTTCCTGAATTTTTAAAAATAAGAATTTATCTGAAGTGTCTCTAAACTATTTTATGGTTCTTACCGTGATGTAAAGATTAATATATAATTTCATTTTTCCTCCAAAGAATCTTCAGGCGAGAGCTCAAGTGAAGAAGAAGAAGATGAGAACGATTTCACACCTGATTTCTCGGACATTAGAGGTGAAGGGATCGGACATGATATGAGCAGTGACTCATCCTCAGATGAAGAAGATGAAATTGTTGATTTTGATCAACTCCAAGAGGTTTGATATTTTAACCTTAGTTTTAAAACATAATTTTCTGCATCAGAATATGATATTTTGCCATAAGATTGTATAAAGCCCCAACCGAAGAGTGAAATTTTCGAAATAAATTGAGTTACAACTCAGCCAAAGCAAATATGTTCTTATGAAAAAGAGTGTAGGGTGTATTTGGCACTTGTTCAATGCTCAATTTTGGACTTATTTCACTTTGCTTGTGATACACTTAGGATAGTAGACACCCAAGATGTTTTTAGAGACCCTTAAAGAGACTTTTCTAAAGATTTTGTTACTTTTTTTTGAAAATTATTGGTCTAAGTTTCTGTAATCATGATAGATTAGATAAGCTAGGATGACAGGCATATTTCCAGGCTTTTCTACTACCGGATAACGGTGGCAGAAACTCAATCTTTGTTCGAATTTTGAAACTCAATCCTAAGTTTTGTTCATGAGTCATGAGAATCATGACAAAAATTTGTCCTAGGCCCTTATTAACAGAAAAGCGGAAATTTGACTGGATGATGACTAAATTTTCTCATTCCTGGATCTTTCGGCTGGGTTTTCAGAGTATATTGGTAAAATAAAAATTTCTTTTGTGAACAAGAGCGATGACAATTTACCCTGTAGTCTTAAGACTGACCACCTGACATATTAAAGTTATTTTTTCATCTACTAAAGAGCAGAGTCCTGGCCTTTTTCCGTTGTAAAGAGTCAATAGGAAAATTTTGATTGGAATAAGAAGGTTTATCCTACGGTAGATTGTATAATTATAGCCAAAAAAGGAATATGGATCAAGTAGACATCAGTACAAATGCCTTTATAATCTTTACCATCAGGGCGTTGTCCATGGTTGGGGTGAACTTGATGAGGAAGCAAGACGAATCGAAGATGCTGAAACACCACGGATAGCTGTTTGTAATTGTGATTGGGATCGCATCAAAGCTAACGATTTATTTGGTATGTCAATTCAATATATGAATTTACTTTCATCATTGCCACCATTTGATTGAGATGCTTTGGTGTTCTCCTTATTGTCTCTGATTAAACCATCTTTAAGAGTGTATCTTTAACCTTGAATGTCTGCTCTTTTTTTAGTGCTGTTCAACTCATTCAAACCTACAGGCGGAGCTATAAAGAGCGTCAAAGTAAGTTGGCTATTAAGTTGGGTTTTAGCTTCTAATCTAGCTATGGTTTCGGCCCACTTTTCAGGTGCCCCCATTGAAGGATGGTGCCCCCAACGAGTTAGGTCCCCCATTCAGCCGGTAATCTTTTTGATTTGACACTTTTTGTTCATTTGTCAAAAATCTTAATGATTTTTTGGGGTGGTTTGGGAAAACGAGAATCAAAAGTTGATGGGAAACTGGCCGCTAAGGTAAGAAAATCCAATGATTTGAAAATATTGGAAATTATACACAGAGCCAGAGCCTCCATCAAAACAGTTAGGTACCCCAAATGAATAGGTAACCCCAAAGATTTGCCAAATATTAGCTCCCAACCCCTAACCTGGCTTAAATTTCTAGGGGGGGGGGGTGATACTACGCTAGCGCTTGTGTTGTGTAAATACTACTCGCGTGACCGGAATGGGAAATCCAGCCCTTTAGGGGCTTTGAAATTAACGGGCAGGTCAGTCAAGCAAATTAATGAGAATCAGGCTATTGCTTTTGAAAGCAATGGTTTCCTTTAAGATTTCTGTATGCTTGAGTTTAAATGTTTACATGGTTGTCAGAAGAAGCATATACAGCTTGTCTTTGACTGGAACTGACACAAAACAAACTTTTCGTGTACATTCATAAGATAAGAATAATGTAGGATGTGATTAGGTTATAAAAAAATGGTTTACCCACCTCCCTTTAGCGATTTTCGTATGATAAAAGAGTATACTCTCGACAGTCGGAACCACTACATAGAAATGGCAACTATTGCCTTAACGGGAAATATTTCCCGAACGGGAAGGTGAAAAACTTCCCGAAATGGATAGAGTCTCCGAATCAAGAATTTAACCAGTTTCCCGATCGGGAATGTGACCTCTGCGCACTCCGGAAATGGTCGTGGAAGGTAAATAACTGAAGCCTATTGTAAAAGAGGGTGAATGTATACCTTTCACCGGGTGTTAAGAAATCTACCGGGTAATCGATTCTTGATTCTACTTTCCCCATTCCCAATTAAAAACTTCCCTATTTGGAAACTTTTTCTCGATCGGGAAACAAAAATCTGCTTTGTTTACAAAATTCTATTTCCCATTCGGGAACGATGAAAAGTTCTTGACCAAAACGGGAAACAGAAAACTGATGAAATTTTCAATCTGGAAATAGTTTCCTTTTCGGGTTATTTTCACCTTCCCGTTCGGGAAATACTTCCCGTTAAGGCAATAGTTGTTATTTCTATGTAGTGGTTTCGACTGTCTCGAACTGCTATTTTTCGAATTTTTTTATAACTCAAACTTATGTTCAGTCCCCGTCAGGGAGAAATCCTATTAAAATACTCTCTATAATTCGAATCCCCGGCGGAGTTCGAATTAGCGAGACTCTGCTGTATTTTTCTCTAAGATCTACGTGTCAGACTTTGGGGAAGAGCGGTTGAAAGAGGAGGAATTAAAGGGACCAAAAGAATTACGAGAAAGCAAACAAGATAGTGACGAAGAGGACGGAGACCAGGAAGAAAATGCTGAGGTAAGCTTTTTAATTGTGTCAATTCCTTAGCAGTAGAGAATCATCTCAAAAGACCTACTTTATAGTTTAGTATACAGTGAACAATTGTCCTTTTAATCATTATAACATCACAATGTATCTAGATTTGAATGGATTCTCCCAAAAACGCTCTTCAGAAAATGAAACAGACAAAACTGGGCAAAACGGCTCATTGTGTCGTGCACCCCTCTGCACACACCCATTCCCGACTCTGCAATGGTATCGTTTTATAGATTTATAAATTAACTAGTACAAATTCATTACCCAAAGATTAAGACTTCCGGTCTCATTTTATTGTCTACAACATCACAACACGCTTATGTTCGATTTATTGTATTAAGATCTGTATGTGCCCTTCAAATAAGAAAAAAATCATTTTAAATACAAAATGTACGGATGTTTAAAAAAAATAAGGTTTTCGAGTCTATTGTTACTTACAAAAAACGGTGTTGTATGTATAAATCTAAAGTTATATACCGGGTGCGCCACAAAAAAGTTTCTCTCTTTGAGACTAATTTTCTCGAAATCTAAAAATTTTAGAAGAACCACTCCTATATCATTGAAAAGAAGAAAGATAGACTTAAATTTTGATGGGTCATTTATTAAATTCGATTCATCAGATCAAAAGTTATGCTCAGTTGAATATAAAAGTTACTTTCAGAAAGTGCTCAAAAACGGTAAAAATCGACCTATCAAATTTTTACTTTAAATTTGGCAATTGAATTGCATTAGCCTTTACAGGGCTTTACATGATTAATTTTTCAGTAACAAAACACATAAATTTTGAAACTGAAGGGTCGAAAGGGTTTAAAATCTTCATCAAAATCAATTTAATTTAGTTTTACCGAGATTTTCCTCAGATTTTTGGTTCTAGACTGGATAAAGTCTATGTAAGGCTGGATCTACCTCGAAACCCTTATTTGATGTATTTTTATGAATTTTACCAGATTATTTGGCCTTTTTCGACGGATTTTCTACCTTTCATTGAAATTCAACATTCCTTTAAATAAGAAAAGGTCATTTAGACAGCTAATTATCATTTTTAATGACTGTAACGAAAATACTGATATATCATGAAATCATGTTTATGTTTAATTTGATAGGTCGATTTTTAACGTTTTTGAGCACTTTCCGAAAGTAACTTTTTTATTCAATTGAGCATAACTTTTGATCTAATGAATCGAGTTCAATAAATGACCCATCAAAATTTAAGTTTATCTTTCTTCTTTCCAATGAAATAGAAATGGTTCTTTTAAAACTTTTATATTTCGAGAAAATTAGTTGTAAAGAGAGAAACTTTTTTGTGGCGCACCCGGTACATACATAGAATGTGGTGATTAGTGGATTGGTGTTTTAAATTAAAGAATATCATTAACTTATGATGCTAATTTGGTGATTAAATGCGTCATTTATTCTATAAAAACTTCTATGAAAACAGTATCGTCCATCCAATAGCCTCCATTTGCCAATTTCCCCATACAAATAAACAGAGAACTGACACTAGGGCTTTGTAATGTGTCAACTGCATCGCGAGCCCAAGGTGAATCTTCTGTTCTGTCCGACTGGTTGAGTAATCGGGCTTTCACATTCTTTCGACAGGGCCATTTTAACAAACAATCGTACTCTGTTTTTAACAGTCTCACAAAAAGGGCGAAACATATTCCACGACCATTACAATCCCTATAAGGATGTAACTCTAAGCGAAACTTGTATCCATATTTGCTGGTATAAAAAGCGTCGCTACACAACTGTCTTCCATTGACACAAAGCTGAAGTGACCGTCTTTGCGTAAATCCCTTTCGAATTGGAGTTGTGTTTGCAGTGAGGTTATTGAATCTTCCATAGCCTCACATTTGTGCTTATATTGTCTCAGAAGGTCCTCAGTGTCTTGTAACTTGGTCTTCAAGGATGTTACTTGTTGTCGAAGCCTTTGTAGTGGCAACACAACATCCAACTGCATTGAACTTTGGTCTGTGTTTTCACTTAGATGCTTGTTCATACTATTTTTCATTTTGAATGAAATTGAAAGAATAATACAGAGTTATTACTTGAAGTTTAACTAGTTTACATCCTTCAAAGCATGTGACCTCTTTTTTTCATAAGAGATGAGTGAACATGGATTTCTGTAACGATACAGTTAATAGTCTCAAAGATTTTATGTGTATGAGAATAAATGTCTTGAACTATATAGTTACTGATGAAGTCCGCAAGTAGCTACGTCATAATGACAACGAATCTACATGTTTTTTTCTTTATAAGCATTGCGCTTATAAGCATAACTATAGGCTCATATATGGCAAAAATTTAAGCATATGCTAAACATTACCTTGAGCCTTCAACTCAGAGTTTGTTTCTTTTTGACTGGAATTTTACGAATTTTCGAAATTTCTCTAAAGTTTTGCTTAGGATATAAGCATCCCTCAAAGCATTTTTCAGCTTTGCAAATCTCTCGATCTAAGCATTTCCGAGCCAGCTTTTGGATTTTTGTATGCTTATAAAAAAAAGCTTCAAAAACAGCAAAAAATCAGAAGGGGTTGAAGGTAGGCTTGTACCAGACACCCGAAATTATTTTTGTCCAAATATTGGAAAACCAAATTCTTTCAATTTTAGGGTTCGAAATATGACATGGAAAAGTTGCGAGAATATCAATTAAATCGAATGAAGTATTATTACGCTGTCGTGGAATGCTCCGATAAAGGTAGTTTTTTCAATGGCTTAACAATATAGAAACCCTCAATCATAGACAAAAGGTTGTAGACTTTTCAAAAATTGAGAAAAATCTCTCAAAATGCCCTACTTTCCCCTCTCCCCCTCTGTAATGTTGTAGTACTGGTGCTGGCATCGCTACACGACAATATCAAAACTCATTTTCTATCAACATTGTGGGGAGAGGAAATTTCTAAAAGTCTACAAACCTTTTGTCCATGATTGTTTTTTGCGTGCTTTTCTACTTCTTTTATTGTGTTGGCAATGCATGCAATAAACATACCCCTACTACTTGCCTTCCCTTTTCGCTAATACAGCTAAAACTTCAAATTAACGGTCAATCTAAAAAGTGGACTCTATTCAAACTCTTGAAATAAAAATGTTTGAAAGCAGACACCTAATTAGCAGGGCATTAAATGTGATTAAATTAAATGTGTAATATGCTCACTTTATATACATTAAAGGCGCAAGTGACATCCTTACCATTGATTTTGTTGCCTCTTCAAAATAGATCTTAACGAGTTTTTTGGCCATTAAATCACGAAAAGATGATCTGTTTTTGGTTTGAATGGTTTTTATTTTATTCAATCAAAGTTGAGTCACATTTTTCTAATGACCCCAAAAACGGAGGTTTAGTTTTAGTTTAGTTAATTTTTTTGGAAATATCTTAATCAAAAAGCATAGCACCGATATCAAATTACTGGCAATGTGTATGAAGGCAATGTATTACGATTAAAAAAAAAATTTTACTTTTCTCTTTATCTTACATATAAATGGTTGTTAAAACGGAGCTTAGTGGCCCCCAAAACATCGATTTAATTGAATTAAAATTGTTGGAAATCCGTCACTTAAACATGTTTCGAATTAATGACATCATAAAATATTTAATTTTTAATAATTTTGCAAAAAAAAAGTCTATATCAAAACAATAACTATTTCGGGTCTGGCAGAGTGCAAAATGCTAGTACCTTATCGGGGAAAAAATGTCGGGGTTTTAATTAGTCGGGGAAAAATTTCGTCATCTAGAGGCATTTTCGTCACTTTTCCCCGACCAAGATTTCCAATTCGTCACTTTTCCCCGACCAAATTTACAATTTAGTCACTTCAACCCGACTAAATTGTCCAAATGAAATGGTTTCCTTCACTAGTAGCTCGAAAATAGATCTTGACGTTTAAAGCACTAATTTCGGTTAATAAAGGTGTAAAAAGTTTGGATTTGAATTTTGGTTGAGGGGAAAAAATCGGGTAAAAGTTTTGGTTGGGTAATAAAATGTCGGGCATGATATGAATTTCGTCGGGGGAAAATTTCGTCAGCCCCTCAAAATTTTCGTCACTTTCCCCCGACATTTTTCCCCGATAAGGTAGTCTCTAATGTTAGTTTTTCGTGAAATATTTCGAGTTTCCTGAAAAACTTTGAATTTCTGAGCTGGTATACAAGTATATGTTTATACTTTCCAGCAGATATACCCAGTCTTTAGGGGTTAATTTCGAATCTTGTTTGACTTTTGACAGTTTTAGTCCAAAAAAAAAAGGGATTTTCGACCCCAATTTTTGAAAAAAAAGAAGAAAGAAATTAGCCATGTTAAAAATGAAATTTTGGTATTTTTCTTTTTTCGGACTCAAGAGAAATGTGTTAGGACTGAGTTTGAAGCTTTCCAAGGTTTTAAAAGTCTGTTTAACGACGAATATGTCTCATTGAAGTTAAACCTCCGTTTTGGGGGCCGCCTCCGTTTTGGGGCCCGTCTCCGTTTTGGGGCCATATTACTAGTTAATTCAATTAGTCCTGTTTTCTTTCATTAATTCTTATCAATCACTTCGGTACCTCCAATAAGCGGAAAGTAACCCACTCTTCCTTACACTTTCAGATACTGCAGATAAAATATACGAGCAATGCGATGGCATGGAGTATGAACTGAGCGGAACCAGGCTAGACTTGCGTTTTGTACCAGACGATATGACCTTTGATAAAGAACCGACATCAGAGGCTAATGAATTACCTAACGTCCAAAACTACCAACCTGCTTCGTACGTTTACTGAATTCTCAATCTATTATAAAAAAAATTATATTTTTGTTAAACCAGACTCTCTCGGTGAAAAAAAGATTATCGTCTCGGCTATACCCCTCCTCAATTGCCTTTTCGAGCTCAACCACCTAGAGCTCTAAGATTTCAAAGTTTTCTAAATGAATTACTATTCGATTTTCAATTCAAATATATTAATGATTTTCTCGTTTTATTTACAGTTTTCTAAATACAGCATTGCAGCAAAGTACAGTTCGCCTTACTTGGGATGAAGATGACCCAAAACGACTTCAAAGCACCATGCGACAATTCACAAGAGAAGATCTTGAAAATATGGACTTCAAAGACTACATTGGTGAGTTATATGTTTCCTCAAGAATATTTTTAAAATATTTTTATGGTTCAAAAAGTGCGGGTTCCTGGATACAAAGACACATGTCGCTAAACTATAAACAAACTCTTAAATGATAATTTAGTTCAACCAAAACCATTCAAATACCTTGAATAAATTGAACTAACAACCGCTACCATCAATTATCCCGTCGAACATCATCTTTATATACCTGTGTGCAGATAATCCATGCGTGGGTGCTGAGTGATCTTTTTATGGCGAGATTGACTTTGCATAATTTGAATAAATTAAAACTAGAAAGTATCATCATCATTTGTGATGTTGTTTTGAGGGGCGTCGTAATCTATTTAGACCACCTTTGCCCATTGTGGATTTTGTTTTAAACATCTTAGTTTCCGCATTCAGCTTACTGAGGATTAAAGAATTTATGCTTAAAAAAGAAGAATTAGCGTAAAGCAACAAAGTGCTAAGCATGTATAAAAAAAAATTTTATCAAAAAAAATATTAGAGAGGTATAATAAGTAAGTGTTTTATAATAAAAGCGGATTTCAGAAGATCGTGAAGAGAGCTTGGGTATAAAAATAATAGCCGTTTTGTTGAGTCCAAGTCGACGCAAATTTTGTTTCCGTACATGGACGATAGTATCATCGACGGTCGGAAGTATCACCGACGGTCGGGAGTATCTCATCTTAACGGTCGGGAGTATCATCGACGGGCGGGAGTATCTTAAACTTATCTTAAACCTTGAAATATCGACCCGACCGGGGTTCGAACCCACCAAATGAAAGAGTTTCTGATCAGAAACCCAGCGCGCTATCCGTTGAGCCACACTCGCACAGTAGGACACTTTGGAAATACTTATAGAATGACAAAAAAGACGGGGGTAATGTTATTATAATATGGGTAAAATTGCCCCTTTTTTAACCTGACTTAAATTCGAGCCGTTACTAGCAACCCTGCGGGGCCCAAGGCGCCGAGTATGCACCCGGCACAGTGACAAGCTGTTACTAGCAACCCTGACCTAAGCAATTCAAAACAACAAAACCAAACAACAAAGATCAGATACTCCCGACCGTCGATGATACTCCCGTCCATGTACGGAAAGAAAATTAGCGGCGGTGACTGTCTTCCTTTTGGAGTTCTCGGTGTAAGTCACAGCATCACGGATGACATTTTCCAAGAAAACTTTCAAGACACCACGGGTCTCTTCGTAGATCAAACCAGAGATACGTTTGACACCACCTCGACGAGCAAGACGACGGATGGCTGGTTTGGTGATACCTTGGATGTTGTCACGTAAGATCTTTCTGTGACGTTTGGCACCTCCTTTGCCCGATCCTTTTCCTCCTTTTCCTCTACCAGTCATTGTGATATGACGATGTACACTCAGTAAGCTGAATACAGAAACTGTTTGAATTTGCACTTCAAAAATCATAAATTAAAACTAGAAAGTATTGTTCCGTCTTAGATTAACAGAGTTATTGACATTTCAAAAAGTAGAAGTAAAGGGAAAGTAAAGGGAAGTAAAGTAAAAAGGGGATATACTCTAAAAAAGCTTTCGTATAAAGCTAATATATTCCAAAATATATTCCAAAATTTGATTGCATTATAGCGCAATCTTGTCATTTCTGCATTAATTATGCTAATTTACGCTTTGGCATAATTAATATGTAAATGGACAATAATCATTTTTACCATTGATGTCATTCTGCAAGAGGAAATTCATTAGCTATGAAAATGTAACGTTAACGTTTCGAGCTGGTTTTTTATAGAACATCCTTGTCCCTCTGCATAATACAAAAACAGTAGATTTTTTATAGAATTAATTAATTTTCTAGTACTACTTAAAACTATGCTTTTTTACTTTTTTACTTATGCATATTGGATCGAGACAAAAATACCATTAGATGCTAGTAATTTTTAACTTTCTTTTTAACTTATGTATATAATATGCAGAGCTCTTTCAGCAAGTGGGCTGCTTGTTTCATATCCTAACCATAGCAATACCCTCCCCTCACAATTCAAGCTTTCTTTATAAAAACAAATGGCTTTAAAGTTAGCCTCATCAAAACTTCTATGTTCTAAACGTTATTGAAATATAGTCTACCATCTTCTTTATTCAGGGACTTAGAAGGCTAAAATGATGTAAGCAAAGACTGTGCGATTGTTCTCGATAAGTTCTCAGACCAAAATTTTAGCCTTAATGTTCTCATAAAATTGTTCTTATAAAGAAGAGCGTGATGAATCTTATACCATTATTGCTAAAATCAGGTAAACAAGCTGGAGTAATAATAATTCACCAGCAGTTGTTGAAATCTTGGGCATTAGCTTCTGACACACTCCACCTCACTCCAACGCCCTGGAAAGCTCAATAAATGAATGTTGTGTGAAACTAACCCTTTCCTTCTCAATAGGGGTCAAATATCGGAGAGTGTATCTTTTAGCCATGTTCCGTAAATGAAAATCAATACGTTCTCCGTCGCTTTAAACTTTGAACTCCTTGAGATTTTCTACTGCAAGCTATGTGTTTGCGTAGATTTCTATTCAGTTATGCTCAGAAAAAAATAGGAACTCTAAAGTGAGGTCTTTCTTCAAGCTCCCTGTAACTAGATGACGCAATAAATGTTTATAGTAATTGTGTTTATCATCTGTTAAGAAAATTGATATAACGAGAACGACAGTGTCATTTAAATTCTTTGAAAAATGCCTCAGACACATAATGACGTTTGTAACGACATCGAGATTGTCGACACCTAATCTATCACTACAACACAGTATCAATAGGAGTGGGCTATACAGGGTCATTTTCATTTTTTTCGTCAAATCATGTCAAACTAAATTTTCTTTAGCTCCGTATGGCATATCTAGGCGGGATCAAAAAGAATTTTTGAGATATTTTAGATATAAAAAATGTGGGAGCCCCTTTTCTGGCCCCCTATTAGACTCATATAAAGTATGACAAAAAAATCCCCAATTTGACCTGGAAACCTTAAAAATCATTCAATTTTGCTGCAATTTGGTACAAGTCCTCCTTGAATAACAATAATAACATTTTGTCAGTATTATTTAAAAATTTTCATTATCGGACGTTTTAGGGCGTGGCCAAACCCCAAAAAGGGCAAAAAGGATTGGGTAGCTCTAGAAAACTTTGGAATGATATTTTTGCCCTAAAGTTTTGCATACCTACCCTCGGTTATCTATCTTGACGAATCCTAAGAATATTTCCCAAAGTAAATTCGTTATTTCGTAAATAGTTGTTTCGATGTCCGTAAAAAAAGGGGAAATATAGACGGGCTAGGGCTCATTCATAAATCGTGTAATTCAATTGAAATTCCCTCTAGAAATTGGTATTCTTTATCCAAGAACAGTTTTGAAGCCTTTCAGAGTCGAAATTTATGTAAAAGTTTCAATTTTCCGCTTTCCGCTTTTTACGTCTTCTGAACTTCACTGAGGTAGTGCTAAATTATTAAGGAAAGTGTTTTTATCACATAGAGCAAATTGTCGGCAGTTCTACGAGAATTTACATTATTTCAGATATAAAAGAAGTGCTTACAATTCACAAACATAAATTTTGATGGATTTTCTGTTGTTCAAGATCATAGAAATAAAATGTTGTCAAGTTTTCATATATTTAGGACGAGAAGTCACTCCCTCTAGGTAGGAAAAATAAAAATTTTAAGATTTCACAATTTACACTGACAAATCTTCAGCTGAAGAGGTAATGTGCCAAATTTAAGCAGGAACAAGAAGCCGAAGCGGCATGAAGGCCCAGCTGACGTGGCAATAACCAAATGTCATTTGTATTGGGTATATACCTTAAGAGAACCAATGTTTGCGGAATCGTATTTTTGTAATTTTAGGGTTTGAAAGAAAACATCGAAGCTTAGAATCCTAATGCACACATTTTCGGCAGATATTGAAATACAGAACATTCTAAAAGTTAAAAAAGTTCGAAAATTGGCTGAATGAAAAAAAACAAAAAAAAACAGCTGCCCTGGAAGGTCAGTAATGATAAATGATACACAATATATGTATATAATAGATTTACTTTATGTTTTTGTTACTAGTATGAAAGAAAAAATCGGTTTAAATAAATTCACAAACTTCAAATGTCAAATGTTGACCGTCAAAGTTCAGAAATATCGATTTAACGCGTAGCCATCATGAAAAACATTCCAAACTTATTCAAATTTACACTCACATGATCTGCATTTTAGTATCCTTTAATGAGTTACAGCATAACTTTACTTGAAAAAATTCTCTGTCAGGTTTGAAAAATCCAACCACCGACCGTTTAGAGCGATAGATCGAAAATTGACCATCTTCACGGGTAGTATCATGAAAAACATTCCAAACTTATTCAAATTTACACATGAGCTGCATTTTATATCCTTTAATAACTTACAGCATAAGTTTACGTGGAAAAATTCTCTGTCAGGTTTGAAAAATCCAGCCCACCGACCGTTTAGAGCGATAAATCCAAAATTGACCATCTTCACGGGTAGCATCATGAAAAACGTTCCAAACTTATTCAAATTTACACATGAGCTGCATTTTAGTATCCTTAAATGACTTACAACATAAGTTTATTTGAAAAAAGTCTCTGTCAAGCTGGAAATATAAAACTCCAACATCCAAATGCTCCCTGACCTGACTCCATCCATTTGGCATAAAGAGAATGAAATTTGACTTTACTACCAATTCAATCCAATTTAAGAGTAGGTCAAACATCGTGCGGGTAGGCGAGGCAAAAATTCTAAATCGGCCGCTGGTTTAGCCTGGACTGCTGGACTTGTTAATTTATTGCGCGCACAGGCTCCGACAAAGCCAAAATCTTTTCGACCAGTTGCTTTTTAAAGGCCCACTTGCGCTGCGCGGCTGGGCCAAGAATGTTTTCTCGCCTTTATAGTCAAGCCTTCCTCTTTTTTGCCTGCGTAAAGCCTTTGGGCTACGCCCAAAATGTCCAAAATTATATTTCTCGAATAAATGTTTTGATATACTTTATTTCTGTCCCTGAGGAGTGAATGTGCCAAATTTTAGCGGAATTCAATCACTGTGTGTCTCATTTCCAACATAATTTGGGTAGTTGGGTAGATGGAAAAAGATTGATTTGAGGGCACAAACCTTAGTCTACAAAAAGGCTTCCCACATTTTTTTTCTTCATTTTTGTTCAAAAATTCTATTTGATCCTGTCTACACTTATAATTTAGACCTCAAAAAAAATTAGTTCGATATTTTTTGAAAAATCACCCTGTATAGCCCACTACTAGTATCAAGAAAAAAGGTCGGTACAATAATATTTTATGCATGTATATTAGAGATGAAAGAATAATTCAAAGCTTTTCTTCCTAGATACGGATTAGGAAAAATCTGCAAAAAGATCCGCTCACGAGCTCGTTATCTTAAAAACGAACATTTCAGACACGAAGCCGAGAAATTGAACACGTTTGCCATTAACAAGCAGATTGAAAAACTATTTCATCGTGCCAAAAGACAGGAAACTATAACTCTCAAACCAACTAATAGTGCTTGCCCTACATATAAACTATTAGCACACTTCAAGAAACACTTCAACCCTACCGACATATCAAATCATTCATCACCTGAGGAAAAAAGTCAAAAAATTCCAATATTTGTTGAGGAACTTCAGAACATATTCTGACAGTGCCATCATCAATGACCTTCCACCTACAGACACTGAAATAGAGAAACACATCCGTCTCCTCAAAAACAACAAAGCTAGCAATGGTGTTAAAGCCGAGCTACTGAAAAAATGTTCTCATCCGATAATGATGAAAGTAATACAAAGAATCACCAACAATTTGTGGGAAAACCTAGATCTGCTGAATGCTTGGGATAGCTCCCACCTGAGAACACTCTGGAAAGGAAAAGGAGACAAACAAAATGTTTCCGTCCAAACCGTGGCACTACTGACGGGATTTACACAGTAAAGAGAATACATCAAATCAGTCATCGAAAACAACAACCATTGTACCTATTATCTGAGAACTTGAGAAAGCACACATGATTGATGAAATCCTTTGACCATAAATACCGTATCAGCACTAGCTTCCTTTTGCGAGCAGAAATACGTACGTATATCGATACGTAGAAAGAATCATCAATCTTTCAAGCTCATCAATATTACCCAGGTGTGGTTACGCCGACGATTTAGTTTTATTCTTGAAAGATCAACAGAGTCTGAAAATTGCAACAATTGTTCTCGATAATATTTTCGTCAATTTTAGTTTATCTGTCAATGTTCAAAAGATAAAGACGATGATTCTTAATCATCCAATCAACTCTCCTTATCCAAAATCAATCGTCGAATTAAACGAATGTCAACTATCCAACGTATCCGAATTCAATTACCTGGGAGCCTATCTTGATTGTAACCAACCGAACACTGGTGAAAAAGAAAAACCACTGTATCCAACTAAATTTCAGCAACTGTCAAATTTGATTTGAAATTTTCGAATTAATCTGAAAATTCGCATATTATTCTTGAACAGTTTTGTGCGAAGTAGGCTAGTATATACGCATGTCAGAACTGGAATCTGACTAAAATAACAACTTGATCGCGTGAATTCTGCGTATTGAAATCTTCGACGGATGATTCGTGATGGATTCAAATTCATGAATCCAGATGCCAACGACTATCGATATGCAATCAGTAACGCCCAACTTAATGGCACATTATGTGGTGCATCGGATTTCAGCTTTTTATATAAGATCACAGCAACATCATTACGTCATCCATATAATTCGAATGCCAGTAACACGAACTGTTAAATTACTAACATTCAATGAAGATCACTATACTAAAAGAGGTCGACCAACCAAATCGTTACTGGGCCAAGTCAAAGAATTTTAAAATGTTACTCTGAACCAATATATCACTCAAGCCTTAAGCAAGAAAACTTAATTCGATTATTTTATAAATTATTCCTTCGAACATCATCTTTATATTTGTGTGGGTGTTGGTTGATCTATTTTTATGACGAGATGGCTTTGCATAATTTGAATAAAATGAGTTTTTCGCAAAAACATGACTATTTAGCTGAAATTATTTATTACACTCTAGCTCCTTTGCGTATACATAATAGACCTAAGGTGCTTTTTTATTTCAGGGATTTTGATTTTCGGGGCTTAGTGACAAGATAAAAACTCAGACTTTGCCGAAATTTGGCCTAAAAGGGGCTTTACTTGAAACTTGACTTACAAACTTTTGCGAGCAGAAACTTTCGCGAGAAAACTTATAACTTATAACTTAGAATAAAATATAAGATTTATAGTAAAAGACAAAGGTTTGGATATGATCTAACCATTTTTTTAGTGTGAAAATCTTTATCTTTATATCCTGATTCGCAAAAGTTTATGCTCACGAAAAAGACCTTTTCGTCAAATTCGCAAAAGTAAATGTTGTAAACTTGGCGATTTTTCGACCTCACGAAAGCTTCTGTTCGCGTAAAGTATTTTCTCTGGTTAACTAAAGTCAATAATCAAGGTCAATCTAACCCTCACGGGTGGATTTAAGACAATAGAGCAAGTACGTCGGAAACATTCGAAGGAGTGCAACGCTCGTTAAAAGACAATGAAATTACAAAAAATATTTAGAGTTACATTCTTGTAACTGTTTAGTAGAAATACTTCTTCTGACTTACATATTTCTGAAGTAAACAACTGTTAAGGACCGGCTGAAATTAAAGTAGAAAGTTTCCAAGCCAAATCACTGGTCATAATGCTATTCTTTAATGGGATTAATTTTCGGGGGGATAAAATTCTGCGTTTGAGTTGCACCTGCGAAGTTTTAGATTTTGTGAGGATTTAATTTCGCGGACTACTGTATGAGGTGACAATATTTTCATGATTTTTTGCCTTTTACTGTCAAATCAATCATGTTGGTTGTTGATGACAGTAAACATTCAAAAAGTGATTCTTTGACACTTTTTGAGTTTTGTTTAGAAATGTTTCGCGGATAAGGCCTTTCCTAATTCTGAGAATTCTTTACAACAAAGGCTCAATTGGAGGAGTTTTAATAAAAATGGTTGTTGTGTAAGCTGAACAATGAAGGTTGTGATATATTCAAGCATTAATCACTACATCCCTTTTCCTATAGCGTCTTCGTCGGACGAAGAAGACATCACAAAATCCAGCAACAACAAGAAAGCACAGAAACACAAGCATCCAAAAGAAGTGGAGATTTCTGAAGATGAAGAGAGTGATGAGGATAATTGTGATGAGAAAGAACGAATCAAGAAATATCGGGTTTGTCAAAACATTTCTTTGCTTCTACACCACGCTCATATTTTAATAAAACAAGACAGAGTAGACAGGAATGAGAGGCGGTTTATTAAAATTGCTTTATTCTTCGCCAAGATGGAGCGGTTTTAAATTTACAATTGAACGACTTCTTTGAAATGGTTTAATTGATTTTAAAAAATGAGTTTGGGATTAGTATTTGTTTTGATAAAATTTCATCTATAAGTCATCACTCATTTGTAAACTCGTCCAGGGTTTTTTGTCATAAAACACATTCAGAGGGTCATATCATAAAACACATAAAATGTTTTAATTCCTCATTAGCGAATGAACATTGAAAACCTTTCTGTAATCCGAAATCCATCTGAAACGAAAATCCTTGCTTTGACCACTGACGTTTAAAGAAAATAGCTGCATTTACGAACTATTTTGGCAAGGTGCCAGAAACTGAATTTTCGTTGTCATGCAAAAGATGTTTAATAAGGCATCTAAGACATTTTTCTGTTTTGTTGTATGTCTATCATTTTCAAACACATTTTACATCCTGTTAACTCTCTCCTTAGCAATTAATGGACGAGATCAACGCCAAAGAACGTCAAAATGAAAACGACGACGATGGGGACGGGAATATGGAGGTCACGTGGTCTATGGAGGACCAATCAAGTTTCAAGAAAGCAAAAGATAATGACGAAGACGTTTCTGAAGGTGAAAACTCCACAAGTGGTGAAGAAGAGGCGGAAAGTGACGATGAAGAGGCGTTACGGGCGGATGGTGACGACGACGATGGTTTTGATGATCCGTTCTTTTCACAACCTTCAGAAATGAACGAGAAGATTTCTGCCTCGGTAGACGATGAAAATGAGAATATAATAAACGGAGTTAAGAATAAAAATCAAAAGAAGAAGAAGAAAAAAGCGAAAAAAGATTCTCAAATGACCGAAGAAGAACTCAAACAGAAGGTATAAACATATGATAAATGCGTGTACATAACTAACAAGTAGTTCGCTTTCGATCTAGTTTCTTCTTGAGCATGGGCATGGACATGGGCTCTTATTAAGGTCCAGCCAGACCTACCAGTAAAAGACTAAAAAGTTCCGTTTTAGTTTTCTAATTTCCTTGATTATTTTCGATAAGCTAATTTAATTTAATTCAACATTGATCAGACCCCATCAAGAAAGGTTTGTTTCAGGCTCTATTTACCGAGTGGGAAATAAATTCACTTTTTGTTTTAAACATCATTAGAACGAACTTGAACTGTTACTACTGGGTGACGAAACGACAGAAGAACAGAAGAAACATTTCAGTTTGAAAGGCATCATGGAACAAGAAAAAAATACAAAGAAAAATAACAAAAGAAAGAAACGAAAGCTCAAAGAAGAACAACCGGAAGATGATTTCGTTTTCAATACTAAAGACGAACGATTCAATGCGCTTTACGATTCTCATCTTTTCTCACTGGATCCTTCAGAACCAAATTTTAAGTAAGTTTGACACTTATTAGATCCCTAGTTCCTTCGTTTCTAACTTTCATTTTTCGCACTGTACTTGGCTTCTGTCTACTGTTGTCTTTCAATATGGCGGTAAACTAAGATGATTTGCTGTTAACTTTTTATTGGGTCTATTTCAGTAGGGGTAAACCCTTAGGGCCCGGAACATCTTCTGATGCGACGCAACCAAATCTGGTCCATTTCAAAGAATGAAGTCTGTTTTTGAGTGTTAAAAAAGTTTCCTAGGCCTTAGTAGAAAACCCCCTCGTGAAAAACTATAAATATTTCATTCTTTGAAATGGACCAGGTTTGGTTGCTTCGCATGAAACATGTCCTAAGGCTTCGCCCGGGGGTTCGCCCTACTATTTTCATATTTTAAGCACTTTTCATTTGCTTTTAGAAAAACGAAAGCGACAGAAGCAATCATTGGTGAAGCACAAAAGAGGAGAGAAAATCGCGCTCAAGAACGAACTGAAAAAGGTATCACATAATATTATATCATAATACTTTTGGTACTGGGGCTCTATATTAAAGGTTGTGATCTCGACATAAGTTATGTAGCGTCTGAAGATGAGAAAGTAATTTATTAAGAGGCACTTGATTCCCAAACTCTTGGCGCTGATTTCACTGTGCAGAATCTTTCGTTTTTTCTATTCATGCATTATGTATTTTTCATCGTTTGTGTTGCAAACCGATGTTTGGTGGAAGTGTTTTTTAAAATAGTTATAATTCTTTGGCTTTAGTGAAATACAATACAAACAGTAAAAACGATGTTGAATCAAAATCTAGTTCAACAAAAGATATGAGCAAAGCCAGGTAAGAATTAAATTTACGCGAATTCGAAAAAAAATATTTTTCGCAAGCATAAACACTCGCGAATCAAGACATAAATATGAAAATTTCCATGCTAAAATTGGCTCACAGGGACAGATACTTTTGAATTGGTTTAAAACTTTTGTCTTTTGACTAAGCTATAAACCTTTTATTTTAAGATGGAAGTTTTATAGCTTTTCTATTTTGTCAAGAATTTCGCGAGCATTAACTTTTGCGAATGGCCCTTTCCAGAATTTGCTAAAATTCGCGAAAATCGGAAAAGTTTCTGCTCGCGAAAATTTGTACGTCTAAGTAATGCCAATGTTCGAAAGACTCGACATCCTTCGTAAAGTCAAACGGGGAAATGACCATTGAAGTGTGAGGGGTAGTTACCGAACCTCTTGTAACAGATGATAGATCAATTTCTTGTTTATTTCTTTCAGCTTATCTGCTCTGGTGAAATCAGTCAAATCGAAAACGCAAAACCATCAGGCTCAAAAACAAAAACGAAAACTAAGGTAGCAGGAGAACGGTTTGACTGTGTGATGATTATTGTGACTGGGAAGTTGAGACGATGGAGTAAACAATCGCAATGACTGACTATCAGCTTTGTTGTTAAGGGGAACTCATTATTTGGCTGTGATGATTATGATAGATGTCAAATTTCGGATATGGGACTTTTCGAGAATTGTGTTATACATATAGACTAGATTTTTCTGATCCTTGCACGATGATAATAACTAAAATCCGTCGAATATCTAATTCATCGGACTTTACCATTTGAAATTCCGACAACACGGCGTATGTTGTGAAGCATTTTACTATTGGCACTTCTCAATTACCACCCACAGGAAAAAAATTTCGATTTCCAAGGTTGGAAATTTCAAGATTTCTTAGTTGGAAAATAGATAAAATCCAATGGAAAATCCAACCTGGAAACTTGGGACACTCTCCATTGATGGAAATTTTGCATTTTCCGTGACTTGGGATTTTCAAAAATCCAGGTTGAAAAAAAGCCAAAATCCAAGCTAAAAAAGGTTGGAATTTTCAAAAATCCAGGTTGAAAAAAGCCAAAATCCAAAAAGTGATGACAGAGATGTGGAAAAAGGGATCTTAAACAAGGTTTTTGTTTTTGTGAACAGTCACTCGCTAGCCTAGGCTCGATGGCTCCCGGTCAATCTCTCGTTATTGTTCGCACAGATACGTGGTTGATCTTAGATCACTCACACAGCTCAGCAGGACACCATTTGAAACTATGACATAAGTACCCTATGTGCTTCTCTGTGCGAACTCACTGCGGTTGACCGAGGCCGCTCCGAAGGGATGCCTCACCTGACGGAAACTTACAGCTTGACTGCTCACATTATAGCCTAATATCTAGGTTAGTTATACATCAAAACAGTTCTGTGCGAAAAATCGCTTGTGGTTCTCTCAAAGGACATGCGCAGAAAATGGTACAAAAATGTAATTTTCACATGGATTTTTAACGTTTTCCAAACTGTTTGGAGAAACACAAATTTCCAACCCAAAAAGTCTAGTTTTCCAATCGAAAGAGTTTCAATTTCACAAAAGTGTAATTTCCACATGTATTTTTAACATTTTCCAAACTGTTTGGGAGAAACACAAATTTCCAACCCAAAAAGTCTAGTTTTTCAACCCGAGTATCAAATTTACAAAAATATGTATTTTCACATCGATTTTTGACCTATTTTTCAGTTCCCAAACTTTTTGGAAAATAAAAATTTCCCACCCAAAAAGTCATCCAACCAGCCTTTGAAAATTGTCATTTCTACATTGGTTTTTTCACTTGATTTTTCAAGAGCATTGATTTATTCTACAAAACCTATGGGTAATTTACGTTTTCCAAATCAGCTTAAGGTAAATCGCTCAAATTTCCAACCTTCAATTATTAAACCAAAATTTCCAACCCAAAAATATTGAATTTCCAACCTTGGAAATCGAAAAATTTTTCCTGTGACCATTTTGCCAGGTAATATAAAGAACAGAATTTTCAAAATATCAGAATAGAATTATCTTTATTATAACGCTTTAAGGTTTCTATAATTTTTTTATACATGATTGACAGGTTCTAACTTGGAACAAAGCAAGAAACCCTTAAAAATAGTGTTTTTCAGCCAGAAAGAGCTATTTTGTCCACTTTTTGCACTTTTTGAAGCTCAATACCTCGACAATATATCTCTAATTTTACTTTTTTGAGAGCTTTCCAAAAATATGTGAACAAGTCTCTTTTTTCTCAAGCTAAAATTTTCATTAAATTTTGACCCTGTGATTTGTGTCCGAAAAACACACCAAAGTGTTCGAAAAAAAATTGGCACCCATGTTATTCTGATTCCCCTACCCCTTAGCTTTCCAAAAATGTATAACAAGTGCTTTGACTAAAAAAGTCGAACGATTTTACAAATTTCCCCCTACTACAACTACTTGAATGAATTAAATGTACGTTTTTTTTTTACCTACCCCGGTGGAGGTCCTATAAATTCGTTCGTTCGTTCGTTCGTTCGTTCGTTCGTTCGTTCGTTCGTTCGTTCGTTCGTTCGTTCGTTCGTTCGTTCGTTCGTTCGTTCGTTCGTTCGTTCGTTCGTTCGTTCGTTCGTTCGTTCGTTCGTTCGTTCGTTCGTTATTAGCTTTTCTCGATATTGTTTCATTAGTTTTTTCTGATTTTTCGCACAAAGAGGGGAAGAAAGGACCTTATTCGCAGCAATCTAAAATCTTACAAAAACGAAGTTTTTCAATTTTGTCAGTGGGTCCAATTGACCCTAAAGTGACTAAAGAACGTCACAATACGTCACTAAAGAACGTCACATTCCCGTCTAATCAAAAAAATGGATTTGGCCATCCACAACCCCGACCGAAAAAGTGAGTCCACCCCTCCCGGATTATTTGACTTGGTTCTAGCCATTAAATATCCACTACCGTTTGAAAATTACGCATGCGCAGTATTATGAAATAGAATTGCGAGAAAGGTCCTTACTCCCTGTGCAAAGATGCATAACTATAAACCCTCGAATGTGACGGAGCCCGATTTTCGAAAACAAAAATTTTGGGGCAAATTTGGGCCAAAAAACGGCTAAAAAACGGGTTTTTTGGACTTTGTGAAAAATTGGATCGTTAATTTTTTCTGATTTTTTGCATGAAAGTAGGGTGCCATCATAGGTAAATGATGGCTCAAGCAGATTTTTGCAAAAAAATTTTGTTGGCTCAAAAAACGCATGTTTATCTATAAAAATCACTATTAATAAGCATACATCAATGTTCTTAGTCAAATTATTCAATTTTTTTATGAGATAAATGTTTTTTTTGCTCACGAGGGCTTACTTTTAAAGAATACGTGTGTTTAGACAGGAAATTTTGGTTGCTTGACGTGCTTTTGTAAGAAAACTGGCCAAATTCGATATTTATTTATAAGCACATTATCAATTACTTAGGTATTAGCTTTTCTTTTTGATTTTTTGCACAAAGATGCATAACTATAAACCCTCGAATGTGACGAAGCTCGATTTTTGGGAAAAAATTTTTGGGGTAAATTTCAGCTAAAAAACGGCTAAAAAAGGGTTTTTTAGACTTTATGAAATATTACATCATTGTTTTTTTCTGACTTTTTGCATGAAAGTAGGTAAAAGATGGCTCATGAAGATTTTTGTAAAAAAATAATTTTTCCAGCTCAAAAACGCATCTTTATCCATGAGAATCACTATTAATAAGTATACATTAATGATCTTAAAATTACTGAATTTTTTGATGAGATATCATCAATTATATATGTGTTAAATGCATAACCAGATTACCAAAATTACTGAATTTTTTGATGAGATATCATCAATTATATATGTGTTAAATGCATAACCAGGTAGGTCCATAAAAGTACATCACATCTCCATTACGTCACTTTTTTTATTAATTTGCTGCCTCAGCTTTAGAACAATTTTCTTGTTAAAGGGGAGGTCAGATTAATTTAGATATAGGGACTGTTGTTAGCTGAAATGGGCACTTAGTAGACTTTTATGTCTGTGCACGCTTTCTTTTATAAGAATATCAGGGTGAAAATTGGCCAAATCGTAAGAATATCCTAAGAATAACCTCTAGGGTGAGTTCCACAGAATTTGATAAGAATACAGTCATTTTGTATTTGGTTAAAAGAAAAAAGCTGCTTCCTTTGTTAGACTTGAATTTAAACTTTGAGACAGAAATGTAAAATGTAAATGTTCATTCAAAAGTCCAAAACTCTCAAATTGATCATTTCTCATGTTTGTAAAAAAGTCAAGTCTGAAAAAGTAAGAATACGTTAAGAATATTTCATCCTCAATTTTGGCAATTTCTTAAGAATACTTGACAGTGATTTTATAATGCAAGTGTGTTATCAAGGGCATATCATTAATGTCTAAAACGCACTGAGAAGTAAGTATTAACGACAAACCAATAAAATTTACCTTTAACCCTATTCAAACTAGGGGGGGGGGGGCTCTTTCTGTTCGGAGGTCAAACTATTGGTAACAGCTCCTGAAATAATAGAGCTTTTGCCTTGAAATTTTCTGTAAATTCCTAACTTTTATTTAGCTTCAAAATAAAAAAAAATTTGACACCTAAAAATTTTCACACCTTTAGTATGATGACATTTCTGACAGTAAGGTGTCACAAAAATTGACACTTTTCCAATACAAATTTATTTTTAATGTCAAATATATCGTTTAAACCGTAATTTATTGAATATTTAGGATAAAATAAGCATTTTAACCTCAGACAACTTTTTTCTAAAGCTTTTTTTAGAATACAATAGCTATTTATAAGAACAAAGGAAATTTTTGGTTTTTGCTCACTTTAGGCATGATGAGTGACGTCATCAAAAATTTTTTTTGTCAAAAGTTACCTTACGTGACAAAGATCTTGTGTGTCAAATTTCATCCAAAAAGACCCACTAGATCAAAAGTTAAGGGGTGGTACAGGAAAAGCCCCCCTAGTTTTGAACCGCCCCTAAAAGCCTAGTATGAATAGGGTTAAAGATGCTACATTACTTATTTCTTGATCAACAACAGAAATTCAGATGTTATCATTCCAGCCGCGGCTTTCTATGGTTTATCTGTGAACTGTATATTGGACTTGTATACTTTTTAGCAAAAGAACACGATCTTCTTATTTTTCGTAAGCATACTTACAGTAAGCTCAAATATCTGATAACCAACCGGGTTACAAACTGAAAATCCGTTGCGTAAAATTAGATTTTGTTGAACTTTAGTTTCTGGAGCAATTGCCAGCAATGGTCGTGAAGAGAGTATCAAACTTGGACAAAATGCAACTTTTCAATTACCACTGATGATAGAACGCCGGTTACTTGGAAACACAATAAAGTAAACATCATAGCTGACAACGATAACTTTTGTATTGGAACCAAACCAACTGACAGTTATTGGTAAAGACATATCATTTTCTGGTAATTACACATGCACAGCAGGAGATGGCGACGAAAAGACATTCACTTTCAGTATCAATTGTGAGTTTTTCATGTTTTCTCTTTCAAGCTTTTTCATGGTTAATTTGAGACATTACCACAGATTTCTGTAAAGCTGTGATGTGATGTTGCGCATAGGCTCTTCCAAGCAAAAAAAAAGTGAATGTCGCAAAAAATACTGCTGCTTTTGTTTTCGAAAACCTGCGAGGCTTCTTATTGGTCAAGCGCTGAAATCATATTGTAATGTCACGTGACCTAAGTAGGATTTCCTACCTAACCTCGGCACACTTTTCAGCCAGAGCACGATGTCTAGCCCTTTGGGCTTTATAAATCTATGGACATAACCAAACAAATAGCAAATTAGCCTAAGTAAGACCATGCTGGTTTGAAAGATGTCAAGTTAATAAATGTCAATTTCTGTTAGCCTGCTCCCTCTTGTCTGTGTGTTACAAAGGCCAGTCACCCCTGTCTCGATAGTTTTTTAGGTTAAAAGGGAGGTAAATGAAAAAGTAAGTAGGAAAAATGACCTGGGACTGTGAGATTACAGAACACAGTAATCAAAATAACAAGTGGGAATATTTTACCCCATTAGCATAGTTCGGATCCCCCCTTTCTTAAGGGGGGGATGACACCTTCCAAAAAAGTGAAGAAGGGGGGGGATCAGAATTTTTCATTAAAAAGGGGGGATAGCAATGAGGGGGGGGTCGTTTAAGAAGACATATATTGTAGATTATTTTCCAGCACTGTTATGAAATATGGTCTGCATGAAAGGAAGTTTTTCTGTTTGAGTAGTCTGAGTCCCTTTTTACCATAAACAAATAGAGAGAGAGAAAACAAGGGAATTGATTTTTAGAAGGGGGTAGAAGCCCGGGGGGGGGGCACTGGGTTTGCGGACTGACGGTATGTGCGGGCCAAAAATTGGCTTTTATAATTGCACCCTTATACAGTGCAGCAAAAATCAGTGAAAATCATACCCTTAGAGTGCATTTTCCCCCAGATTTTCGATCCCTTTCGTGCAAAAAATGGTCAAAATTCTAGCATTTTTGGTCAAAATATCTAGATTTTTCAAGAATTTTCTGAAATTTCTACCCTCACAGTGTATCTCTAGTTTTTCCGACCCTTACAGTGCATTTTAAACATATTGGAAAAGGTACCCTTAGGACCCGCACATACCCGTCGGTCCTTTTGCCCAGCTGCCCCCCCCCCGGGGTAGAAGCGAGAAAGTGATTATCGGATCGCACTATACACTATATATTTTCGAAAATTTAGCCCAAATCCCTTGGGGGATAGGTATTTTTAAAGGTTGGGGGGATGCCAAGAAGGGGGGATCGTTTAACAAGAGGGGATCGTTTAACAAGAGGGGATCGTTTAACAAGAGGGGTCAGACCCCTTTCCGCACTATGATTAGTACATTTTAAACTTCTTATATTACAGTTATATGTAGCGGAACATTGAAGAAATGTCAATCAGAAGATAAATGCATCGATAAATGAAATATTTGCGATAACAAACAGAACTGAAGTGATCTTTCTAATGAACAGGTTCGTAGTAAGTAATATGCAGTATATCTGGAACATACTTTTCTTAATCGCCTACGTTATATTATAGGCTAATGTGAAATATTCTAACTTATTTTATTACACAAAATAACAACTTGCCTACCCAGATTGCCCAAATTTTGGTAGACCCTCGTCGCTTCAAGAGACATGCCTTGTTTATGGTTATAAATTGATGAACCGTCCGCTAGTAAACAACCGAAATACTGTCTTTAAAACTTATCATGCGACTTCCTTGTTCTTCACTTAAAATATCAGTTCTATGCATATTTCTTTCAAATTATAAGATATGTACTATATGTTCACTGTTATATTGGGAAAATCATTTGTCTAACCAATCCTGTTACTTTATCTATATTACAGCAGGATCATTGCAAGTCTTCATCATGGGTATCGGACATGTGAACTTCACAACGTTATCAGTACAATATCAGTATCTTCAACGTTCAAAGAACTACACAGTAGTCTTATGCAATGTAAAAGAGGCTGATAGTGGACGACTGGTTACTTCGGACACTGTAAGTGATGCTTTACCCGTTGAAAAAGAATAATAGTGAGCTTATGTATTTGCACTTTTGAGGACGGTAGAATGACTGAAGTGATTTGAAATAACCCGCACTTCTGCCCTGCAAAATCGAGGACGGTAAAAGTGCTTCTAGTCCAATTAGAACCTTACCGTCTTCGTCGCAGAAAAACACACATACACAAACTCGGTGATGTAATAATACAAAGGGAGCTTTTTTACAAAGTTATGCCACGCATGTGCATTTTGTGTAAATTTCAAGCGCTACTTCGTTTGCTCTAAATTGCAAACAGCAGATATAAATCCTAGCACTAGCAACAAATGCAGTGGCTAAAATAGAAAAATAGGGCAACAAAACTTTTAAAAGTATTTAGCTTGAAAAAACGACCCTATTTTAATCGAGACTAATTTTAGCAGTTTAGCGAGTTTTCCCTATTTTCGCAAAAATAAATCTCGCTAAAACACGCCGAATCGACAGATCGCTAAAATTTATCCGCACGAAATTTCTGGTTATATTGCCTTGATACATTTTTATCAATAGGAAGGGTTTCAGTGCAAATAAATATGCTAGAAAACGAATTCAGTCTATAATGTAATACAAGTATTCGCTAAAATTTATGCACGCGAAATCTTTTGAAATCGTGATTCGCTAAAATAAATCCAAAAAAAATCAAGATTTTCCCGACTCGCTAATACAAGCTAAAATTAGTCTCGCTAAAATTTCTACGATTAAAGTATAGCGGAGCCTCTCAATTTTTTTTCGAATTTATGTCATATTCTTTTGAGGTTCCTTATATCATATTTATTCATTTTCTTACAATGGTGGACATATATTTCTAAGTCAATTAACAGCGATGGTTTGTTTGCACACGGTGTCACCAATGGAACCGCATACAACGTTTCCATGCAAATGGAATCAATCGGTGGTGTAAAGGGACCAATCACCACGAAGACATATCGTGTACCACAAAAAAGTCAATTTTTTTCTATGATGTCAAAGATTTGAACCATTTTCTCCCTCAGGGGCCACTGGTAGAAGAATAGAAGGGACAATTAAGATGAAAAATAATGAAATTCTGATTGAAAGTTTTGTCGCCCTCTTTTTTTCTTGATAGTAATTACTGTCATCAGAGGGATCCAATCCGTTGGGAATTATGACTTCAACACCATTTCTGTTACACTGTCAAGTGCTCCATAATGGGAAAAAGGTACGTTTTTCGGTAGTTTCTAGCAACTGAACTTGCAAATCAAAAATCTTTGGTCGTAGTTTTATGGTACCATATTGAATAGTGGTTCGGTGTGGATCATCACTTTTTTTCAACGGGCAATAGCTTTTAATTAAAGTCTCAAAGAGGCTAGTGATGAACTTCTTGACGGGGAATGAAATCATTTATTCCACAACCGAAATGCGTGAATCGTAAAAATAAAGTGTATTACCAGATTTCGAAGAATATGCCGCTTGATCTGCAATTCTGAATTCGGCGAAAAGGCTTCACCTCTTGTTTGGGGAAAGGTTTGAAGATTCCACTCTGAGCCTTTCGTGCTTTAAAAGCAAGTTTTTCTAAGAGCGGGGCAGGTCTGATAGTTACAAACTTAGATCTTGTTCATTTTTTGATGTTTTCTAGTATAATAAACTAAGTAAAACGCTGAAATATTTTTGTCTGAAAATCCATAATGGCAGATTTATGCAAATTTTAAGTTTTTATTCGTGATACAGATGAGAATGTTGGGATTTCTAGGAGATTCGGGTTAAGGTTGGTACTTTTTGTAGACCTAACTAGCTTTTGGCTGGAATTTTTTAACAATAACTTCAAATTGATAGACCAAGGATTGAACTATCGAAAATGTACTAATGTAAAGTACTCTTTTTGATTACAGTATGTGGCCCCCAAAACGGCGATCAAATTTGAAATTTCTCTTAAATCTAGAGGAAAAGAGATTTTACAAAAATTTTTGCTGCATGAAAACCTTTAACATCTCTACTTTATTTCCTGGAAGTTCTTTTTCAAAATTTTCAATTTCAACAATATTTTTCAATCGCTCAAAGATAAGTAGCTTTTTTCTAATGGCCCCCAAAACGGAGGTTTGCAATTTTAGCGATTTCTCGAGATATCTTTAAGATATGAATACAAAATTCTGACCATAGTTTTGAAATATGATTTAGAGGGTTTTGGGCATAAATTTATTTGATAAAATTTTTACAGTATACCCCTGGTTGTCAAAATGCAGGTTTGGGGCCCCCAAAACGGAGGTGTAGCTAAAATCAAATTATTAAGCCCAGTGGTGATAGGGGGGAAAACTATGAACATATTTGTGTTTTCGCATAAATTTACGACCCGATGGATGTAATATTTATGATTTTTATGAAATATTTCAAGATTTTCGATATTGCAAAGTCCAAACTGAAAATTTAGAAATTTTCAAAATGACAATTTTGATTTAACAACGTCTTAATCAAGTTTTTGAAAACAAATCTCTTTTGAAAATAGTTCCATTCATGTATATGGAATAAGCTGTCAAAATTTTAGAACAAAATCTTAACTGAAACTGAAAATATTAAGCTTTAAAGATATTTTTCTCCTATATTTTGCAAAAAAATGACAGAATTTGCTGTTTTTGCTGATTCAGCGAAAATTTTTATATATAATGTTAATTTTTTGTTATAAACTATTAACTCAAGGTGATAGGAATAGAATTCCAAGATTTTTTGCTTTTTCTCATTATTTAGAATTTTCGGTTTTGTCAATGCTGATTCTAGGGCTCCAAAATACTGGTTGACCTTCAAGAAGCTATATATTTTACCCAGCCTCTAAAGTCACAGATGTATTTACATTTTCTGAACGGCATTAGGCATAGAAAGTTTCCTATACCCAGTTTTCATAACTTATTTTCAATATCCAAGGAGCTAGAGTGAGTTATATGCAATTTTTATCTAATTTTGGTGTTAAAATATTTCCTTTAGACGCAAATATGTTATTTTGAATCCGTCTCAAACCAGCAAAAACATGCTCAATTTTAAGTATAACCATCATTCTTTCAAAATAAATAAAAATCGTTTAATTCTGATAAATCTACAAGTCAGAATCTTCATTTTAATGAAAACCTCCGTTTTGGGGGCCGTCTCCGTTTTGGGGGCCATATACTGTAATAAGTACAAGCCAATAAAATGTTCTTAACTTGTTCTTAATATTTTGGCCATAGAAGCCTCATGTTCTTAAATAGCTTGTTCTTATAAAAAACGTGTACTAATCATCAGAAGGAGATTAAAGAAGGAACATAAACAGCCAATCACATCTCACAATAAATCGAAAGAGAATTCGTACAAATAAAAAGAAAGCTTATTTGAAGTGTGATCAGATAAGATGTAAAGAGGGTCTTATCAAATTTTAATACTGGCTTGTTACTTATCCATGTTTTTTTATAAGAACGAACTATATAAGAACATTTGGCTTCGATGGCCAAAATATTAAGAACAAGTTAAGAACATCTTAAGGCTTTACGCACTCTAAAAGCAAGCGATTTCTTATGGGAAAATGGACAAAAAAACTTACGAAATGGTGAAAATAAGAACATGCTAAGGTTTCAAAAGTTTTGGATGTCCTTATAAAAAAACATGTATTTAATTTCCTTCTCCATCTCTCTCTTTCAATCTTTGTCATCCTTGCGCGTCAATTAGGAATGTTTTTTGTTTCGTTTCTATTTGAGAATAATTTTTCCTCATTTAAGAGACTTGATGAGAGGCGATTGATGAGTAAAAAACGCCACAAAAGGAATCATAATAAAAAGGAACCTTTTTTAAGTGAAGTTTACTGGGAGAGGTAAAGAAATGAAGAAGGGAAAAAAGGGTACAGAAAATTTGTTTAAATTGATGGCTAGGCGAAAATAAAGTGCAAAAGAGAAAAGGAGAGAGCGGAGAGAATAAATAACGACACGCAGATGTTTTGATCTTAATTTCTGTTGATTTCATGGACAAATTTTTTATCACTTATTTTCTCCGTGCTATAAACTCTCTCTTCCTTTGATGTTTTCCCCCCTGGATATTCAATCCTTTCCCTGGGGAATTGTATTTCTTTGGGATAGGAAAAGATTGAAGGGTGAGAGAGTTTTTTGAACAATTAAAATGAAAAGACAGAGCCTTCATTTCTTCATCTTTTCAATACGTTTATTATTATTTCCTTAAAAAAAGAGCCAGTAGAAAAATAAAGAGAAAGTCCTATATTATTTTAAAAAAATAAAGAAAATATATTTTTCAATATTTTTCTCTCATTCTAACTTTAAGAAAATTAGAAAGTATGAGAGAGGAAAATAGAGCTTTATGGAAAAAATCTTGAAAAAAATGACCGTTCATAAAATTGTTGACGGAAATGACGCAACTTGACACACTGGTATGATACAATAAGGTTTTATTGGCTTACGATGACGTCATTTTCATGTTTGAAGTATGCTTCCTATAGTAAGCTTTGTATAATATAAATGTCACTATGACAACTCTTGCCTTATTGGCCCCTCCCTTGTTTGTTGCTTTACTTAAAATCAAGTTTTCGAACACCTTCAAAGATTTTCTTCAAATGGTAAACAGATACAAGACCAGGGACAAAACGATTAACCAGTATTACTAATTGCAAAGTACTACCAAGTAATGATCAATAATTACACCCCGGTGAAAGTTTTTCCGACAGTGGGAATAAAATATTCTATCGAAATCCCAAAGGGAATAAATTGTTGTCTATTGTTCCTAAGTCGAAAAATCCAGTGGGGATGGTTTTGGAGTGCAATTTTTACTTTGAAATTTAGAAGGGTATGAAATCAAAGTCAATTTCTCAGTGAGGCTGAAATTGTAGGGTATTTTTTTCCATCGGGGACGAAATTTTGGACAAATTTTCCAGTGTGGGTCTGTGACAGAGTGGGTCTGTGACACAGGGTGTATAATTGTTTTGAACATTGCTTTGAAATAACTTAGATGCCTTTTAGATATATTGAAAATGGCTAATTCAACATATTCAACATCATCATCTCGTCTGACACCTTTCTGTCTGTATCAATTCTCAATTGTAGATATTTTTGAGAGAGGTATAAACTTTTTTAAGAACCAGTACACGCATTTTTTATAAGAATACAGTTTATAAGAATGTACATGATGAAAATGACCACAAAATAAAGAATAATGCTAAGAATATCACCATCATGGAGTTTTGCTACTCAGCTAAGAATGGAATTTTTAGAGCTTTTTCAATTATAAGATGTCAATTATCCCCAAGTACCAAGTAAGGCTCACTCCTTTCACAAAAGTGCCATTTTATGCCTGAGACGTATGTACTAAATGTTAAATCTAGTCTGAATTAGGGTTCTATAACCTAAGAATGCTGTAAGAATATTTTAGGATGATTTTCCCAAAAAAGTTAAGAATATCTATGATGAAATGGATTTACACCATTCTTGTAAAAAAAAGCGTGCAGCTTTTTTTGATGCTACACGCTACACTACACGTTTTTTTTATAAGGACAGTTGCATTATACACATCAACTTTGACTATTTAAACCTTTATATCAATTGAAACTCAGCAATTCAAAGCTCAGTTTGGTTCTTAATTTGAGGCTTGTTGTTCTTAAAATTTGTTCTTATAAAAGAAGAGAATATGTAATGTATACAAGGGGAGTTTCTCATTAGAGATATTGGTTAACCGCAAAGTAGTAAAACATTTGCGAAACTCTTTCAAAAGGTAAAAGATTAATGGAGATAGCTAAACCTCTAAGTTCTGGTGATTTAATCTACGACCTTTTTACTTCTCCTAGTTTGATTAAATAGCTCAAAATATTCGTCAGTATGATGTTTTCATATGTTGCTGAGGTCAAAGGAGAGCTTTGTGACTGGGTGTGCCCGATATGGATTTAATCATTACTCATTAGTCTTGAGTGATTTTGATTGGAATTGCCTCTATGAGAGATGTTTTTTGGAAATGGTAAATTGATGCTCTGAGTTTTTGGTGGTACTTCGTTGATTTGTGGCTTCTTTAAAAGGAATCACTAAATTTTAGTTTTCCTGCATTGTTCTTATTGGTTTCGTGAAAGCTTGGATGTTTTTTAAAAAGATGTTCTTAATATGATGAGTCAATTTTATCAAAAGTATCTCAGTAGTAGTCTCAGTAGTCATAGTAAATTCTGAAATCTGAGACTAAGACTTCCCTTACATTGACTTCAAGCCCACAACAATTTAGTATAATTTTCCATATTTTGGCCGATTTTTCCAATGGGAAGGGTTGCCAGTGGGTCTGTGAGAAGCAACTAATCTCATCAAAACCAGAATATCCATTAGTGTCAGAAATTTTGGTGATTTTTCAAATGGTTCCTTAGTTGAGAAAATGAAATCCCCAATAGAAGATATTTTTTTTCGCCTGACTCGTGAAAATTGCATAGACTACGATAGTAAATCTTCGGATTATCTTGATAAGATTTCGTTTTTCATAATGTCATAGAAATAGATCAATGATTCGAGAAAGATTAAACTCCACTAAAACAGGCGAAATCTTTGAAAAATGCTGAACTCCTGACGATACTTAGATCTTGCCCAAACACGTGTGAATTTTCAAATCTAAATGGACAATATATTGATTGAAAGATATTTGAATATTTCATCACGATTCTTCATTCAATGGTATCTAAGACACCTATCTTAGCCTTATTAAATGACATTTCTAACGAGAATTCATGCTTATCCTTATTCTCGACATGAGCTTTTTAAAATTTCCTTTTGTATTTGAATAACAAATCTATTTATGAAGGATTTAATAGTTTCTTACAAACTTTGCCTGGACATTACCATGGTGACATACAGTAGCCGACCGTTGGCAGTAAACCTTGACGACGAGTCAAAAAATCATGCACGTGTCAATTTTAATGATTTTAAGCTTTTTCTAGACAATACAGTAGATGATTTCTTATATTCCCTCATTAACTCGGTCGATAACGCCCGAGGTCACTTAGACATAAGGGGGTCACTTAGACATCCGAGAGGGTCCCAACTTACTAACTTTCAAGATGTGTATCTGACAGGGTCGATTCGTCTGCATAAGTCACTTTTTTGCCACTTTTCAGGATGAAAATGTGAAAAATGTTCGAGCTATCGTTCTGACAGGGTAATAAATTTTAAACATTCATTCAAAAAAAAGGACAAAAATAGTCAGAATCTCGAACTCTTGCCCCTTTACACAACATTATGGCTTGATTAGGTTAGATAAGAACCATTACATTTTATTTTGGTAGCCTCGTTGGACGATTTTAGTGATATTTATTCGGTAGGGTTTGGAGCTTGATACAATGAAGTTGATTAAGCCGACACAAATGTATACACCCCTGTGTCACAGACCCGTTGGGACCCTATCCAAATTCAAAATTTGGCAAAAATTGCGTCACGGCGGGAAAAATACTCTACAATTTCAGCTCCAGTGAAAAATTAAATTTAAATCCAATTTAAACTTCAATGGAAAAGAATTTTCCTTCAAAATTATCCCCCCTGGATTTTTTCTGTTTTTTGATTTAAGATCAATAAAGTTTCTATCCATCCCCATTAGGATTTTTAGAGAAATTTTCATCCCAGGCGTGGGAAGAAACTCCACCGGGTCCGGGGCTATGAGTTGTTGTTTATATTTTCTCCATTCTCACCTTTTAGCCAAAGTATTTAAGAGCTAAAAAAAATGCCAAGCTTCGGGCAAAATTTACTTGCCGTTATAAAAAAGAATTTTAAAGTTTAAAACTATTAGAGTATAAATATTGTATTTTAGTTGAGGTATAAATCTTACATATGACGTATATATGTTCCTCAAACCGTTTGAAATGACTAAGAAAATAAATGAGGAAAAAATTGAAATTAAAATTTAAAATTATTTATGTTTTGAGTGATGACAGTTAGTTTTGGATGACGTCATTTTTCAGAGCAAGGAGAAGGATTAAGGTTTTTTTTCTCCTCCAAATTTGAATGAATGAAGAAATTTTATATATGTAAAATTACCTGGATTGAGGGGGCAGCTTAACATATGAATACTCAAGAGATAGATAGACCCTTTTTGAATAAAGATTAGTTCATTTTCATATCTTTTTTATTCGGAATCAGTAAATGGGAAAACTTATTTTCTATTTCCAAATATTTTATAATATTCTATTTCTTCGCCAATGAGCCTACATTTTTGTCTCTTTTTTTTCGTTGTTTATTTACAACGATTATTTTTTTTAAGAAGAAAGCTCTTTTTGCTCGTTAATTAATTTACCGATAAATTGAAACTCAAAATAAATCTCAAATAGAATGGTTGATTCATGCTTGAAATATTCAAGGAATTATCCAAGAAATTTAGTTCCATTATCTTCTTGATGACCCAGAGGAGGAGGCTGCAATCTCCCTCGAAATATATTGAGATTTTAGTGTATTTTAACGTTTTTCAGAATTTAAAGTTCGGGCGAGAATTGCTATTTTAGCACTTCCACTTTCTTCCATTGAATGTTTCGATTTTAGAGGGGTTTGGTGGCTTCTAGGCTATATTCCAAGCCTCATTCGAGCAAATTTGAGCTTTTAAATCCTGAGATCCTAAGCTAAGTCTTAAGTCTCATGTTAAAACTCAGAGTTAAAACTCTACTTTCCAACTGTAGTTTAAGGCGCCTAAAAATCAATTGTGGTGTTCAAAATTACACCGGGAACTCCCCTTTGTCTCAAATATTTCTTGAAGGATTGTGGTACTAAAATCTCAAACACTGTTGTTTAGTGACGTGGTAGTATACCCCAAAAAACTTAAATATCATTTTAGTACCAAGGGGTTCTAAAATAAGAAAAAAAGGTGGTGTCCAGACAAAATTTTGAGAAATCTTTTAGTACATAGGTACTAAAATTAGTGAGTTTTTTGTACTTTTTCCCAGGGGATGTGCTTGAGTCATTCTAGGCTCGGGGTCAGTTGTTTTTATGACACTCCCGGGGGAGGGCCATTTGCAAAAGTCAGTAAGCTTGACCAAGGCTTTGGGAAGCGAATTGAAGAAAATATATTTTGAGTGAGTCTTGCATTGCCATTTCTAGATATTCCTAGATTTAACTCTATAAGATAACTATTTTCGTTTATCAATGAAGTGCCATAATGTCAATATAAGGGTTATGCAAAGTATTTACTTTGTTAATAAAAAAGTTATCATTCTTCTGACTACGAGCTTAGTGGTATTTTGTTAAGAAAAAATTATACTCTATCTTTATCTCAGTTGTATAACATACAGTATTGGTGTAGGTCACTATAGTAGCAGAATTGATCATGTCATGATATCTCTTCATTCCTTCATTGTATCTTGCATCTAAGAAGTCTAAGAATTTTTCTCCCCTTCGTTAGCCCGGGGTCCACTTAGAGCTTTTTTATGGTCTTTTTGGCGCTGATAAGTGGCCCGGTAGTATATGGTAATATGGTTTTGCCTAGGCGGACTGTAAAACAGTCCGCCAGATTTTTGTCGTTTTTGCCAGGTAAAAAAAGAACAATGTAATGTTTTTATTTGAAAATAAGTGATTCAAAATCTGTTATTGATGTTTGCTTCTAATGCTTAATTATATTTTTCAACTTCGAGTAGCTTTTTTGTTATTTGGATTTCAAATATTTTTTTTCAAAATGGCGACCTCGCCAAATGCTCCTAGTCTACTTCACTGGACTCAGCGTCATAAAAAATCATCAAAAAGCAAAGTTCAGCCAGAAGTAGACTCTAGTCTACCCCTTCGTGGGCCCTGATCGGGAGTGTCGGGAGCGCCCTTCGGATTTTGACGGTGATTTCCGAAAAAATTATTGTTTGTATACATATTGGTGTTATTTACGTTTAGAGAATTTTGATTTATTTGTCAGCATAAAAGGATATGGGTTTAATTTATCTGAATTGAAAGAGGTCAAATGAAGCCGTTCAAAAAGCTGTCCATTAGCCTAATTTATAGGATTCGTGTTTTGTGAAGATGATATTTTTCTACGTTTATACAGTAATCAACTTTATCTGGTTGGACACACTTTTGCGAATTGAGCTTAAAAGTTTTACAAAGGCAACAACAGTAGCAAAGAGTTTATGAAAGTCAATTGAATGATGACAAAAAATCTATTCTTTTCAACGTCCTTCTTGAAGGGAAATCTGCACAGATTTGTGCATTTTCCCCTAGTTGAATAGAAAAAGGCATGTAACAGATGCACAAATCTTATGAAATAGGCTAATTGACCAATTCAAGTTAACGACCAACTCGAACCTAGGCCTCTTGTGGTGTTAAGGTTAGTACACGCTTTTTTTTTTATAAGAATGGTGTAAATCCATTTCATCATGGATATTCTTAACTTTTTTGGGAAAATCATCCTAAAATATGCTTACAGCATTCTTATTACTTGGGGGTAATTGGCAATTTATAATTTAAAATGCTCTAAAAGTGACATTCTTAGCTTGAGTAGCAAAATTCCATGATGGTCATATTCTTAGCATATTCTTAATTTTTTGGCCATTTTCATCATGGACATTCTTATAAAGTGTATTCTTATAAAAAAAAAGCGTGTATGTGTCTTGAATACAACAATTGTAGCTTTCCTGTTTGGGTTTTGTTATTTTGGTTGTACTCTTTGGTTCTTAGTGTCGATATTTTGTGCAGCACGAAGTAAGTTACAGTTTTTCCCCAATTTCACTTTACATGATCGGGCACATGATCCAAAACTTTTAGAACTTTAATGAAAATCGCAAATTTTATCTTTAAATCAACTTTAATTTATATATATTTATAAATTGAAATTTTCAGCACATCGCTGCAAGCTTACAGTGTAAGCTCACTCTTAGGTTCCAAATAAACGCCCCGCCCCCCACTCGTTAATTTTTCGAAAATTTTCCGATTTGCCTGATTTTAGCCTATTTTTACCTTATTTTTGGGTTTCAGAAGTACAATTTCCAACCCCCCCCCCGGCAATTAGGTCCCCCCCCCGTTTATCAAAATCTAGAAAATTTTCCAACCCCCCCCCGTTTATTCGAACCCCCCCGTTTATTTGGAACCTAAGAGCAGGCTGTTCTGGAGGCAAAGAAACTGGTTTTCTGGCAAAATTGCAGATCCCAGCTGGTTCTAAATCAGATTCTGTCAACGATTTGGACAAAAATAGCACCACACTCCCTGAAGAACTTCGAGTAGTCTTGTGTATGAAGCCTTCAGCATCGGCCTCAAGTCGAGATATGTTCATTTTTCGTGATTTTAAAATGATATTGTTTTTCTTTTCTTCCTACAATGCTCAATTTTTAAGAAAAAAAGACATGTCAAAACGTCATTGTCACCCAACCAAATGTTCATTAAAACGAAGAAACTTTAAAGTTTTTTAACATCTGTATATCTATAGAAATGTTTGAGAGTTGTTTTAAAATACACTTGCTCCTATTTTAATTTGTTTGACGGATGGGGTGATTTTACTGAATTATTTATGAATATCTAGTATTCATCTTCTTAAAATGGTTCACAAAAAAACAACAAAACAAACCCTACTTCAATAATATTTAGCTATCACACACTGTATGCTAATTTTCTTCTCCATCGATAACTTTGCGTGGTGGTTTTTCTTTGAAATCTTTTTCTTCAGGTTCATCTTCTCTAGTAGAGTCTCTTCTTTTTTTCCTCCTCATTTCTCTTTTTCTTTATATTTCTATTTTTTATTTCTTCAATCGTTTTAGTTTATCATCATCATTTTACATTTCTTTCTTCTTTTTTCGTGCTTTTTTTTTCTTTTAAAAACTCCTCTTATATTTTCGAATCAAGCCTACAACTACTTGTTTAAAAGTTTTGTCATTTTTTTGGCTACCATATATGCGAAATTGTGTTTGACCTACTGGAATTTTTGAAAAAATGGTTATTTAGACTGAAACTTTCATTGATTTTTCAGATAATTTTGAAGAGAGTATACAACATGATTTTGCTCTGGTCTGAAATATACGCAAATTTGTTTATTAAATTGCGGCTCCATACGCCTTAGGGTGGATTTGGTCTTAAGTTTATCAGGGTTGGATGACCTCATCGGTCTTATTAAAAAACGTGTATTGGCATTTTTAACCTAGGGTCTTTAAAGACAAAGAAGCGGGATGATGATGATAATAATGATGATGTTGATATATTGGTATTCGACGCTGATAAATTTGAATCCAATCCTCGTGTGGCGTGATTGATTTATTGACTATTATACTCCTGTCTCATTGAAAATTTGACCAAAATTTCGTCCCAGTGGGAAAAAAACTCTACAAAGTCAGGCAGGGGAATTGACTTTGATTCCATTGATTAATTGCACTCCAAAACAATCCCTACCTTTTGAGCTTGGAACAAAATAATCTTTTATCCCCGTTGGGATTTCGATAAAAAATTTTATCCCTGCTACGCCGGGCTGTCAGACAGGGGTGTTTGACTAATGGATGTTTTTGATTTGTCACGGGGGATGAAGTGACATTTATGGGTGTCACAGAAATTTGAACTACAGAAGTAGACACGGTCAAAGTTAGATAACTTTTTCAGTTACTAGCCTTTTACGAGATTTTTGAGTGTTTTTTCTCTTGGTCTTGGACAAAACTTATCCCCGGAAAACCATTCTGGCACAAGTAATAAAGATCATGGATTTAGATGGGTATAAATGTCGGCAGTCTGTATCAGCTATGGATTTACTTTAGAGGCTTTTTTTGAAAATCTGAAGACCATTGAAGACGTTTGCATATTACTTAAGTCTTAGATGAGAATGTATCAAGCACCTATAAGTACACACTTTCTTTTTGAACACTTTCAATTTTGAAAACTATCAGAAAACTTACTAAACAAAAAGAAACCACCAAATTTAATGGGGTAAAACTTTTAAATAAATTCTTGAAAACAGCTCTAATTTCTTGATATTAGTACTATTCCTTCAGAATTTATACAAACACAGTCAAGAACTGAGAAGTGGATTAAAGTGAAGTAAAAAAGGCACTGCGACAGAGAGTTTCATAAAATCTTTGACTTACCATATATGCTCTATATATGGTTATTTCAAAACCTCTCCTCCGTTAAAAATTAGTTTCAAGGTCGTTTAAAGATAATACAAATAGACGTCGGTCAACTAACCTTTGTGGAGCCAAGATATCTAAGGCTTTATTTACATTGACAAATAAGATAAGTCTCACTCCTCCTGTTTGATTGATAACCAAACAAACAAGGAGGGGATTTCTTACTCCGTTTTGTTTATAACCTACACACATTGACTGAAACATGTCTCGTCTATTTGTTGGTTTCGTTTTTCAAGTTTTTCTTCAGTGAATGCTGGTCTGTTTTAGGGTCTGCTTTTTTTTCCATTTGACTTTCTTTATCTGTTAATAAAGCTTTGGTAATGCTTTGGTAATGTTTGATACTGTAATTGGAATTGCATTATTTCAATCTTTGAATTGTTAGCCGGAAACTTTTCTGCACTTTAGTGTCTCACAGTCCCGGTGGAACTTTTTCCCACAATGAGGAATAAAATTCCTATTGAAATCCCTTTGGGGATAAAGATTCTATTGTTCCCACAGCAAAAAAATCCAGCGGGTATGGTTTTGTAGTGTAATTTTTTTCAATTTAACTTCAGATGGGGTTGAAAATAAAGTCAATTGTCTAGTGGGGCTGAAATTGTAGGGTATTTTTGCCACCGGGGCGAAATTTTAACAAAATTTTCCAATGGGTTGGGCCAGGGGTCTGTGACACCGGGCTGTTGTATATAATGAAATGATCTATCTTTCCTTCCCAGTGTCCTCTCATCCTAATCCAACCATTTTTATTTTACAGACATAATGAAATGTCTTCTAAAGTTAATAATATTATTATACCTATCACGTGACACAAGCCATTCACCCTTACAAGGGATATGTCCATCAAGGCAGTATTGCCATTCGTGCCAACGAGGGAATGTCATCTGCACAGTACCTTTCAATAATATCACTGCGCTGCAAACTGGACCATTTGCTAAACCTATCGATAAATTGTAAGTATTTCCTCAAGTTTTATGTAAACAACTCCCTGCCTTTTATGAATTTCTTTATTTTGATTTCGTGTAACATGCATGAAAATTTATCAAGTAAACAATCTCTCTGATTGGCTAGAAAACGTGCATATTAATCATCCAATATAACAGTAGAGAATTCGCTTGAAAAACGTGTGTTTTTAGTAATTTTTTATTGTACTCCTTGCTTAGAACCGAATACTATCTATGTTTTACCCTTTTCGAACTAAGGGGGGCAGCTAAAAATTTCAAGGGAACAATAGTTTTTTGAGCGAACAAAGAAAATTGTCAACAGTTGCCTGACAAGGATCACGTGTGCTATATTTCATTCAAAAAAGACAAACTAGATCAACACTCAAGGGACGTTGCTAGTTAAACGACTTTGCTCTGAAGTACTCGGGCGGGAATATTTTTCAGCTAAGTCGAAACGGCAAATAAAATTTTTCCAATATTCATTCAATATCCATAAGGTTCATGTAAAGCTTGAAAGGTTTTGTGCACCAGAGTAAAATAAAAACTTGTGGGTGATTATTTCAGATGGTGAATATTTTCATTTTGGAGTGTGACATATAAATCATATTGAATAGATTTTTCATTGTTTTCTTCCTCTCAAATTCAGGATACTTGATGGATGTCCCGATAACTTCACCAGTTCAAATACTCAACTTAACGTCACCTCTTTTCACATTAATTGCACCATAAACGATGACTATTTTACATTATTTCATCGATGGAACCTAAAAGAAATCAAAGACATTAATCGCAATGAACTTTATACCCAAGTTAGCCCTGGCATTAATCAAACGTGTCGGCAAGCATGTGGCGACACTAAAATGCCAGTCAATGGGACATCATCTTGTATATGTGTAGGAGATGCAAACGAAGTTGAAGCTGATAACAGTAATTTTTATTATTACATCATTATTGGTGGTGTTAGTGCCTTCACCTTATTGGTCAATTTGATATTCGTCATCGGTATGTGCACCATGGCTCAATCATCTCTTGTCGGCGTCTTCGGGATCGCTTTAATGTTCTTTAATATACTGTTAGCTTTTTATGGCCTTTCTATGGCAATATATTTGACACAAAATCACACCTATTGGCACCATCAATTCTGCCAAGGGTTCACTTCGGTCAAATTATTTGCTCTTGGTGGTTCAGTGTGGACTATGTTGATGTTAACTTTCCACCGAAGTGTTCGTGGTGATATCGAAACTGAACGAGAAGCCATATTCAAAGGCATCGTTTACATTTTAGAAGGGTTAATGCTATCAGGTGTTTTAGCAGTTATGTCATGGATTAAACTTGACAAATGGAATTATTTATGTATTGTTTTTGAGCCTAAAACTACAGTAGACTGGCTTTTAACTGGGATCGAGCTATTGTATTATTTCATGATGCTATGTCTAGTACTCAGGTTCCCCTATCACCAAATAAGGAAGAAGAAAAGGACTGGGAATCAGAGAAGAGACACAAGTTTACCCATATTTTTAATGGTGATAATATGTTTTTTGGTATGGGTTGGAAGTTACGGTGTTACGATGCATTGGTTTGACTACTTGTTTACGGAGAAAATACGCAGGGTCATTCGAGTAGTTGCTATCATTTTCCCTGTATCACTTCAACCAATCATATTCATTTTACGAAACACGTGTTGTTGTTTATGTCGTGATTCGCCATGTTCGAAAAAGAAAGATAGTGATCTGAAAGTATGCGAGTGTATTCCACCCGACCAGTGTGATATCTGTGACAATGAAGATTACGTCATGAGGTATTCAGCCAATGAAACGTACGAGAAAGAACAACCGAATGGTGACGTCAAGGAAATGGTCGATTTGAAGGCCGCCAAGAAAGCGAAGAAAAAGAAAGAGAAAAAAGAAAAGAAGGAAAAGAAGAAAGGAAAAGGTGGTAAATTCTTCACACCGAAATCGATTGAGCGATCACCTGTTACCAAACATAAGGAAACCTCCTTCAATGAGGATGGAGCTGATTCAGACCAAGGTGGAGATGCCGTTGCAGAAACACCTTTGATTGATAAAGACAACAAAACAGAGGAAGCAGACCGTAAAGAAGAGGATACAGCCCAACGAAGGAGTGTAGGTATCCCTACAGATAGTACTCCGCTTCTAGATGATACCGATGGAGAGGCTAGGCAACCACCGAAAGCTACCCCTGATGGAACCCCAAAAAAGTCGGGAGTAGCCCCTGATTATCCTTCCTTCGTACACATGGACTCCGCTATTGACGTGGACAGCCTTCCTAAGGAAAAAGCTCCAATCAAACTGTCAAAATTAGCAGCTACCAACAACGCTGTAAAAGCCAAAAAACAACCACAGCAGCCACAACAACTACAACCGGACCTATTAGAAGAAGAAAGAAAGTCACGCGGACCGACTTTTTTCCCGTTAGCCGAAAAGAAGGATGTCCCAGAACCGAAACCATCCAAAAAGAAAACGAAAAAGAAATCCGATAAATCGAACGGAATGAAAAACGGGGAAAAAGATGCCCCGAAAAAGTCAAAACCAAAGAAACCGAAGAAAAATGAACGTGAAAATGGAGAAAAAGCTCCAAATAGAAACTCTATTGTTAGTTTAGAGTGGGACCATTATTCCGATTCTTCATCAGGATCTGTTTCTCGTTCATCCGATTATTTCCCCGATGATTTGACCGTTGTTCCCGTAACAGAGACTGAGGAGAATAATTCAGATCAAAAGCAAACCACGAACACTCAATCCAATGGGATTTCCCGAACCGGTAGTAAGAAATCCAATAACATGGAATGGGACCCAACCGGGGGTGTCGAATCAAATGATGAACTTTTGAAAAATAATAAAAACAAAAGTGAAATTCCGACAGCAAAAACAAATGGAAAAATAGCGACTGCGGCTTCGTGATGGAAAAGTGATGTTAAGTTTTGCGGTGTTAATCACTTTAGTGTTTTATGCTAGCCGTTGGATGTAAGGAGGGAGATTACGGTTTGAATCTCAGTTTATAACATTTCGACATAAAAAAGGTTCATGGCTTGACTAAACACAGAGCTTTAAATGTGCAGCATATCAAGTTAAAAAGTGAAGAAATTAATCTTGCAATTATGTTACCAATATGAAGTAACTTCATATCAAGAAGTATTTGGGCTAAATGGGGCGAAACTTGGATGGCATCTTTGATTTGAACACCTTGACCTTAAAAAGAAACAAGATAGAGCACTTTTATTTAAGTGGACTGCAGAGGTATAGAGTGACTCTGAGCGAATAAGTGTTTAAATTTAGTATACTTTAGAAAACTTTTTGCTGATTGGTCATAAACAAACTTTAAAGGTCCCGAAACGACTAAAATACCTGGTTGTATTTTAAGAGTATTGATAAACGGGCAAAGTGTATTGAAAGATTCTAAATGATGTGACCATTCAGCAAAATGTAAATTTGTTATAAATAGTTTTAATTTTTAATTTATTATTTCCTATGCTATTTCCTTCGGGAAAACCGTACTACCCTTCTTTATTCCCGGCTTTTTCGGTTTGCCTAGTAGATTTGTTTGTATTTATGATAAATGCGAGCAGAAATTTCTAAAAGAATGTAATGTCTTTCATTTCATAAGCCTTCCAAGTGGGTTGGTAACTAATCAGTCCGTGCATGGAAGAAGAAAAAAGAGGGTAATAAAATAATTGAAATTTCATTCAAAAATAAAAGAATTTTAATATTTTCATTTAAAAAAATTTATTTTTTATATTTTTTGTTAAATTGATAATGATATTAATAATATTATACTATATCAAATACTCTTTTTTCCTTTTTGGGATAGACGTATACTCCGTTACAACCCTCAATTTTCATAATCACCATGACAACCGATTTATCTGTATACCTCATTGATTATGAATAAGTTCGGTTTCTTTTTAAAAGCGGTTTCTTCAAACAATGTTATTCCCACCCATACTTTTTGCGGTCAAGATTTTGCACAAAATATAATCACGATAGCAATGTTAAAATTTTGTCTGAAAGTATTGAGGTCAAGTATTTGTTGTACTGCTGCTGTCAGAAAATCCTAAACTAAATAAAGTTGTATAAAAAAAGTAATACCTTAATTAAATGAATTAATCTTTTTGCCCACGTTGAAAACGAAAAAAGAAATTTGACAAAAAAATTTACATGATGACTGATGGAATGTGCTTGGAGTAATACTCTATTTTGCAATAAACTTTGTGACGTGTTAATGATTTTCAACAGGGGGATTCAACTTTTCGTATTTTTAATAAAAACAGGCCCTGGGGGAGTACTTAGGCAAAAATGGATGATGGGTATGTGCGGACGGTAAGGTTCGGTTTTTTCACCTTTCAAAGTCTCTCTAAGGGTCGGAAAAATCAGAAAGTTTTAAATTAGTCCCTCTAAGGGTCGGAAAATTCAGGATTTTTAGGAAATTTTTTGATTTCCAGAGAAAAAATTGTAATAAAGTCTCTCTAAGGGTATGACTTTTTTCAAAAATCGAAAAAAAAAAATCAAAAAGTCTCTCTAAGGGTCACCTTTTCAGCAAAAATCAGTCTCTCTAAGGGTCGGAAAAATCAGAAAGTGTTAAATTAGTCTCTCTCTAAGGGTCGGAAAATTCAGGATTTTTAGGAAATTTTTTGATTTCCAGAGAAAAAATTGTAATAAAGTCTCTCTAAGGGTATGACTTTTTTCAAAAATCGAAAAAAAAAATTCAAAAAGTCTCTCTAAGGGTCACCTTTTCATCAAAAATCAGTCTCTCTTAGGGTCGGTTTTCAGAGGTCCCGTCCGCACATACCCCTCATTCGCCAACCCTAGTACCCCCCCCCCACAAAAATGTCTTTTTTATGAAACAATAACCACTAATAAAAGTGCCACGAGAAGTAGTAGCGAAAACAAAACGCTACAGGGAAGGGTTTCAGATAGATTTGGGAGAATATTACTTGAGGTCCTAATTTTTTTTTTGGGGGGGGGGGAGAGACATTGAGATACAGAGGTGTGCCAGTGGTGTGCCAGTTTCCGATAAGAATAAGGTTTAATTTTGTGTTTTATGTATGATATTTAGGGCATTCTTCAGATGCCAACCAAACTCCGAAGATCTTTTAGTAATTTAATACGAAATTGAGATTGTTTTAATTTAAGTGATCTTTTCAGGATAAAATAAATAATTATACACTTCTACAAGAAAAAGGAGTCACCTTAAGTGGAGTAATTTTGGCATGGATTTAATTTGGCGATTTGCAAAAACGAAATTTTTGTCGGGGATTTAATTTTGCGAATGATCAATTTTGTAAAAAAAAAACGCGGATTTAATTTGGCGAATGGGAAGGTATGAGTCTCTGGTAAGCTAAAAAATACGTGGTATTTTACTAAGAAATGCATATTCTCCATATAAATACTACCTCAAAGGAAGAAATCTTGGCGGAAAGAAAATTAATTTTTTCCTCCATCCGCCAAATTAAATTCCCACCAAATTTAATTCATTTCACGCATTCCCCAAATTCGTACTATTTCAAGCCTTAAAACAGGTTTTTTTGCTTATTTAATAACGCTTTTGGCCCAAAATATCCTGCAACCGCCAAATTAGATTCCCGTCAAATTTAATTTATACAGCTAGTATCCTCCAAATTAAATTCCCACCAAAATTTTTTCCTTTAAGTTTTCTTTAAAAAATTCGTTAAATTTGTGCAGGGATTTAATTTGGCGATTTTTGACCAAATTCGTCAAATTTGCCAAATTTAATCTCCGCCAAAATTTATCCGCTTAAGGTATATAGATACTAAACACACGGTATAGTATACAGTGTAGTGCGGAAAAAAAGGGAACCGATTTTATGTAGGCAATAGGTTCATATATCTTCTGTCACTGGAGTTATAACAATAGGAATCAAATAATATTTCTTTGTTTAATCTATACATTATTCGCATGGTAATGGAAACATGATTTAAAAAACAACTCCCTAATTCTTTTTGAACGCTTTGTATAATATTAGGTGTTGAGATCCACTATCCAATAAGTTTACTACCAGCAGACGCGATAGATATCACACCGCGGTCTTCAAAACAGATTCCCAAGAGACAGACATATTCAACACTCCCACAACAAACACGACATTGATCGTTCGTTACGCACGATGACACGACACCTGGGATACAGGCTGAGATCGATAAATCGCATATTGATCGCCGATCCAATGTCTTTGATACTTCTTCATCTTCATGACTGTTGATAATATCGTTTTTTTTGACCAGCTCATCATCCTCTTGAATAATACTCTTTAAAATTGTATAGCAAATTGTAAAAAAAGTAGCATCTTTAAGTCTTCATATTATAAATTTAAAAGTTCGTTCACTTTGGCTATGACCATTTTTTGCTACCCTTAAAACAGGGCTTTAAACAGACCCCCGCTTTAAATAAATGAACTTATTTAAGAATGTATCTTTTATTAAATGCAACATCTATGGGTGATCAAACTTGGCAATAATGTCTTTTTGTACGAGGGGTAAATCACTGAAAAAAATCACGTACACCTTTTTGAAAAATCAAAAAGAAATCAAAAAGAAATCAAAAATAAAAAAGAAATCAAAAAGAAATCAAAAATCAAAAAGAAATCAAAAAGAAATCAAAAAGAAATCAAAAAACAAAAAAATCAAAATAAAAAAAATCAAAAAAAAATCAAAAACAAAAGAAACAAAAAGAAATCAAAAAAAAAGAAATCAAAAAAGAAATCAAATCAAAAGGAAAAACAAAAACGAAATCAAAAATCAAAAAGCAAAAAGAAAATCAAAATCAAAAAGAAATCAAAAATCAAAACGAATCAAAAAAAAATCAAATCAAAAAGAAATCACAAAATCAAATCAAAAAGAAATCAAAAAGAAATCAAAAATCAAAAAGAAATCAAAAAAAAATCAAAAATCAAAAAGAAATCAAAAAGAAATCAAAAATCAAAAAGAAATGAAAATCTCGTACACCTAATTTTTAGTGATTTACCCCTCGTTTTTGTATATTATCTTTAAAAAGACCCGAAACCTTGATCAAGGCTGGAAAAGCTCTAAATGAAACTTAGAAAAAAGAAAGAAAAATTACCTTCGAAAATGAAATTGTAACTAAACACATCACGATCAGACAGATAGAAATTGAATCCTTGAAAAATTCCATTTTCTACTTATAACCTCAGATTTAGTCAACTGTTTTGCTTGATATTTTAAATATGAAATCTGCTAAAGACCTCTCTTGTTCTACTTTTGCTTAATCAGTTACTCTGAAGTGAGTTTATGATTCACAAAAATATGTTTTATTTTTTAAGAAAAATCTTCCAAAATTGAAGAAACATATTTGAAGACGTAATTGGGCTCGATTTCGTCAACCTTTAAGACGGCTAATATCTTGATAATACATTTCTTTGAATGTGAGTAAAGAAGGAAGGAATTCCATCCCTTTTTTAACAAGTCACCAACTGTTCGAAGAAATTATTTCGAGAAATTACTTCTCAGAGTACAAGAACACCACCATATCAGCACCCCTGATAGTTTTTGAAAACCACCAAGATGCTTTTGAATCTATTGAAATTGAGCAACCATAAACTTAAGATTAGCCTAAATAGAAAGAAATCGGTACAAGGTGAAAAAATCATTATAATCCAATACCATCTTTGAATTCTTAGGTCATATACAAAACTAGACGATCCTATCGTCTACACAAGATCACTAAAAAAAGAAATAGTTTAGGAGAAGCGGGATAAATTTGAAATCGGTGATTAACCCGGGGCGGAGTAAGCTGTGGTGGGAGATGTTTACAGCGTTTGTTCCAACCTCTACAGCCACTATTTGTTCCCGTAAACCGCCCTGACGCCCTGACTCTGCGCATATGTATTTCCCGCGTTTACTGACCCTCTAAGCGGACGACAGCGGACAATAGCATCAAAACTGAAGACTTTGCAGAAACTGTACAAGTGTCAACCAGACTCTTTATCAAAATAAATACTGCGTACGTTAAAAATAGTTTTGAAAGTCTGTTTAGAGTTTTTATAGATCTTTAAAAGTCTGCAATATTTTTTTCAGTGATGGTATGGGGGGGGGGTACCGTGTCCAAATCCAAAAACTGAAATTTTTTGATTGCTAAAAAAGGAATCGAATCTAAGATTTTGTCGAAGTTTAAATTATTATAACGTGATGATCTTTTCTTTTATTAAATTAAAGCTTTCTAAAATTAATCACGTTAGAGTCTCTACAACACATTCCGTAGAGACACATATATTCAACACTACCACAACACGCACGGCATTGATCGTTTGTTCTGCACGATGACACGACACCTGGGATACAGGCTGAGATCGATAAATCGCAACGAGATGATCGCCGATCCAATGTGTTTGATACTTCTTCATCTTCGTGATTGTTGATAATATCTTTCCTTTTCACCAGCTCTTCATCCTCTTGAATAATACTCTAAATCAGAATGATAATATAACAATAGCGTTCAGTGTGAGGTCGTTGTTGTTATTTTCTGCCCCCGTAGTTTGATTATTCGCCCGATGGTGTCATTTGGCACTAGAGGGCTAATAATCAAACTGCAAGGGCAGAATTAATGACAACTACGAACGAAAAATTGACGCTATTACTATTATTATTCATATCGGACATTCAAACAACGTTTTTTTTCTAGCGTCAACCAAGTCTTTCCGCTTCAATGCAATCTCTTCAAAAAATTTTTAGCACCTTGCGAGCGGGCCGCAAATGACCAAAAAGTGTTTTTTTTCTGACTTTATTTTAGTCTCTTCGCTTTAATACAACGACTTCAATCCAATTCCAAGTAGGCTGCAAATGACGTTATTGCCCTATACCCGGGCGGTTAATGATATTTCAGCCCTCTGAGGCCTGGCGCTTTAGTTTCCTCAGCGTGGGTATGACAATTTGAGTCACAAAACCTTTCAATACCGCCCGTCGTTCGAACCTTTAATGGCTTACTTAATGACCGCTATATGGATAGTAATAATCATCAAACCAATCCTCATTGTAAAATATTATGCGACTTTTCCCTGAATTTATTGACTTGAAAACTATGGAATTGAAATCTGAAGCTAAAATATGGGAATATCAATCCCATCGAGTTTTGGTTCGTTTTTTTTACCTCAACTGGCTAAGAAAATCCTACCGGGTCTGTGAGAAGGGGTGTTTTAAAGGATCTATGATTTACGATAAACATGGCAATGGAAAAAAAAGAAAAATTTCAAAAAAAATTTACCTTCGAAAATGAAATTGTAACCAACAAGATCACAATCAGACAGATAGAAATTGAATCCTTGAAAAATTCCATCCTTTTCTTATAACCTCAGATTTAGTCAACTGTTTTAGTTATAAAGTCTGCCAAAAGTCTTTTTTCCTTTCACTTTACTTTAGTAGTAGTTCAAAATTGTGTGCGAAACTCTCAACAATGTTTTCAAATATGAGAAATATTTGGATATTGGTAGATAATTGGGCTTATTTTCTTCAATCTAAGGTGGCTGATATCGTGAAAACATATAGCTTTTGAATGTGGGAGCAAAATAATAGATCGCATGAACGCAATAAGTTAAGGAGTTGAAGGAGGACCCAACTGGCCAAATTAACAAACTTTCTTTGATTTAAACATTGTTCTAGAATGTTGTAATTTCACTTTTATGACCTGTAAAGTCATGGCTCCTATTTACAGGGTGCTAGATATAACAACTTCAAAAGACTAAGCATGGGAAGTGGGTAATATCATCTTAAAAACACAGCTGTTTGTGGAAATATTTTATTTCATATGAAATTGTCCTCGGAGATGAATTTCTAGGAGTGGCAACTGCCCAAGGAAATTATCTGAAGGATTCTGCCTAAAAAACACCCTTGTTCTACAAAACCGGTGAAGCCCCCAACTCACTGGAAAATTTGGCTAAAATCATTTCGTCCCATCTGGAAAAAATACCTTACAATTCCAGCCCAACTAGGAAATTGACTTTGATTTCATCCTCATTCAAAAATCAATGGGAAAGATTGTACTTCAAAAACATCCCCACTGGATTTTTTGACCTGGAACAATAAAATGTCCAATCCCCATTGGGATTTCGATACACATTTTTATCCTCGTTGTAGGAAAGAGTTCCACCGGGGCTTTAAGACAGGGGGTGTTATAATTAAGATTTTCTAGTTCTTATATAAAAGAACAAAGAGTCTTTTCTTCCTGACTGAAATCGGTGACGGCTAGTTTGATTCTATTCGTACAAGGGGGGGGTCTGTCTCTGTTCGGGGGTCCTGAAATAATATTTGGCATGAAATTTTCTGTAAATTTCTAACTTTTATTTAGCTTCAAAATAATAAAAAACTTTGACACCTAGAAATTTTCACACCTTGCCTAAGATGGCATTTCTGACAGTAAGGTGTCATAATAATTGACTTAATGTAAATATAATTTTTATGTCAAATATGTCGTTAAAACCGTAATTTATTGAAAATTTTTGGATAAAATATTAAGCAATTAGACTCGGGCAACTTTTTCTAAAGCTACTGCTGGAATACAATCGCTATATATAAGAACAAAGGGAATTTTTAGTTTTTGCTCACTTTGGGCATAATGAGTGACGTCATGAAAAATAATCTTTTGTCAAAAGTTGCCTTATATGACAAGGATTATGTGTGCCAAATTTCATCCAAAAGAACTATATTAAAAGTTAAGGGGTGGTACAGGAACATCCCCCCTAGTTTTGAACTGCTCCTAAAAGCCTAGTATGAATAGGGTTGTCGGAACCACTACATAGAAATGAAAACTATTGCCTTAACGGGAAATATTTCCCAAACGGGAAATGAAAAACTTACCGAAATGGATAGTCTTTCCGAATCAGGAAGTTAACCAGTTTCCTGATCGGAAATGTGACCTCTGTGCACTCCAAAAAACTGATGCCTATTGTAAAAGAGGGAGAATAAATACCTTTCACCGTGTAGTTAAAAAATCCACCGGATATTGGATTCTAATTTCTATGTTTTCCCACTTCTAGAGGCTAGAGTTTCCCGATTTGGCAATTTTGGCATTTTTTCATCATTTTTTTTCAGTATTTTTACATCAAAAACTGGCAACTTTTTCTTTGTTTACAAAAATCAACTTTCCGATTTGACTGATCAAATTTGTTTTAAAATTTGAATCTCAAAACAGGCAACTCCGAAATGAGAAGAAGTTCTTTCCTTTTCGGGTTATTTTTAGTTTCCTGTTCGGGAAATATTTGCCGTTAAGGCAATACAGTTGCCATTTCTTCCCATGTAGTGGAAAGACAAGTGTTAAAGACAAGATGAATCTTTTAGTTTCAAAGAATAATTTTTCTAAAATTTAATATCATATATGTTAGTAATAGTATGAAATGTTTTTCCCAGACTTTGTGAGAGGATTCAGTTCCATGTTATGTCTCCACGTACACAGATACCAACTTTATTTCTCGTAAATTTGGACCAAATGAAATAATTTCCAAAATGGCATGTGTAGTCTATACCACAACACTTTAGACAGTGGAGATTTTTGGTACATTTTGATATTCCGGGAATACAAAACAACATAAACGGGCATATCTTAATGGTGAATCCAGATACTTCGATCATAGGGCGTGATTGTTTCGGTGCTTTAATCGCAGAGCGTGGTTGTTTAAATCCATTATCGATAGTATTGGTGGTGTCATTACCGCCATATCTTGAATGCTAAGATTGTAATTTATAAAGAAACTTTTTGGATTATTCCTGCAATAATTTTGACCTGAATATTGTACCAGGCAGTAAACTGCATAAGTGATTGGGAAAATCAAATTTTGCACTCCTTACTAGGACAGGGAGAGCGAAAGAAAAATATTTTGTTCTGAAACCCTGGAAATCCTCTTCGTCGCGTCGGTAAAACCAGGTAAAACTGCTTTTTACTTTTCGTTAGACTTACCCAATTTATTCTGTAGGTCCTGAAGTTTTATATGTTTCTCAACCCCGTCCAACCAAAATTATTGCGTACTTTTTGAAAGGTACCCTATTTTTTGCACTATATTTGATTTGGGTTTTAAATCGCGCTTAATCGAACTTTGATATCGCGTCTTTGACCTCATGCAAAATTAGAATGCAGTGGTGGCTTCTCGGCGAGAAGATTTTTCAAAAAAACTCCGATCAAAGATGGCGGATATAGCTTAGTCAAGGGTTTTATGAGAGGTCAGTACACATAGAGGTTGGATAAAAATATGTCAATTTTTGCCAATGTTTCGGGTGGCCGTGTGGAAAATACTACCGAGTTTATGTATTTGCACTTTTGAGGACGGTAGAGTGACTGAAGCGATTTGGAAAAACCCGCAATTCCGCCCCGCAAAATCGAGGACGGTAAAAGTGCTGATTTACCGTTGTCCTCAGCTGGTCAGGATCTACTCAAATTAGAACCTTACCGTCTCCGTCGCTGAAAAACACACATACATAAACTCGCTAATAGAAGCAAGATAGACAGTTTAATACTGTTTTACAATTTTGTAATTTTCTGGAAGGATAAAACATAAACTGATTTTAATTTTGTATCATTCCAGACATAAAACTAGGAGAAACATGAAACACGTTTAGTCAGGTAGAATTAGTTGAAATTTCACCACAACCCGGACAAAATTGCCATCAAGCTGAAAATTGGCACAGATGTTCTTTAGGGTATACTGAGTTACCAAAAAAAAAGCCCCATCAATCCGGACAGGGGAAACCACTTTTTCGGACAGTTTAAAACCGGACATGTCCGGAAAATATGTCTGAAAAAAAAGTTGTTCAAATATACAAGTATTATATATCAAAAGAAAGAGAATTTCAAGACGAACAAAAAATTTGCTTACAAGAAGTCATGAAAATAAACACAGAAAGAGTTATGAGTATCAGAAAAGACCCTACTGTCCAACTATTTTTGAATTATGTAGTAGTATTCCCTATTCTCAATGGCAGCGAACCTCCATACAGCTTCAAGCCATGTGTTTTTAGACCAGCTTCTGAGTGCCGGGTAGCGCCAACCTAGAGGGGTAGTAACTTTCTATACGATTTCCGTGCTCCTCAACATCCAGTTTATGGAATGAAGAGATAAATAGCATTTTAAGGGGGCTTTTGAATTAGGGGGTCCTAAAAGAGCTCGGGTAAGGAATTACTATTGAGAAGCCGTTTTATGTCAGTAACATCAGCTCATATCTTTTTATCTAAGCCATGGAAATGTCTTGAAACTTGGTAAATATACTCAAAAGAAGTAGTAAAACAAAAACTTCGAAAAATGTTTTCCAGGGGCTCGCAAGGAGAAGAACGGGTAAAAAGAAGCCGTTTTTGCCTATTTTTGGCCTGTTTTGACCCTCTTTAACAAATTACACGCTTTAAAATACTCAAAAACTCGACAAAAACATAGAAAATGTTGGACTTAATCGAAATCGTTAAGAAAATTAAGGTTACGTTGTCATTACTGGCAATTTTCAACGTTTCAGAGGGTAAAAAATGCTATTTTTGCTATATTTCGCCTATTTTGCTTACCTAAGCTAGTTGGAGAGCTCAAGAATGCTCACAAACCTCATAGAAGTGTGGATAATATTGAACTTCAAAACTTTAAAAGAAAAACATCTTTTGAATGAACACCTGGCTTTCAAAAGAGAAGAAAGGAAATCTATCAACCTTTTATAAGGCATTTCCCCTTATCGCTCCTTTTATTTACTTGATTTTTTCTCTCGCGCCAGATTTAATTCGAAACCCGTGTATTATTTTTGTACTGTGAATACTATTTTTAATTCAAAATCTTTTCAACGAACATTTTTATATTGCCGCTAAAAACCATCAACTTTACTTCGATTTTCTTCTTATTTTCCAAAGATTTTCAAAAGAATCTTTGCAGTGCAATACACGCTTTTTTTTTTATAAGAATACACTTTATAAGAATGTCCCTGATGAAAATGGCCAAAAAATTAAGAATATGCTAAGAATATCATCATCATGGAATTTTGCTATTCAAGCAAAGAATGTCATTTTTAGAGCATTCTAAATTATAAATTGCCAATTACCCCCAAGTAATAAGAATGCTGTAAGAATATTTTAGGATGATTTTCCCAAAAATTTTAAGAATATCAATGATGAAATGGATTTACACCATTCTTATAAAAAAAAAAGCGTGTATCGCATCTGAATTATTTAGTTGAATTCATTTGACGCGATCAACCTTCTTTTCACACTTTTTAATATGTTACTCTCTACAATCCTGGACAGAACTGTTTGTCCCCAATATCAGTGTTGATGTTGAGTCTTGTGAACGTGCAAAAATTCAACTCCAACATTGATTTTGGGGGGAGAGGGGGGACTTGTCGGTAGAAAAGGGTTATTGGACACCAGTTTTGACCACGATTGTATGTCATCATAACTTAGAAATGGGCCATTAAAAATGTTTAATGGAGAACGCCTATCTTTTCCCAGCCTGAAGAATTCGTCTCCAGTGACAAAAACACAATCGAATTTTATTATATACGCACAACCAAATAACATCCCCAAAAGGAAAATGGCTAAAAGTTTGAAAATACACTCTTTTTTTATAAGAACCAAAATTCTTTTGATGATACCAAGCTGTCCTTATTCTTATTTGTACTTCGAGCCTAAAATTATGCTAGTGTAAAAAGCTGATATGATTTAGGTATAGTACCCTATTTTTCCTAATTTGACCCTTAATTTGCTTAAAATATAACTCAGCATTGTCCTTTAAATTGTTCTTATTTTTCTTGTTCTTTGATATTTTTGAGTCTCAAAGTTCTTGTAAAATTATATTGTTCTTATATAAAAAGATTCTATTTTCATTGGATCTTTATAAATTACAAGAATTTAGATTCTCCTTAAAGGAAAGTACGGCAGTTAGAACGCCATGTTCCACCGCAGCATTTAGGCCTTCATTTTATCGGACATTTGATATTTTGATTGACTGTGGCATGGGTGTTGACCATAATTTTGGAAGGTCAGCGATTTTGACAATTTAATGGTATTTTACCATATGGACTTGGAATTCATTCCAAGCTTTAGACCAGTTGAGCTTCAAGCAAAAATTTCTGTAGCTAAAGAAAAAGACTTTTCTAATAATTTTGAAATGAGAGACAAATCTTTCGCAATAAAGTCAAATACTATTTCAAGGTTTTTATTGAAAAAAAGATTAGGTGGAAATTTTACTTTTAGAAATATAACGATATACAATCATGGCAAGCTTAGGTCACAGTAAACCAACGTAACACTTTAAGTAATTAAATCTAAGTATAGATTCAACGAACAGTTTGCCGAAGAACTTTTTCCTTCGTGATATTGCCATTCACAGCACAAACATATGTTATCACACTAAATCACTCAGTACTGAGACGGTTGTGCACTGTGAAAAGTAAAGAAAGAGCAGAATGAGATAATTCTCTATATTACGTACTGTATTCTCTTTAAAATCAATTATGATGGTCCGTTACAATACATAAAGTTTTTACCCTGGAAAAAATACTGAAATTTGCCACAGAGGTTCCTGTTTTTCACCATGGGCAACACAGTTTTCTCCGAAATTGACCTGTGAGGACGGACTATAAGAATTTTTTCGCGCATGTCTCAATGATATTTCTGTTCAATGAATCAAAGACGGAGAGCAATATTGTCCCCATGTTAAGCAAGCAAAAGTTATAAGTATAAGTTATATATCATTTCATAGAGTCATGTCCCAAAACAAGCGGACAAAATAAAATCCTCATACAATCATTCTATGTATTATCACAACTTTACAATTATGATACAGTAATCAATGAAATGAGTTCTCTTCAAAATATCCTTACTGACTCCATAGTGTATATAGTAATACATAGTTTAAGACAATTTCAAACACACCCCTGTGTCACCACACTGATAAAATTTGGCAAAGATTTCATCGCCGGCGGGAAAATACCCTGGAATTTCAACCCCACTGAGAAATTGACTATAATTTCATTCCAACTCGAAATTCAATGTTTAAAAAATTGCACTCCTAAACCATCCCCATTGGATTTCTTAACCTTTGAACAATAGAATCTCTTATTGGGCTTCAATAGGAATTTTTATCCCCATTGAGGGAAAAAGTTCTACCGCGGCTGTGAGACAGGTGTATTCAAACCTTCAAGTCTGAAATGTCGAAAGTACAACCAATAATTCATTATACATGTTTAGTCGGAGAGTCAATGATTCACTGTCAAGAGTTCTAGGTGGAAATTGACCTGAATTATTGATAAATTATTAAGTAAAGCCGATTGTTAAATCCATTCGCCATAGTTTATAACAAAACCAAACACGAGAATTTACGGCAATAGGCAATGGAATTTGTTAATGAAAGTTTATCGTAAAGATATATCATGCAATTCAACTTTATCATGATTTTAGTTAGCCTGGGAATCCAAGCTCATAATTTTAGAAAAAACAAAAAATACCTCACCTCACAAAGTTCTAAAATTATAGAGCTTGGTGCAGGTAGATTAGTCTGACACAGAATGTTATAAACAGTCTGTGTGTGAACCCTTGTTGACAGACTTTCTGAACTTTGGAAACCCAGGCAAACACACATAATCAACTTACCATAAAAACTCTTTCTTGTGCTCTAAAGACTTTTAAAACTACTAAAAACCACATCAAAACATCAGCCACATGTATTTAGACTTCCAGTCAACAGCCATTTTGTTTCTAAATGAATCTATGTTTTCATTTTCATTTGTTTTCCTTTTTTCTGCAAAGTCAGCTTTTTCCATAAATTATGCGCGCGCATCGAAATTATCAAAATGCGCGCGAAAGTACTGCTAAGTAATACGCCGAAAGCTGGCCAATCAGGCCGAACCTGCATTGCAGGGGAAAATGCCCCTGCAGGCGAGTTACCTGCACCAAGCGTTAAACCAGCAGCAAAAATATCATAAACTAGACTGTGAAAAAAGTTTAACGCTTGGATTCCCAGGCTAGATTTTAGTAGACACGGACATTTTTCAGTTTTTATGCATCGAAAGTATGCATAATGTAGAAACACTTCATCAAATTGTTGGGCTCTTGCAGTACCCATTAATATTTTAAGAAACAAAAAAGAGATAGCAAAGTATCAAAGGCCAAATATCGAGAGACTAATTATTTTAGGCGTAATGGACTTTTGGGAATTCTCTATCCTGTCTAAAAACAAAACATTTATCAAAGAGATAAAAAGACAATTTTTCAGAAAAAAACTTATAACTGTGTCACTTAATAACGCTATGAGATGAGGTATGGTGTAATCTGCCCAACAGTTTAGCGGAGAAGAGCCAGATCTTTTGGCTACTCAAAACATAACGGGAAGGGGTTTCTACGTGTAACTTGAAATCAATTAAAGAATATTGCTGTAATTGATGTTTTGGTGTTTACACTTATGTGTACATATGAGAAAATGGTTTACTTTTATCTTTATGTACGACCCTCGACACAGCCGTACATTGTACGGTGGTGCTGGTCTTTATTTCCAGAGGACGTGAAAAATCCAAATATTTGTGTTGATACAGGGGCTATTAACACCCATGGTTGTGTTCACCATATGTTACTCTCGTAAAATATTGCAGCGTTTAAAAAAATCTTTGGTGTGTCCTCACAGGGTCAATTTTATAAAAAGTCAAACTTTGATTTGATTTTCATGCAGGCAGGCAAGTAGTAAATTCGAGTTCGGAAAATATGCTTCAAAATATGTCGTTAAATGTATTTTTTGGTATTATCGATTAAGCTGGAGATGGGTGTTGAAACATAATGTTCTATGGTAACCGCAAAAGGAAAATCTTTTCCTGACTGAATTGATTTCTATGTTCTTAAAACTTGTTGGTAAAGGCAGTATATTTAGTCCGGGAGCCAAATCCTATATCTCCTTAAATAAGCACTTTTGCTTAACCCAAGATTCTACAGGATAAACTATACATTTTTGGAATCCTCAACTATCCTAGTTTTGGAAATGGTCGGTCCCCAAAGCTAACTCCTGGTCAATTTTTCATACTGGGCCCGAGTTTAGGGGGTACTTTTTACCCTTTGTAAGGATTTGTTAAGGAAAATGCCATTCCAGGGATGATATAATTTGCTGTATCTAGTCAATCAGTTGACCAATTGCTTTGAAACTTTGCAAAAAGTTTCAAGGTAGGCTGATGATTATTTTCGGCAAAAAATTTTTGTGAAAAATTATTTTTATAGGTTTGTCTGGGGGAAAAAAAGGAAAATTTGGTTATTTTAACTAAATTTTGACCCTTTTTAAGTCTGGGACCTACCCAAACAACTTTTAATGAGACACAAACTAGGTGTCATGATAGACTTTGATGCAATACATCAGAAAAATTTCAAACAGACGGTATTTAGTATTATTTCAGGGCTGCAGGGGGTAAAATTGCCCATTTTTATGGGTTTTTACCTTATTTGAGCAATTTTCACCACTAATCTTGGTTAAAACGTTATCAAAAATAGTTTTAACTTGATTTTTATGTAATATATCCTGAAAGATTACAATGCTGACTTAAAACTAACAAAACCAGGGTGCAAATGGACAAACCAGGGGGTAAAAATGCCCATTTTAGGCGATTTTTATCGTTTTTAGACCTATTTCACCCATAAAGCGGTTTTATGGTGTACCAATTTTATTTCTGACCACTGAAACAAGGATCATTTTGTAGTAGGAGCAATGGGAAAGTTATTTGTGGTTTTCATTGGCTGTAATCAGGGTCACTGTGGGCAAATCAGGGGGTAAATACACCACTTCTTGGTAGTTGTTGCCTGAATTTGGATGTTTTTATTGCATGGTAGCCTCAAATTTATGAAATTTTGAGATGGAAACCAGTTATATACCCTTCAGTCATTTCTTAGTACTTTTGTTGACAACCTACACAAAATAATGACGGATTTAACTTAAGTTATGGCCAAATTATAACATTTTTTGACGTAATTTTGTCAGTTTTTGCTTTGAAATTCCACTATATTGCTATTCAGAGCTAAAAGAAATGACTGAAGAGTATATGACTGGTTTCCATCTCAAAATTTAATAATAATAATAATATTGTTTTACAAATTTCGCAGGCCAACGTGCGGACACATGGGCCTCTATGAATCGCTCATACATTTTGGGTTAATTATTTACATTGTTATAATATAGACAGGTATGCAACAATAGTGACACTTTCAATCATATTCAAACTTTTTAGCTTTCCAGGCCACACTAAGGGTCTCTTTAAATTCTTCCACTGAGGATGAGTTGACTACTTTTGAAGGCAAACTATTCCACTGCTTAATGCCCCGATAGTATAGGGAGTTACTCTGCGGACCACGAACACCATCGTTTTCAAAGATTACTACTAATTCAGAGTCGTGCGTTCTCATAGGTCTCCCTCGCTGGTTACATTTCTTAGGGATGCAAGATTTGTCATAGTAGTTTAGATGTTTAAAGATCTCAAACATGTCACTTACCTCGCGTCTGTATTTTAGACTAGTTATTCCGATTCTTTGCATTCGATTTTCATAGCTTAGCTGTCCACATGTCTCAACTGTTTTAAATGCGCGTCGCTGAACACCTTCTATCAATCTCGCGTGTTTTTTCAGTTTTGGTGACCAGATAACTTGGGCGTATTCTAAGTGTGGTCTGACAAATGTTACGTACAGTTTTCGAAACAGCTCTGGAATTTGATAAATATGAGGCTACCATACAATAAAAACATCCAAATTCAGGCAACAACTACCAAGAAGTGGTGTATTTACCCCCTGATTTGCCCACAGTGACCCTGATTACAGACAATGAAAACCACAAATAACTTTCCCATTGCTCCTACTACAAAATGATCCTTGTTTCAGTGGTCAGAAATAAAATTGGTACACCATAATTAACCGCTTTATGGGTGAAATAGGTCCAAAAACGATACAAATCGCCTAAAATTGGCATTTTTACCCCCTGGTTTGTCCATTTGCACCCTGGTTTTGTTAGTTTTAAGTCAGCATTGTAATCTTTCAGGATTTATTACACGAAAATCAAGTTAAAACTATTTTTGATGACGTTTTAACCAAGATTAGTGGTGAAAATTGCTCAAATAAGGTAAAAACCCATAACAATGGGCAATTTTACCCCCTGCAGCCCTGAAATAATACTAAATACCGTCTGTTTGAAATTTTTCTGATGTATTGCATCAAAGTCTATCATGACACCTAGTTTGTGTCTCATTAAAAGTTGTTTGGGTAGGTCCCAGACTTAAAAAAGGTCAAAATTTAGTTAAAATACCCAAATTTTCCCTTTTTTTCCCCAGGCAAACCTATAAAAATAATTTTTCACAAAAATTTTTTGCCGAAAATAATCATCAGCCTACCTTGAAACTTTTTGCAAAGTTTCAAAGCAATTGGTCAACTGATTGACTAGATACAGCAAATTATATCATCCCTGGAATGGCATTCTCCTTAACAAATCCTTACAAAGGGTAAAAAGTACCCCCTAAACTCGGGCCCAGTATGAAAAATTGACCAGGAGTTAGCTTTGGGGACCGACCATTTCCAAAACTAGGATAGTTGAGGATTCCAAAAATGAATAGTTTATCCTGTAGAATCTTGGGTTAAGCAAAATGCCATTTTTTGGTTTTGGCTCCCGGACTAATTAGTAATTTTCTTGTTAAGCCAACTTTTATCGTCGAGATTAGACAAGTTGAGCACGAAGATTAACGGAAGGTAGATTCAAGATTATGCAGTCTCAAATGATTTATTTTAAACGAGATTAGTAGACCATTAATGCCACTTGTTTTGAAAATTGAGTACTAAAAATTGAAATTTCAGCATGGAAGAGATTTACAGTTTGTACAGCAATAGTAATGCATCGCTGGCAAAGGGTTAAAATTTATCTTTAAGTCTGTCCCAATAAAACTTTAAGCCGAGAGAAAAACGGCTATAACTTTTGGTAGAATTCGAATGATTTAGTGGCCTCTGCTAGTTGAAAAGATGTTCAAGAATGGAATTCTACCAATAAGAAAACAGTTAAAAGTATCAAAAATGAAAGTGGAAAATCAAGAGGAAGAAAATGAAAATCTGATAAAATGCCACAATTAACATTTTCATGAGAGAGATTCTTTGATCTCACAGCATTATGACTGTGGAATTTCTTTTCAAAAATTATATTTCAGTCGCCAGATATAATCGCCGAAAATTTATCAATAATTGATAAAAGTATTCCCCGAAGAAAAAAATTCGAGGTTACTTTTCCCTATATAAAAAAAGACAAAACCGCTGGTACCGCTGTAAAGCACAAATTCGAACGTATTAGTTAGAGGGTGCAAGCAGACTATCTTTTCCCCGGAACGATTTATCGCTTTTCATTTCAACGGATCAATAATATTCAGCTATTTAGAATCAAATCCTGTGCAGAATTTTGACAAACAAATAGCTTTTGCAAATACAAGGGTTGTCCAAAAATATCAAATCAAATAGAAGGTTTAAGCTGAACCGATCATCCTTGAGGATTTATGTCAAGCTATTTTAAGATAAAAATTAAAAATCATAAGATATTTAATTCTAATTGAATACCTATTTTGACATGAATTCAAAGCTCGCATCAAACTTTTGGAGAAGTTATATTACTTGAAATACTGGAAAAATGAATTTTACGTGATTCCTAGATCTGATTATATTCCGCCTCTCTCTAATTCGATATTCAGACTAAGACTTTTTTCGAATTGAAAGAATCGATTTACTTCTTTCCAGCTGAGAGAACCAATGTTTTAGTTCAGATTACAGAAAGATTCAAAGAGAGGTTGGAAATTATTAGATAAGAGAGCTTGTTACCTGCAAATGTTTCCTACGTGCTACCATTATTAAGATTATTCGAATTTCGAAATGGTTGGTACGTGAAAGTAGGTCGGGAAGTAAGCTCTCAATCCAAGCTGATCCAAGATCTTCAAGAAGTTAACTTATAGATTGATGTTCTTAAAGTTCAAGTGAAGATAGAAACCGCGGATGAGTGAATATTTCAACAGGGTTTTGTCGCAGCTTTAGGGTGTTTTTCGATTATTAAATTTCTCTACGATCGAAATCTTTTCCGACTAAGACAAACCTGGCGACCATTTAAGATCTAAAAAAAAGTTTATAGCTTACTAACAACGTAGAACAAAAACTTAAATTTACAATTTAAATTCTGTTATTCACAACAATATGCAATAACTTCAGCAAACGCTATTCTCACAGACCCACTAGGACCCCTTCTCATTGGAAAAATTATCCAAAATATTGTCCCCGGTGGAAAATCATCCTCCAATTTTTGTCCCCACTAAAAATAATCAAATAAACAAATCCTCACTGAAAATTATTATGTTATTTTTCACATCTCCACTGAATTTTCTGATTTGAAAACAAAAGAATTGAAATCCCCAGTCATAAATAACATGGGAATATTAATCCCCATCGAGTTTCAGTCAGGATATTTTTATCCCCCACTGGCTGGAAAAAATCTTACCGGATCTGTGAGAAGGGGGTGTGCTCATTTCAACCTCTTTTTCTCTTATCTATGGCTTTAAAAACATGTATTCAATATCTTTTAAAACATCCCTGTCTCACAGCCCCAGTGAAACTATTTCTTCAGTGGGGATAAAAACTCCTATCGAAATCCCAATGGGCAGAGAAATTCTATTGTTCCAACGCTTAAAAATCCAGTGGGGATGGTTTTGGAGTGCAATTTTTAAACTTTGAATTTCTAATGGGGATGAAATCAAAATTAATATCCCAATGGAGGGATGATACAGGGGTGTTTTAAAGGGCCTTTACAGTTTTACGCCATTCCTTGATGGGCGTTAGCACCGTCTTTTGTGACTGCCAGGAGTCGAGGGAAAAATCACCTGAAAAAAGGTGTACGATACTTTTTGACTTTTTGAATTTTCATTAGACTTTTTGACTTTTAATTGACTTTTTGACTTTTTTTTGACTTTTTTCAAACTTTCATTTTGACTTTTTCCCGAGAAAAACAACCACCGCCTTCGGGCACCTAACACTTTCCGCCCAAATCTGTCCAAAAACGCCAACCTCCCATAAATTTTGCTCCACCCATCCGCCCATTCAAGAAGCAATTTGACTTTTTCTAGACTTTTTTTTGACTTTTATTTGACTTTTTGACTTTTTTCTAAGAATTTTTTACTTTTTCTTTGACTTTTTGACTTTATTTTAGACTTTTTTGACTTTTTTTTTGACTTTTTGTAGAGGTGTACGATAATTTTTCGAGTGATTTACTCTCGCCAGGAGTGATCAGGTTGAGTTGTACCGCAGTTCTGACCGAAATCTTCTTCAATTTGTTATAAAAGGTTAAATTAGTGTCTCACTAACTATTAAAACAAAGTACTTTTAAAATCAAATTTTGAGGATTTTGTTTCGCAACAATTTTATATCTCATTTACACGATATACAATTTCAATGAAACTTAGCTAAACACAAGGATTGAAAAAAACAAAAATGAGATATCCATAACTCGGACTTGAACAAGCGTCTTATCCGCTTAAAATAATATATAGATTATAAAAGAGCTAAGAACGAAAATCAAATTCTGAACTTTGTTTTTCATTGAATTTATTCAAGATACTGTGAGTTTTGGTTAACTTTGTACACCTCTTTCTCACAGCCTCGATGGAACTTTTTTCTTCAGTGGGGATAAAAATCACTATTGAAATCTCAATGGGGATAGAAATTTTATTGTTCCAAGGTTAAAAAATCAAAGTCAATTTCCCAGCAGGGAACAAATTTTTGCCAAATTTTCCAGTAGGTCTGTGACACAGGGGTGTCTTTATACATCTTTGGTCCAGTTTTCCTACGTATTCTAGGACCCTCGGCATGATATCGAAAACGGAGGGACGAAAAACATAATGACTAAGGAGACGTAACCATGGTTTGTGTCGACGGGGGAAAATTTCAATCTTGACCCTGTAATATGCCTTGAGATGACACTATTTTAGACTGACTTTGTTATTGAAAGTTTGAACCGTGATGTTTTAAAAGTAGGATTTCATTTGAAAAAAGAGGGAGGGGCCAAGCCCCCTGCCCCCTTCGTGTGGGCCCTGTATTCGATCGAAACTAGGTAGAAACGAAATACTTTACTCAACAACCCTAAAGATAGATGTTGTAATGCGTAGTTTAACATGACGATGTCATACTCTATCTTTGACTCTTATGATAGCCCCCCCCCCCACAATAGTAATGCCATTGAGGCAGGTCCAATGAAATTATCATTTTCCGTCCCCACAGGCTGAGTTTCAGAGAAAGACAACCATCTAAAGTCAAATACGCCTGGGAATACGCCTCAACCTCAATGTTGAATGAAACAGTTTGATTAAGGAAACTGGTAAGTGTATTAGCAATTTTATTCTCTAGGGCATCTTAGAAAGAGTAAAATGACAGAACAGCAGGACTTCTACTTACCGAACACCCAGAGAAGGATATCATTGACATGACATCATCAAACCTGACAATAGATCATAATTATCAGAAATATTTTTTTCCTTTTTGTATTTTCTTTTTGCATTTTTTTCTTGTTTTATATTTTTAGCTAAGCATTCTTAATAAATTGAATAGCGATTTGAAAATCCTGTTGTCATCAACTTGATGTTGACAAAGTTTTATAAGAACATCTAAGAAGGGTTTAACGTTGGAAATTTTTAGGAATCAATTTCTGGTTTAGCGGAGTATTCGGTCAGTTTGGTCCAGTAGCGAGTTTATGTATGTGTAAATCAGTACTTTTACCGTCCTCGATTTTGCGGGGCGGAATTGCGGGTTTTTCCAAATCGCTTCAGTCACTCTACCGTCCTCAAAAGTGCAAATACATAAACTCGGTAGTATGATAGTTGACGGAACAATCGCTAGTACATCTCCTACAGGCACGACGAAAGTTTTTTAAATCTGGTTTGCTGAATGAAAGATTAAGCGATTTTACCGACGGAGAGGAAAATCTGGTAGGTACTCATGGGTCGTGCCTGCTTCAACAGTATTCTTTACCATCGAAATCCCAAACTTAATGCTTTTGGCAACTGGCGGAGTTGTAATTTCTTTGAACAGCTTCTTCTTAATAACTTTATCATCGTCTGCTTATAAAAAGTGTTAAAAAAAGCGCGCGATTTGAAAACTGGATGAATGGGAGGATAACATTCCAAGGGCAAAGTGAACGTTATAATTAGCTGGCCATAAGTAGAGAAAAGAAAAGAAAGATAGAGAGAGAGAGGGTTTAATAAAATAAAATACTAAGCATTACACAAAAAAAAAAAAGACTGTTAGATGTTAAGTATAGTAAGATAAAAGCTCAAAAGAAAAAGAATGTCGAATAAGCATTGATAACGGATCTTAGTTTTTTTGTATAGTCAATGTTGTTAAGCCGATGTTGTTTGTCATACAAAAGTCAACTTGGTTTGATACTGCACACTACTTTTCTCTCTATTCTAGAATAGACCTTTTGAGAGATAAGGTATACGGGTGGCTTTTTAATACATCTATGAGCACCCTTTATATCTCTCTCTCTTCTAGTAGTCTTATTTGTCTGACTGTCAACAAGGACATTAATAATATTTTTGACTTGACGACTTTCTTTATTGACAAATTGACTTTCTTTGAGAGAATTTTAATTTCGAGAGTTTCAATTTTTTAATTGGAGACGTTACTTGATGTTTCATGGTATTTTAGCATTTTTGTCTTGAATATTTGAAATACTCAGTGTTTGATTTTGGATTGCAATTGACAACACAAAATGACGATCACATCAGATTTTTGGCAAGAGGTGAGCATATTTTTTCGTATAAAATTTCTACATTGATTTTAAATTTATTTTTAATAGGACCTTGCCCAGTGGACACAGGAAGTCCGGAGGACGCCTTTATGATATCCTAATCCAGGTCCGCGCGTCCATGGCCCGTCCCTGTCTGATTACAACGTCTTTGAGAAGTTTAAAGAATTAAGCACGTCTAATAGACAAACACCCCTGTCTCACCGTCCTGGTGAACAATTGATCACGAAACCACGCAAACCGCTTGGGATATCTTCAATGATGAAAAAGTGACAAAAAAGATCAAACTTCAAGCTACATTTTAGAATATATCGAGTCAAATATCGAGCTAAAGAATGCAATTTACTATAAAATATGCTTATAGGTTACATAAATTACGGTTCCAACGATATCTGAAAGGTTGAAGTACATGTGCAAATCAATGAAGTAGAAGCCGAAGGCTAGAAGTCAATCTCTTTGGTAGGATTTAAAGCCAACAAATCCTACCAAAGTTGCGCGGCCTTGAGCGGCTCGCCTGGTTTTTACACAAATGACAGGCAGATTGAAACTAAAATTTACCGCTAAATTTCGAAAAAAATATCAATCGTAAACAAAGGAATTGCTAGACGGCGCATTTTTTAAGGCTTCACTTTTTCTTGCCTGAGAAAGGTTAGAGATTCTACTCTAGCCCTTCGGGCTTTAAACTCAATGGTGCAAATAGGCACGAAATCAAACGAAATCAAAAATACTCTATTCGAACTATCCAACATAAATAATACCCTTATAAACGAGGGAATCTTCTCATTAAAAAAAAGGTGGGTTTTAATTTTAGGAGTACTACATTCCAGCACTCAGGGGTTAAAAGGCCCCACTTAACATTGAACAAAATGATCAATAAATCCCCTACTATTAACACATTACCACTTTTACAATACTCAAAAAGATAATCAATTCTACGGCCCCATTATGATGAAAATTAAATCACGACTGTTATTTGAGGAATGGGCTTACAACTTATCTTACTTAGAACAATCTTTTTGATTGAAAGAAAATGAAATTATCAGCTTATAAGAATCAATGCAGAATACAATTAACAAGCTGTAGTTGGCATTGCTATTAGATATATATGATAGATGTTAAGAAAACAAAGATTTATGTCCAAATCAATCAGGATAATTGGGTAGAATAGCATATGAATTTGGTCCTTATTGAGACTCATCAGCACTGCGTCCTACACCCTGGCTGGCCAGATCGATTAAGCTCTGAACCACAACATAAAAAGTTTATCCCTGTCTCAGAAAACGTTCAAACATTCAAACAGTGTCATGGCACTGAAACGAAATAGAGCTATTCTATTGGCTGGAGATGGCGTAAACATTGAATCTAGCCAATACAATGGCTTCATTTTGTTTCGGCGATGATATGGAACTATGTGACGCGTGAATGTGGTTCTTTAAGAAGGAGTAAGTTTTGGGACCTCTACCTGTAGGATTTTCTCTGGAATACGAGTTTCAAAATCATTGTATTTCTCACGTTCTCAATCTCCAACCACTGCGCTATCACAAAGGAAACATTATGTTTCTTGGAATTCTGATATTGACAGATCATAGGAAGGATAAATGAATGATTAGAAACTGAAAATTAGTTTTTGAATGATTTTTTTTTTAGTTTTGAAGCTATTATGTATGTTGGATGATATTTAGTCGGTTGTTTTTTTTGGTCTACGTATTTAATTAGTTTTGCAAAGTTAGCTTGAAAAAACCTGAAAAAATGCTAGGCATTTAGTCTGGTAGAATTAGCTTAAAAAGAACCCTAACCTTGAAATAAATCATATGTTAAAATTTGGCACAGAGATTCCAAGACCATAAAATTTGCAAACCGACTCCGGGAGCTTTTTGATGTTCCTTGGACACATAAGAAACATTGGCCACAATTTAAACCATTTTATAATTTTTCAAGGTAAAAACCTAATTCTACTGGACTGGCTGCGGAACAATAATAGTTTCAGAAGAGAAAAAATAAAGTTCTTATGAAAAACGATGTAATCTGTGGTTAACATGGCGTGCGTATTAGCCTCCTGCTACACGATAGCAGTGCAGTGATAATCCCTAAGGAAATAAGTAGGAATTTAAATATAAATTAGATGCCCAGTTTAAAGCATTAAGAAAATCTTTTTCTATGTGTACTATAAATCCCTTATCTTATGTTAAAGCTGTTGGAGTAGATGCAAAATGACATTGATAGAGTAAATTGAGTTAGAGTGTGTATTGGATAGATGGTGGTGCAAGTTATGCAGTAGTGAAAGATGGTGCAAGAGCTCTTCCGGTTGTTTGCGCTTATGTCGAAAATTGGCATTGAGGATTTTACACAGAAATTTCTAAACGGAGAATTCAGAAATTCAGGTGTAGAAGAAATGAAAATGTGTTTTTCTGAGACGGAAACGGTTATCTTCTGATTTGTCTTGATATGACTGACACAGGACGATGGTAAATCAGCACTTTTACCGTCCTCGATTATGCGGTTCAGAACTGTGGGTTTTTCCAAATTGCTTCAGTTGCTTTGTCGTCCTTAAAAGTGCAAATACATTAGCCTATTTCATAGTATTCGTGTCTTTTAGTACATGAAATCTTTCTACATCACTACAGTAATCAACTTTATATGGTTGAGCACTTTTTTGCAAATTGGGATATAAGTTTTTTCTATTCGATATGTTTGCACGAGACTACCCTTAACTGCTTCCAATCCCCGTTTTCTAGCTCTATCTGCACTAAAATGATCTCAAATCACACGCGATTATATCACTGGGAAATTTGTAGACTTGCAAACGTCTGCCTTTCTTGGACACAAGAACGCAGAAATTGTGAATTCGAAAAAGAATTCGTATAAAAAATATAAATTATTACGAGAAGGTGCTAAGGAAATTCATGTATTCAGCGGACGTAGTGAGCCTAATGCAAGCGTAAGCCGAAGCGAAATACAACAACGTGAAATTTTACTTGTTCACTTCGTGTCATTGACCTGGTAGTCAAAACTACAAGCACTTTTAAGGGGGGTTTGTACTTTTACAGTGTGACGGGATTGGCCTTTTTTTAGTACCGTATTACGGGATTTGATAGACTGGAGTCGTTTATAATGCGTGTAATACTAATAATACCAATACTACTAATAATAATACGGGATTTAGTTTGTATAAACGACTGGAAGAATCCGGTGTTCCAGCGTTATAGATACAGGGGCTAGCTACGCAGAAACTTGCGTAGCGGGAAAACAATTTTTCAAGCAATAACAAACTCTCAAATAAAAAATCAACTCAAATAAAAAACTTTCAATACACAAATCCACACACATGTTTTTCTCAAGCATTATTTTGAGCGGGAAAAAATTATAATTGCAAATACTGACACTTTTCTTTTATTTGGAGTTAGTGCACAAAGGTTTCTAGACGACTAAAATTGTTCCCTTTATTACTTTTTGCTTTATTTCTACTATGTATCCATTAGTCGTCTAGCTTGCTAGACTAGGGATTTGACGAAAAAAAAAGGTGGGAAAACGGTATTTTAAAATCGGATGGTGACGGTATTTGGCCTTATTTTTTGTCATTATGCCGGTATTTGAGCCTGTATAAACCTTTGTGACGGTGTTATTATTTTTTTCAATTTTCGGGATTCAGCAAAAATTTTGACGGGAAAACGGTATTTCGAACCCCTACAAACCCCCCCCCCCCTTTTCAAAGCAGAGAAATGAAGGTCTTGCTATATTATATTGAGCAATCATAACCAAAACTTTTTCTCATATCAGTTAAGTCTGATAAAACTTATTAAACCGCAAATTCGGTTGCGTGGCTACATTCATGCAAAAGAAGCTTGATATAATAATTCGATTTGTGTTTTGCTTTTGCATCCTACTTACAGCTAAACATTTTTGCATGTAGCACGCGTGCAGAATCATAGTTGACTTATACAACGGCCTTTCATCAGGAGCCACAAATACAAGATCTCAGGGCAGTTAAACGTGCTACTGGTCAGCGTTCTATGAAGGGTGGATCAGTGGTGGATTTGAGAGGGCGGGTTTACAATTTGTTGACGGAAAGCGTTGATTTTATCATATGGAAACAAATATAATAGGATTCTTATGCATATTCTTCGAGCCCTTGTCCAAAGCAGAGGCGCCAACTCTCACACATTGAGTGTGAGACCCACACACAGAAATTCTTCTCTTCCAATTTTCCGATTTTCGGAAAAAAAATTTCCCCGATTTCCGATTTCGGCAAATCGGTCAATCGCGCTAAGGTTTCAGATTTCCCTCAACAGCCTCACTGTTACAGGGAAGGCTGATTAGGCTGTGAAATTCAAATTCTACCCGAGGATAGCTCACACCGCTCTCAAAAAGTGGAAATCGAGGGACAGATACTACTTGCGTAAAATAGAAGCAACCTAGACCATGTTCACACGTTACTGTTTCGTTTCGCTCCGGTATGATTTTCGTTACGGATCGAGTGTGTTTATATTGGTTTCGGAACATTTCGGAGCAAGAAAACGGAGTAGTTCCGTTCCGATGAATAAATTGGAGCGAAACCGTTTCGATCTGTTTTGCTTTGCAACGTCTTCTTTTTTGACGTATCGAATTTCGACGTTCACACTTGTTTCGGAACCGTTTCGAAACCGTTTCGGAACCGTCTCGCAACAAAACGGAACGGAACCGTAACGTCTGAACATGGTCTTAATAAAGGAGATACAAGGAAAATAAGAAAGGAAAGCCTATCATGAGCAGGCACTAAACATAGTGTCATTTAGACAGAAAAGTCAAAATTTATGCTTTGAATGGAACAACCTCCAAAATCTTATGAATAGGACTCTAAAAGAGGAAAAAAGTATTTAGGAAAAAAAGGGATATCATCCATTAAACTTCCTAGTTTTAACTTGAATCTCCTATAACAAGATTGGAAATCATGTTGTTTAATCCGTGATCAGGTTTTTAATGACGTTAAAACATCAACATAATGATCTCAATACCATAAGTTTACAATGTCTGTAAACCTTCCTAGACTTTTTGTTAGACGCTACGGAGACCATAGTAAAGGTTTTGACAACTTTGGAATCACCAAAACTAATGTCTTTAATGCAGTGATGCACTGCGTAAAATCGCAGACTGCATGAGGTCTTTAAAGAAAACTTGTTTATTATGAACGTCAATAGGCTATGTATTTATATATCAAGATTAATGGGTTTAAAGCTAGTCAAAGTTCAATCATTGAATGGAATAAGATAGAGTGATTGATAATCATATGATGGTGATAAAAATTATGGAGGTCAGATGGTATCTGCAGTAGAAACAGAAATCTACCCACTCAAACAATTTGACAGATTACTATAGGATTTATTTCAATTATTAGCAAGATTTTCTGGTACGTGCTTCACTTGGGTTGAATCTTTTGTAATCATATAGATAGGGGAATAAGTTAGCGGTCCATCAGTTGTCGATATGTAAATATTTGAGAGCTAAAAATGACCCTGTCCGTCCCCGGTGGGGAAAATACCCTACAACGTCAGCCCCATTGGGAAATTGACTTTGATTTCATTTTCATTCCAGGGGAGGGGGCACTCGATTCAAAAATGACCGAACGTGTGGTCCAAAAATAGGCTTTTAAAGTCGGACCCTTGCAGCGTAGAGAAAATTTAGCCTAAATTGAGTAAATTTGGGCAAAAATCGACCTTTCCGGTGCATTTTCTTGAACATTTTTGTCTATTTTTAGGCCAAATATGGTCAGATTTTCCAAATTTTACACTATTAGAATGTATTTTTTCTCATCTTGGCTCATTTCGACACAGTGCACTTTAGGAAGTTTGAAAAAGGGACCCCGCACGTACGGTCGGTCGTTTACCTTAATTGCCCCCCGGGTCCCATTCGAAATTCAAAGGAAAATATTGCACTCTTTAAAACTATCCCAACTGGATTGTTCGAGCTTGGAACAAAAGAATGTCTATTCCTATTGAGATTTTGATAGAGATTCTTATCCCTGCTATGCGGAAAATTCTACTAATTCTTTGAGAGAGAGGTGCCTGTAAGACAAGAGTAGCAAATGACGAAATTCTTTGGTCATTTGGTTTGCGGAGACTATGGAATATGAGGATTTACAAAAGGTATCCTATGTGGTAGTCATTCTCTATTCTTGAAGGTATGTGTGTTTAATATTAGAAGTGCATAAGAAGAGTTTATAAGAGCATTATAGGCTTGGCATTAAAAGGTTGAGACCATTGTGAGAATTTTTTTTGTAGCTCCGGAATTTTCTTTTAGAAAAATAATTTACCATAAATGTTTTCAACGTTTTCATAAAGAGATACTGACTGAAAGTTCACCCAAATCATGTATAGCCTGAGGAAAAACTAAGTAACTAACATAGGTAACTATGTATAGAGTCTATACATTCAAAACTGAGTGGAAAGACTATCAAAAAGTTCAATATTTGCAAATTGATGTTGGATCAGCTTAACTGTTTCACAAAATACTCCAAAATTATATTTACCGATATAATACAAACAGAACTAAAAACACGTTTTTTCATAAGAACAAACTTTATAAGAACATAAGGCTTCGATGGCCAAAATGTTAAGAACAAGTCAAGTACGTTTTAAGGCTTCGAGGACTCTAAAATACCCAATTTCTTAGGAAAATGCTCAAAAAATAGTGAAAATAAGAATATGTTAAGAATATTGTTAGGTTTAAAACTCAAAAAAGTTAAAAACATCCGAAAGCTCCAGAAATTTAGGATGCTCTTTAAAAAAAACGTGTACTTTTCCAAAAAAAGAAGAATGAGTAGATAGGTAGAAGAGAAAACAAGAACTTTGAAGTAATCTTAATATTGATGCAAAAGGTCTTTATAAGCTTCACAGTCAATAAGGACATTCGATAAGAGTTTTGTTTACATTTTGGTCAAATTAATCAACAAATACTCAGATTTCAATGAGAGAGTACAAAAAAACTACGTTGCACGCAAAACGTTAAAAAGAGTTACAAAATTTATCAGTGGAGAAGACTCAGAAACGTAGAAGGTTTGATGAGGTGATGGAATATTTTTGTCAGCATTGCCATCAATCTGTCAATAAAATGATAGTGATACTTTGAGATGATATCATTTTTGTTGTATAATTTTGATCGCATGAAAAACAACGCAACAAATTGAGATTTTCTCTTTTTTCGTTATTGAAGGAGAAAATGTTTGCAAAGATATACATGGGAAAACATTTTTTATTCCAACCGGCTATGGCTCTTTCTGGTGAAAGCTATGAATTAAGCATGATAGGGTTGTGTACCTAAAAATTATGCCTAATGGTTTTCTGCTAGATAATAGTCGGTCAGATAGGTGAAATTTTCGTCTCCAGAGTTGAAGTAATCCTAAGCTGGTTTTTAGTCATCCTTGTTATGACAAAAGTTGGTCGACCAGATTAAATTGGTAGCTTAATATGATTTTCAGGCCCAAACGTGTGGCTCGGTGTTGTGAAATTACAGGAAAAAATTCGCTTTTCTAGGGGGTCTGGGGCCTGGCTAGCGTTATTCTTCTACAACTTTTGAACTTATAGCTTTATAGCTTTATAGCTTTATAGTTTTATGTTTGAAAATTGGTAGTTTGGGAAAGGAACAATTCGAACTATTTGAAACTGGCCGACATGGTATAAAAAGGTTTATGGCAGAACACTAAAGGTTGGCAGATCTGAATATATCCTATCACAGCACTGGAAGATATAACAGAGAAAACAAAAATATGATATAATATCAGAGCTTAAAATATATTGAAAACAGTATAGCAGTTAGTTAGCATCTAATTTCCAAAACTGTCGAATAAGCAAATTAGTTAATGACTTGTATATACCTTAATTAGTTGCATAATCACTTTCCAAAGGCTTGCAAAACAAATTAAAACAAAGTTGATTAGCCATTTGAGCTCATTTAAGCTCGTTAATCAAATTGAAGAATAAATTGGATGACTAGGACAGGAAATTGCTGTATCAGCACAAAAATCTTTCATTATAACTCCGGGGCCCGTTCAAGCCGGAAAAAAGATACTACCGTAGAGATGAGGGTCCTCGAAAGCCTTTCGACCTTCTAGCTTTGGGGAATCATATCCACAACAGTAGCGAAAACAGGAGGGGCGCAAAATTTGTGTAGGATAGCAGATTCTTATGACACAGTAATTATTTTTTTATATCATAAAAAGATAATTACAGTGTCATAAAAATCTACTCTCCAACATAAATTTTGCTCCCCTTTGTCTACGCTACTGCACAATACACTTCGCATAAGTAGTAGCCCCAGGCTATTTCACGACTGAAAAGAATCATGGATAATCAGGACCTGCGCGCTCTGATAAGGATTTTCTGTTGGTCTGAAGTCATAGATATTTTTGTGTCTAGCCAGCGAAAAGAAGTTATTGAGGCGCAATTAGTCCGTCCTGACTATAAGAAAATCTACTAAACCGTCTTAAATTGCAGCAAGACAAAAGCTAACTAGAGAGTGAGATGAGGGCTTAACAGCCTGGAGACGAGAACAAGAGGGGGACAATAATATACCTCTTAGAGTATGATTTGCTTTTAGACTGGTGAAGTCGGAAGAAATTTACAAAATGTAGTTGACTTAACTTGCCTAATTATAACACAATGAATAGTGTAGACATCACAGACAGAATTCTTAGGTCATGATTCACTAAAAAGTTATTGAATACTTTAAAGAAGGAATATGAATATAAATCAACATATGCCGTACTAACGGTCTTAGAATGTATTAGAAAATTTTGACTGACTCATTAACAACATGACTTCAACATGACTGGTTGATAAGATACTCTTTAAACACTTTAAGCATCGATGCTACAAGTTAAAACAGAAATAGTGATAGCTATGTATTCAGTATACATACCTCAAAATAGCAAGTAATATGAAGAAAATTGGATTTGAGTTAATAACATATTATCTCTTTAGAAACTTTGTTTTGATATTATTTATAGAGGATGCTTTTATACATGACTCATAAAGTAACGGTTACTAGTCCCAGATTACCCAGTTTGAATAATAAAAATAGCTTATAGTTTAGTAAGTCGAAGTGTGGGCGACTATACCGAGAGGGCTGAGTCAGGTTAAATGTGCCTTGAGTCCTTTCAGTCTTATCTTAAAGCTAAATCATTATTATTGGACTATAAAGCACGTATAATCATACACCACAGTATTTAATTCAAGTACGTCAACCAGCAAAGTTTTCTATAAGAATAAGTTAACGTGAAATCAATGTTTCCTGACACTGTTGAAAAAAAACTAGTTGTTTGATTGAGCGCTAAAAATTCTTCGCTTCCATTTACCTTGAGGATGATAGAGTTCATGAAAAATGTATTGCAAATGGGTTGCATTGTTTAAAATTACGTGTTTTAGGGTTCTTTGGAATGATCAGCATAATTTAATATAATTATTCAATAAATGTGGGGGTACAGACTGGTTTTTATATAGTAATACTTTCCGAAGGGAACCAGGTCCGTCGGTTTTATATCGAAAGTAATAATATAATGATGTCAAAGAGCTGTATATATTTTTTCATCATTTATTAATATGATGGTAGTAAGGTATATGGTCAGGAACAGTGATCGAAGGAAAAACCGGAAAATCAGTTGAAAATATTAACAGCAAATCTTAGCAGGTTTTTTCTATCGTCGTTTTCCATATTTGAAACTGAAAAGGTTTTAAGTTTTTCCTATGGAATAAAATTGTGTCAGATTTGTACATTTGCGAATAAGAATATGTAGTCCTTATTGGCTGTTTCTGGCCAGCCAATGCCATCAAATGACACCCCTGTATCAGTGACAAGATGAGAAAGTTTTTGGCTAAAATTGAGAACAATTTTACTGGGGAGAAAATATTTTACACGGTTTTCGACGTATTATTTTTTAAGTACTTTTAAAATTTGGCAGCGAATAAATCAAGAACAGCGTTTTTCAAAAAAAAATTTGACGAGGTTCAAGTTTTCCAACTGGATTAGAATATCTTCTCATTTTTGAATGTTTCCGAATAGTAGCGCATGGTTGATACAGGGGTGTTAGGAAGAAAGAACACGTTTCAAGATGTCCCAATTCATAATGATTATAAACCTGGTTAAACACTGTTCAAAGGATTTAAGATTTTTAAGGGGGGGGGGGAGAAGAGAGGAGAAGTTGAAAAATATTGAAACATATTGTTATACAAGGGGAATGTGTCTATCGTACTATTCAGTGGTTATTTTCATATTAAAATATTTGTATTTAGCACACACTGGTCTATTTACCTTCAAATTCTCAGATTTTTGATAATCTTTCAAATTTTTTTATTAGCACTTTGAAACAGGTTTAGTCCTGAAATATTCGTCACATCAATATTTCAGGTTTTACTTTAAACTATGGACTAGCTTCGAAATTTTAAAACTAAATAAAATTAAGGAAGGATTGATAAGAATCGAAGCAGACAATTTTATTTTCAAATTTCAGTGAAAATCTAAGCAAGAAGTGCAAGACAAAGCCAATTTTTCACATCAGCCTAAATGACAAACTTTCTTATAATGCAATTGTAAAATTTTTAACACCAAGTGTTGATTTATCCACTCTTGTGACGTCACAATGGAAAAGGACTCTCTAATCAGTAAATAGTACCAAAATATTTTGTGCAATAAAAATTCTCGACACAAGAAATATAAAAATCGTGTATTTTGTTGTGATTTTTTGAAAGCACGTTTTTGTCTGCAGCGGTTTTGTAAAAATTTTGTTCTGTTTTCTAGTGTATATTAAAAATCTAACACCAAACCAACCCAACGTTTCTGCATAAATTAGAATTTAGAAGTCATAAAATGGTAAGAATGTAAAACAAATTAAAAGGTATTTGGTTGTAAACTTTAAGGAATGATTTTGAGCGATACATTGGAGAGAAGGGTAAATCCCTGGGAAATTTATGTCAATTAATCCTTGTAAATAAACCAATCAAAGTGCAGTCTAGTTGCATAATTTTCCAAAGGTCTGAGAATCTGTACTAAAGCGTAATACACATGAATAGCTTTAATGTTTTGAATTAACGAGGCAATCAATACATATAATAGCATTTAGGTAGATTTCCCTATCATTTTTAATGATATAACTTATGGAGTTTGCCACATGATTGATTTGATTATTTTTGATATACAGATATTATTTACAGCAAGTTAATAAACAAGGAATATAATTTCAAGACCTAAATTAAAAATGGAGCTGGTTATACCATATGGATGTGCATATTTGAAGGTCCTTTTGTACTGGTAGTGATTTGGTGTTGGTGAATATAACTTTTATTGTTTGCAGTTACATTTCCGGGTTGTTATTCTTGATATTGGAGAGAACCAAATATGCCAGATAAACTATTGTGCAGTGGTGAAAATGCAATCCTCTTGCTTGAATCTCCGGTAAGTTATAATGAAAAAATGTTTAAAAAGTAGCGACATAATTTTCTTTGAAAACCTTACTTAACATTATTAACCCACCTGTCTTACGGTGTCTTACTGACCGAGCCTGCAACCCTAGAAGACATAAAAGGCCTGAGGCAGGTAATATTGCACCATTAGACCATTATTTTTTAAGGATGGTGCTAAAAATTGAAAGGTTTACAGTCGACAAATCAGGAACGAGAGTAATGCTTTAGGTCTTCTGCTTTTCCGGTTGCTACGCAAGGGTCCCATCAGTGCATCAAAACAGGGGAAGAATTGCATTCAGAATAAGGACATCTAAAGTAGGGGATTTACACCAACGTTTGACAAGAAAAATTGTTGTGAAATTTATGAGTTTTTAATACAGCTTAATGACCGATGACATCGGAAATGAGTAGTAAATCAATGACAAATTTGATGGATATATCAATCAGATCAGATTCCAGGCCTTCTCATAACTCTACATGAGTAGAAATGAGTATCGTCTGAACCATCTAGCTACCCAAGGGGTCCCATAGATGTACCGCTATTTGAGCTATCTATTTCACCTCTTAGTCCTCCCAGTTGTTTCAACACTCATATAGCGCTATATAAACCCTGTGACATTAGATAAAAGTTGAACGTTTTCTGCCAGCTATCCAGGGTCAAAAACACAATAAAAAACACAAATTCAATATTGAAGTAAGTTCGCAAATTCGAATTCGAATTCTAAAAATGCTCTTGCATTTGCAAGTTTAAGAAAAAGACGACTTCTCGATATCGCTAACGTACTCTCGGGTACCTAATAACCGTCCCCCCGCTAATTAATTTTTCGAAAATTTTCCACCCAGGACATTCTTATTCCAACCCCCCGCTTATTAATTTTTGGGAAAATATTTTTGAAAGCTCCCTCTTTTGTCCTAATTCAGCCTCCCTTGCAAAATTTTTCCATCCAGGACATTTTTATTCCAACCCCCCGCTCATTAAGTTTTGAGATTTTTTCCAACCCCCACGCTTATTCCAATCCCCCCGGCTATTAGGTACCCGAGAGTAAACGCTGCAATAAAGTAACGATATTATGTCAATACGTAATTACGTGAATACGGCAATTGTGTATTTTTTTATTGATGATTTTCATGTAACCTTTCGGTATAGCGATAAGCTAGGGTTTTAAATTATATCTGAGAGTTTTTGAATAAAATAAGCTAAAAATAAACAGGCTATAACAAGATAAGAGTTAAAAATAAGGAAATGTTTTTCTTAACATGACACTAATCCGGTATTTAATCAAGGCAGTCAACATTGAAATACTTCAAACTTGAATGCAAACAAATACTTCAAAATGTAGCAAAATCTAAGATTATGGTATTTGCTTATCAGGGGTATAAAGGCATGCAGCATAAAAATACAATAAATTAAGGCTATTGAATTGCATGGATTGGATCACTAAAAAAAGGGCCGAGAAGTAGAGAACGACCTCTACAGCCAAAAAAAAAAGAAAAGTGCGAAATCCACCTATCAATCCGAACGCTTCAAGGAAATAAATTCGAGTTTACCAGGGTCTGTGACTTCACATATCTGTATCTCTGAGTGTGTATTGGTTATTGACATTTCAGATTTGACGCACTATTATTGAATCCTTGAATCCGATCTGCTTTCGTGATATTTTTTGCGCTTGAGATGTTTAAAGTCATTTTTTTCTTCGCTTTTCTTAAATAACTTTGAATTAAAAAAAGTTTCTTTGACCCAGACAGTGTCTTGTTTTGAAAAATGCAGAACTAAGCAAAACTCGTCAGAGCCTAATGCATTGTAGTAATTATAACATGTAAGAAAGGAAGCAATTAAACTTGGAAGAAGCTAACAATTTCTCATCAAAATAAAAACATCCCCTTCTCACAGACCCACTTGGGACCCCTTCCCACTGGAAAAATTATATCGTCCCTCTGGAAAATGGTCCTCCAATTCTCGTCCCCACTGAAAATAATCAAATAATCCAACCCTCGCTGCATAATATTATGCTGCTTTCCCCATCCCCACTGAATTTTCTGACTTAAAACGAAAGAGTTGGAATCCCCAGCCATAGAAATATGGGAATATCAATCCCCATTGAGTTCAAGTCCATTATTTTTATCCCCACTAGCGGAAAAAATCCTACCGGGTCTGTGAGAAGGGGGTATATAAAACATTAACCCTCAAAATTCAGTCAAAATTTTGCCAAAGAAAACAAAAAAAAACAAACAAAAAAACAACATTGAATTCCGAACGGGGTGAAATCAAAGTAAATTTCCCAGTGAGGCTGAAATTCCAGGGTATTTTCCCACCGGGGACGAAACTTTTGCCAAATGTTCCAGTGAGGCTGGGGTCCCAGTGGGTCTGTGACACAGAGGTATTTTCAACGTTCGTTTGACGTTATATGGACGCTGCGAGTATTAGATAAACGTCAAAACAACGTTGTGTGCCGTCTGGGTTGCCAATTTTCCCCACCTTTTTTATCACATGTAGTTTCAAAGCAAGGATTTTGGTATTCCTGCGTAAAAAGGCCGTTAACCAGATATGAGAGCGAGGCAAGGGTGTACTTTGAGTCGAAAGAAAATATAATAATAACAACGTCACTATTCATAGCAGCCGGGAAATGATTGATGTAATGCATTTAAAAGAGCACAGTTAGCTATTGAGCTAGCTTCAAATATTTTCTCAAGAAATTGATTGCGTTTTAAACAACAAAGTCACTTTTCTTTGAGGATGCAAACATTTTACTTTGAATTTCTCATTCTGCATCTCTTAAGAAACTGGTAAGGTTTTTCACTGTAGAAAGTAGGATGGAAATCTCAGAGGCTTGCGTAATTGATTCAAAGGGCTTTTTTTTGCGGTGAAAATGGATGAAAATCTACTTAAAAATCGGAACTGTACAAATAATTGCTGTATCAATTCTTTTGTGCGAATGCATGAATTTTGTGTCTTCTGTGGACCTCATTATAACGTTATATACGAGTATTGAAATAGGGTGACTTGTCAGCTAGGTGAAAGGGTTTTTCTGGTGTCCAGTTTGGAAAGGTTTGTGACGATCTTTCCTGGAATATCTGACACCCAGGTGCGCCTCTTTCCGTAAAGACTGGGTGGGACAACATGGAGTTTTTACAAGCTCTTATATGATTTGGTTAGTCGTTAACCAGTAATAAAACAATTTTGTTACTTTTTCTAAAGAACGCGTCATTATTTTTATTACTTCAAATGATCAATTATTAAAGTATCTTATAAAAACTCCATCTCATCTGGCCTGGGCAGGGAGCAGACTTTAGTACTTCTAGAGAGATTTTTAGATTTCTTGATTGTAGGATGAGTCAATTGATTTCATCATGTTTATCAATCAAAGACTTTCATTTTAGTTGAGGAAGTTTTGCAAGATCTGACTTTTTCTGCAGACCTAAGAATTTGTTTTGATGAAAAACACACACACATTATTATTATGCAGGGTCATTTAATAGAGGATGTAATAGACGTGATCGTGACATCTTGCAAAAACAAAAGTATGGCGTGAGTCACTCTTCCACGAAAACGCTAGATCGACAAAGATACAAAACGAAAGTAAAAAGTCATATGATTCTCTTCCTCCGTAAGCTTTAAGTTAAGGAAACAAGATATAGCTTCACTCAGCACTTTCGGTTTGAATTCATGATATTCATGCCGTAATGTCTTCTACGGAAAGATCCCGGTTTTTGCCAGTAGTGGCAAATTTTATACAACTTTTGTCTAGCTTAAATTTGCCACTGCTGGCTAAAACCGGGGTATTCTCGTAGAAAACATTACGTCATGAATATCAATCTCAAAGCTCGATCATAATCAAAACGCATAAATTAGGTATAAATTATCAAATCCCATATATGCATAATAAATGACTCAACATCAACCATTGCATTGCAGATATTCATTGACGTCATTGCCTAGCGGAGGCCGAGGATAATTTGGAGGCTAATATATGCAGATTACCGTCTTTAATCATGCAAAAAACATAGTTAGTCATAATTTATTACGGTCGTTAAATGCATAACAATGCGATGAAGTAAAGTTGACGTAATGTTTTCTAGTTGCTTCCTCAAGGGAAAAAGTTGACATAGATATATTACCTTTATTAATTCAATCAAAAATCACGACTATTATTATAACGGTTTAAAAAATCCATACAATGGTTACCATGGCAACAATACAATCGTAGGATGAAGTCTTCAAGCAAGTGAGACTATTTCTAGAAAGATGACAACAGGTTAAAGGAATGCAATGAGCGTAGGTTTTTTTTGAAAGAATCAAACAATTGACGGACGGAATTGAAATTGTCTATTAAGAAAGCCCAACCAACGCGATGAAATATATAAAGCGAGGCATTTTGATTTCGTCAAATATATCAGTTGTCATACCGTAAAGCATGGAAACATTTTGATAATAAGATAAGACCTATTGTAAAGTTCATATAAATACACACGGCTTTCTTTGTATTATTAACAACGAGGACAAGACATTATAAAAATACCTTGTGCATTTTGAATGCGATCATAAAACTTTTCATACTCTCATTACAACTGATAGAGTTCGAATAATTGTACAAAGTGCAGATATACAACACGTTTTTTGATAAAATCACATATGTTAAGTTTGAAGAAGACATTATCAAATTTTTCTTTGAATCAAGATAAGAAGATGAGTCCTTCTGTTGTTTTGGAAACTCCAGTAAGTGTTGCAAACAGTTTTCAAGCTGACACACAACTTTCTTTTTAACGTTCATAAATCATTCTATGAACGTTTGGAATCTTAGCTGGACGTTCAAACAACGTTGCGTGGTAGTTGGTTCATGAACGGAATTGAAATTCAACTAAAAACTCGATGCAAAAAGTTGGGCAACTTTATCGAAAGCAAAGATATACAAAGTGTAGATCAACCTATATCTTTAAGCCTTCTTTCTTCGACATTGCAAGAACTATAAAAGGAATGGGATATAAAAAATCAAGAAAATTGAGCCAAGCTATTCAAACCAAAACTTTAACCATTCCAATTCTTTGTATTTTTTCCTTACAGGTGATGGAGAACAAACCGTTCTTGATTCGCGATCCGATGCTAATGGAAGACGCCATCTTCATGAAAGAACAAGATGACGATGATTTCAGCACCGACTCCTGGGAACGAATCTCAAACGAAGAATTAGATGATTTCGTGCAAATCTCCAACACAATAAGCAGTCCACCGACGTCTCCAGCTACTTCCACTGAAAGTATTGGTAATGGCTTCAATGGTGGTTTATTGGGAGGATCTACAGATTCGGAAGACACTTTCAAAGCATTGAGCCAACTTGATGACGATCCACCAATACTGGTAAGATATAATGACACGTTAAAGCAACGTTTATCTAACGTTCATGACATCCATATTTTGTTAGATTGACGTTAAACCAAAGAAGAGCCTGAAGCTAGTACAAGTATACACTCTTTCTTTTATAAGAACTATTTTAAAGGACAATGAGGTTCAAAGTGCCAAAAATAAGAACAGCCAAGCCTAATAAAAACTTTACTGGTTCTTATAAAAAAAGAGTGTATCATGCAAACGATCATGCACGAGAGAAAATTGTCTTAACTTTAGACTTCCAGATTGATTTACTGATAAACTAATTTTATAAGTCTTTCTCTGAGGGTAGAAGATTGATTGAAAAGATAAAAAGCACCCTAATCAAACATACATAAGGGTTTATCAGTGGGAACATTTGACGTCAAAGCTGCACTCTCTAAAATGACTAGTTCTTACCAAAATTTTCAAGAACTATCGTCATAAAGTGACAAGCTTAAAAATTTTCGGACCAAGTTAACAATCAGAGAGATAAAAACATTTTATTTGCATGCAAGCTATTACTCTTCAAAACAAATTTTTGTGTACTTTTTTGACAAATGTTTAATAAAATGTAAACAAACATGGTAGATAGGAGTAGTTGGGAAGCAATTTTAATCCTGCCTGTGACGTCAATCAGAGGAAATCATTGCAACATAGTGTTTATTTTTTACGAGGGAGGATGAAAATGGAGAATGGTTAAAGTTGCAACAGATAAAATTCTTTTCATCATCCGCCCCCTACATAAAGATTAAGGTACACACAAAAGTGTATGCAAAAAATTCTCTAAAATCACTTTTCATCAAATATGGTGTTTGTTGCGAAACGCTAAAATGATTTCAATAGGCTTACGTCAGCAAATTGCAGAAGCTAATATATAATACACGTAGAGCGGTAGAAATGGTATTATTTAATAAACGACCAATAACCACAAAGCATATAACACAGTGATAGGAGGAAGAAAGAAACTCTGATTGATCATTTGAAAAACACATAAAAGAGGGAAGTCTTCATAAGTGAAAAACAAACTTTTCTCAAATCAAGAAAAGAGGAAGAATTCAGTTTATTCGTTGGTGTGTGAATAGGACGACAGAAAGATGAGTCCTTCTCATTTATTTCAGATCAAAATGGAATCAGAGCAATCACCATTAAGTATGTCGACCTTCAGCATGTCATCATCACCACCATCATTCTTGGATACTGCGCCGTCTCCATTGATGAACTCAACCAAACAACAACAGCAACAACAACAAAATCCACTAAATGATACACCAGAAACACGAGCCATGAAGCGGGAGCGTAACCGTTTGGCTGCACGCAGATGTCGACAGAAACAAAAAGATCGAATTGATTATCTCGAAAAGGTAAAAGTCTTTTCTGACTTTTTTTAAAGAAAATTGTTAAGTTTCCATCGTTTATGGGTGTGGCTTATGAATCCAAATATAAACTGCAAGGGTGGAGGTCGTCTAAATTTGAGAGCATTCGATACATTTCAATTAATCCTTAAAACACTTAGTAAATAAGTCTGCGACCGCAGTGTCGCAATCCACACGAAGGTAGGGTAAGCCACTCTTTTTTTCTAGATTACTCCACTTATTAATTGACGCCCATTATATGGGTGCTAAGTGACAAAACACTCGTTGACACTGACTTTTCCAACGACAATCCATTTCAATTTTTCCATCTCTAATTTTGTTATAGGATGTCAAACAAATCGAAACGGACAATTTCAAAGTTGAGAACGAAATCAAATTGTTACGGCAACAATTGAACGAATTACAAAGTGCTTTAATTAACCACGACTGTATGTTAAAGCACGGTCTAACGCCAAGACAACATTACTATTCAGTCAAATTCTGAGCATAAGACCAGAAGAAGATGGCGGACGAATGGCGAATAAGCGCTTATGCCTATCAACAGTTGCTAAGGAACACACTTTTTCCAAAAGATGACAAACGTCATTGCAATATGGTAGCGTAATTATGCGAACCGTTGCCATGGAGATCGTTAACAAAAACAACAAGATGATGGGGGTGCTAAGTGACAAATTACTCGAATTATGCGAAGAATAATTTTTCCGTATTACAAATATGACCAACTTCATGGATGAATGTTACCCATGAGGAAGTAAGCCTTTGGTCCACCCACATGGTTTTAATATCGATGGGTTCTTATTACCACAGAAACATGAATATTCACCTATAGCTTGGCTTTTACATGGAAATAAGACGCAAACAAACGCTTTAAAACTTATCTTTTCACTAAACGTAACGAACTTAGTGAATTAAAGAAAAAAGATAAATTTTCACATACTTTGGCTTGGTAGTATGAATGTTGATCTTTTGATGGTCCGCAAAGCACCATATTCTAGTCAACGCCACGCCACGCCACGGGCGTTCACATCAACTGCCCAATCCACGAGAAGGAGATATCATAATAACATGACATCATTATTGAGTGATGATTCATAAATACACATAAACAAAAGACTGAAAAATAAATAGTACAAATATTTTAATATTTCCACATCCAGTTTGTAAATAATAAAACTTTTTTTTTTAAAGAAATTGTATAAAATAGTATTTTAGTTGTCAAGATTTGTATGTCAATAATTCAAAGTAAAACAAAAAAAAATCACAGTCAAATTTTGTTCGAAATTTGTCAATGTTAACAAAAATATGCCTCTGCTCTGACCCTCAAGTTAATATGAGTTTTTTCTAATCAAAATTTAAAAACTCTATAATTTATTGAAATTTGAGGAAATGTCCTGCATTGGTAAAGACTAGAGATTAGCAACAGCTCTTACGTTGTCACTGAGATAGTTTTGATATGAAAAATTACAATTATTCGAACAAAATATTTCTAGGTAGGATAATAACTTTCTATACGATATTTTTTATGTAAGAGAAGAAAATAATAAATATAATATTTGGAATTTATTTATGTATATTTTGAAAGGTGAAAGAAAGAAGAAAGCATAAAGTAAATGAAATTTCTGAAGATTCGAATTTTTATACCTTTACATACCTTTTTGTGCTAATGGCCAGTTGTTATTTTTTTGTCTCAAGTATAAATTGAGGAACTGGCACTAAAGTGAACCGACTGTTAAAAAATATTTAAAAGTTTGAACAATAAGTTGGAGATAAGGAAAAACTTTGCATGGAAGTACACAAGTTGTTGGAAGGGCTGAATATAGAGAATAAATGATACTTCACTGGTTCCTATATTATAAGAACATCAAATTTTTGAAACCGTCGAATGTTCTTTACTTTTTGAGTCTTAAGCCTAATGTTCTTAACATGTTGTTATTTTTACCATTTTGTGAGTATTCTTTTTTACATTTTTCTAAGAAATTTGGCAATTTAGAGCCTGCAAAGCCTGAAAATGTTCGGAACTTGTGCTTAACATTTTGGCCATCGAAGCCTTATGATCTTATATAGTTTGTTCTTATAAAAAAGGATAGTCTCACGAATTTTTGTTGTATATTTTTCGAAACAATCCGTAACATTTTTGATTAAGATACACATATTTTTTAGATAAGTTTACGGTCAAAAGCTGCAACTTACAATAATCCACGGTGAAAATCTTTCAATAGATTGCAGCTTTCATCTCTCACATAATTTTCATATGTTATGACGGTTTTCAAAATGAAGATAGTGAAATCTCTTTTAATATGTATTTGATGGTATTTTTCCACAAAAATTGATAACAGAAATTTATTACCCTATTTACCCTAATTATACCTGTACATATAATACAAAAACAACAAAATTTTAATTCGTTATAAAAAAGTTCATAAATTGAAACATTTAAATTATAAAAAAAACAAAAAGAATATTCTAACAAAAATATGATTCATTCACTCCAAAATCTGGAATGATGTCTTTCATGAAAAAGACACAAAAATCCATTAACGAGAGGGAAAAAGATTACGCAAATTAACTTTAAAACTTCAATATCTTCAGATAAGATGCCGAAGAACATGGCTAAAGATTGCTCGAAACCCACCAAGATTTATAAATGTAACAATATAATGTATATAAATAAAACAATAAAAACTATCTGTTTTTCCCCAAGGACCTGAGAATCGGACCGGTGTTTTGACGGTCTTTTAAGGGCCGGTAAATGACCGGTGAGAGATTATCAAAAGGCCTCCACAAATATTTGATCGCTACTAGTCCACTCGTAATACCAAGACAGGTCCGATTTTCAGGTACTTTAAATCGCTTGTGGAGTCATACATTTCATTTTTAAAAAATGTCAAAGGATTTTAGAACTGACATGTTTATCCCAAAAAAATGATATCACAACTCAACAATCAAAGCCGTCAAACTTCAAACCCGAAATTTATTTTCACTATAAAAACAAAAGAGCTCAACGGATAACGTGCTTGTCATTAAAAAATTTTAAATTGCAAGGTGTTGTAAAAATTTGCTATGTTTGACCTCACCCTCCATATCTTAAAATTTTCGTTTTTATTTCTTCTTTTGTTCAAAAAGTCCGTTCTTGTCAGCTTTTTCCACAAAAGGACACAAAATGGGCGATTCAACCTAGAAAAGCAAAGTTAACAAATTAATAGAACATTCAATTGAGTAGAAATCACAATCAACCTAACACCTGCAGAATGTCAGCACTTCCATTGCAGTTACGAATACACATTTTTTACAAGAACATCCAAACTTCGAACCCTACATATGTTCTTAACTTTTTGAGTTTTGTTTCAACATGTTCAACTTATTTTCTCCATTTTACAAGTATTTGTTCATTTTCCTATGAAATGGCGTGTTTTAAATTCCGGAAAGCCTTGAAAGGGTTCTTAACTTGTTCTTAAGATTTTGGCTATCGTAAACTTAAACAATGTAAAACGTAAACATCGTAAATATTCTTATAAAGTTTGTTCTTATAAAAATACAATTGTGTACAATTATCAATTACCCTTGATTTCTGGGCTAAGCTAGAGTTTTTACAAGCTCTTATTCGATTTGGTTGGTCGTTAACATGTAGTAAAACAATTTTGTTACTTTTTCTAAAGAACGCGTCATCTCTATTACTTCAAATGACCAATTGGTGAAGTATCTTATAAAAACTCCAGCTCATCCCTGATTTCTTGATTCTTACAGAATTTTAAGTATGAAGTCTATACGTTTACTCACCCCAATTGTATATTGACAAGGATGTGGCTCAGACATGTAGATAGAAAGTTGTTGGCCCTTTCCTTTGATACATCTAAAAAAATGACGGAAATTTTCTTACCATCTCCGAATTTTACAGAATAATGAAAAAAATATCAGTACGTCGGAAACATGCGAAGAAGTGCAACAAACGTTAAAAGACAATGAAATTACAATTAAAAATCTCTTCCTCTGATAAGTTCGACATGGTTTAAAACCGCCTAGAATATGTATTCACATTTTCCAGATATGAATCTGATCAAAGAATAAGGTCTGTCAATATGCATGTTTCCGCCCACTTTAGTCTTTTCGGTCCTTACACTAATTTGAAATACTGTAACTTTTCATCAAGTGCAAGAAACTGACTCAAGTTTATATAACATCTACAATACAATAACTACGTGCACACTTTTCGAAGAGTAATAATAAACTACTCACGTCAAGATGACAAGGGCTGTCCGTGGAGCACCGGTCAAATCACAAATATCTCCACCAGTGTAATAATGCATCACATGGCTAAACAAATGAAGTGTAATATATGGAGTAAGCCACCAACAAGCTCTATTTTTGTAATAAAGCTACTAAAGGCGAGATACACAACCTATATTCTCTATAATAGGTCATTATTCCATAAAGTGCAACTAGCATCCTACGAGATCGCCCATTTTTTCGGTACTGTGCCGGTAGGTCTGAACCTAGGAGCGCCTATAAGATTCATACCACCCATACATTTATAAAATCCCGAAGGGCTAGATAGTGCTTTTGCTGAAAAGTGGGCCGAGATAAGGTAGGAAATCCTACCTAAGTCACGTAACATTACAATAGAATTTCAGCGCTTGACCAATCAGAAGCTTCGCGGGGTTTTCGAAAACAATAGCAACAATATTTTTTCCGATTATATTCCCTTTTTTTTGCCTGTGATGGCTCGAAGTCCGACATCTAGCCCTTCGGGCTTATAAATCTATGATACCGCTTTTCATTTTTAGTTGGCGTGTACACGCGCACGCTTTCAAAATCAACAAGCTGGATGCTGAAATTTAGAAAGCAATATGTGAGGAGAAAAATGAAAAAAATCAGTCAGAAAATAAGCGTTTAGGGAAAATGCATAACATTATGCATTAATTCATCATTGATTGTTGATGGGGGGAGAGGGAAGGGTTGTAGGGAAAAAATAAATAGAAAGTTCTTGTCGCAAAAATCAGTTTTATTGACAATTGAATCATGCTTGATGGTGAGCATTGTTATCAATAATGTTTTTGTGTGAAAAACATAGAAATGTAAGGAAAAATCCAATGAAAATATGCACAAACGGCGATTTCCGGCATTTTCAAATGGAAAAAAAAAATTCTCAAAAATCGAACTCGGCCATATTTTGAGCATTGCGAATACGCATCTTTCTGCTAAAATGCCAAAAAGCAAATGCCAAAAAAAACAGTTTTTCCGGCATAAAAATCGGGCTCCGTCACTTTTTAGGAATCATCATTTTGCATCATTGTGCAAGAAATCAGAAAAAAGTAATGAGCCAATCTCGAGAAAAGCTGGTAACAGACGAACGAACGGACGGACGAACACAGGTTAATTTAAAGGACCTCCACCGGGGTACCCGGAGTTAGGTCCAAAATATATTTAATTCATTTGTTACGGAGTGATGGCACTAAATGTGTTATTAAAGGGGCCGTCCACATAGTACACGCACTAAGGGGGGGGGGGTGGTNNCACTCAATTTTTAGTATTTTCAATGAGCTTTTAAAGCCATGGCCCTAAGTTCCACCACTGAAACAAACCATTTTTAGTTAGTGTTTTGGCCATATTACCTAATCCTAAAATCAAACCCATGTGCTCTAATACCATTTTTGCATAATTTATCTTTGAAAATGTAAGGCAACATAACTTTCTTCAAAGTTCTTTTCTAGGTCTGTGTGTGTAGTATCTATAATGACAAAACAGTACAAAGGTATGAAATGCAAGAAGGGACTTCCCTTCAAAGATCAATTGCAAATAATTTTTAGCATTTGAAAACAAAAAAAAAACAAGAGACTTAGCGTTTTTCCTTAGTGGTGGAAATTTCTTGTCAAAAGCCTAATTTAACCTGGTAAAAGAACCTTCAACTTCTATCCTAAGTACCCCCACTTAATTTTCTCTTAGTATTTCCTCTGCAATAATGTTAAAAACATAAGAATCAATTTGATTTGATTTAGAGTTTTGCAACAAGCATCAGCCAAAGTTGCTTCCTTGTTACCTGTTTGGGGTCTGCTATTTCTGTCTTTGCGACTCTAATTTGCCCTAGAATTCAGTGAAAATTGTGTCCAAGAATTTGATATTGCAATCTAAGATATTTACAATGGTCTGGAACTACTTGGAAACAATTTGGAAATTTTTGATAAAGCTGGATGCCTGGTTGCTAGGGAAAAACAATGCGTTGCTAAGGGAAAAATTGGCTAAGTCTTGATGACTTAAAAAGATTTTCGAAGATAAATTGTGCAAAAATGGTATTAGAGCACATGGGTTTGATTTTAGGATTGGGTAATATGGCCAAAACACTAACTAAAAATGGTTTGTTTCCTTGGTGGAACTTAGGGCCATGGCTTTAAAAGCTCATTGAAATTACTAAAAATTGAGTGAAAAGCTATGTTTAACCGCCATTTTAGGTCGTGGCCTTAAGTGTCACATGAAAATTTTAATTGAATGTTGAAAATGACCATAAAGACTATACAAAACTATCAATGTGACACTTGTGGCCAAGCCAGCTAATTGATCTCAAAATCTATTCCAAATTGGAAATGTTGTGATTTCAGGCAATGATTTCTAGCCATGGGGTCAAAAAATATTTCTCAAAATGCCATTTTTACAAAGTATCCATGGATTTCTTCCAGGAAAATATGTTTTGAAATGAATCTTAAGCTTGATCATGTCTAAAATTGCTCTTGAAGTCTAAGATTTATCAAAAGTGCACTTTTTTGGGAAAATTGGCCCAAATTTTAAAGGCCCATATCTTGGGAACGAAAAAAGATTTTTCAAAAAAATTTTCACAGGATGTTATTTTCATGTATTTGAGCAAAATATCCAAAAATTGGCAAAATCTGACAGGGTGGCCAGCGATTTTAGTCATTGAAAATCAAGTATATTCAAGTACTTTTTGGAGCATTTTTGATTATTTTCAAGTATATCTTTGCTATTTTCAAGTATATGAAGGTGCAAAATTCAAGTACATTCAAGTATATTTTGAACTTTACGTATGGTGCTTCGTTAGAATAGGGATATCCGGATCCTCAATTGCAGAAATTTTAGGGCTTCCTTTCTTAAAAATATTATGACAAAATTGGTGCACAGAATAATGTCACTGATGCCAGATTATTGACATTTCTCAAATTAAACAACAGATCAAAAAATGTGCTATAGAAACTAGTGGATTTATGACACCATGGCGTACTACGCGGTTGTCTAATTTCTAGAATTTTATTCTAACAGCTAACGCAGCAAGGTTGTCAAATCAGAAGATTTGGGTGCGAGTGAAGTGGGTAGAATTTCTTTTGCAATTCTAAGTAGTAGAAAGAAATGTTCCGATATTCCCAGAATGTTTTCTAGAGACTATCAGAAATATTTTTCTTCAAATCAGACTTCAAGACTTTTAAGACATTTCCAGTTCGAGCGACGAAGAAACTGTATACTTAAGAGTGTAGTCAATTCAGTCAAATCAAAAACTTTGCTGAAAAATTGACACTTTCCCAATTTTCAACTTCTTATTTCTAGATCATTTCCCTATGGCTCACTGCTCCCAGAAGTTTATTTTCTAGCAAGAGTTTTTAACATAGAAAATTGGCGAGCACTTTTCATGTAGCACTTTTCATGTCACTACCTTTCAAACTTTTCAAAAATACCACCATCAATTTTAGATAGGTCACGTGTCCTGTTATTAGTGGTTTTCATGATTACTTGGAGGACCCACCATGGTGGGTCCGACAAAGAAAATTTTGAAAAATAGGGATTCAAAGATTGGCTAAAACTATCAATTTCAAGGGACTCTAGAAGAAATTTCCTGACTTTTCCCTGACTTTTGAAGAATTTTACAAAAATTCCCTGGCTTTTCCATGTTTTCCCTGACTTTTTCTAAAAATAGCCCTTTTTCCAGGTTTTCCAGGTTTTCCCTGACCGCTTTAGCATTAGCCTGCACAGCAATTAATTTACCATGGGCTCCATTTTTCAGCAGTAGCTTGATTTGCAAATATCAGATATCCATTTGGTAGAAAAAGAGTGAAAATTTGCACATTGGATATATTCTTTCAATACATGCTCCAAAGGCTAGATTTTTGAAATTCTCAATGAGGGTTATCTTGCAGTAAATAACTTGAGCTGAAGAATATCTAAGATTCTGCTTTTACTTTTTTTCATTTTTTGTATGCCCATTAAGGTTCATCTTTTTTTTAAAAGCCATATCAAATAGGTTAAGTGAATAAGACCAACCTAGAATGTCTAACCTTACAAATAGGGTACAATACATTGTTATCAGGAGGACCCACCATGGTTGGGTCCGAAGAGAAAATTTTGGAAAATTTATACTTCAAAACAGCCTGTAAGAGCCCTGGAAATAGAAGATTTGATTGAAAAAAGAAATTCAAGTATATTCAAGTATTCCAATTTATCATTTTCAAGTATATACTGGAAAAATGGGCATTTTTTCAAAAACTCCAGTATAATCAAGTACCAATATTTTTTTCCAGTATATTCAAGTATTTCCAGTATCGCTGGCCACCCTGTCTGAGGATATCACTTCCTCGACCTGCCTGATTCTGCCTGATTTTTACAGAAAATGGCTCTTAAGCATATCGGACGGTTGCTTCCATAATGAAATAAAGTTACACAGCTTAGAAAAAATATTGAGCCTCGATACGGCTATGACATTTGAAAATACGCTTAAATATAGTGCTTGGTACAGCCTGCGAAAGTGTACAATTAATATTTGGAATTAAGTCAAATGCAAAAATAGGAAAATTCGGGCGTTTGTCGTTATTCAGAAAATGAAATAAACAAAAAAGTAAGAGTCAGGGTTACGGCAGGTTTTCCAAGTTGAAAATAGACGATATCGACTTTATCGAATACTCCCCGATTGATTACCCATGATGCATTGGGCAAAAAAATTCACGGACGATAACCCAAACCCTAACAATGCATCATGGGTAATCATTCGGGGAGAATTCAGAAAGCCGATATCATCTATTTGTTGAGGTTGACTTTCAACATTTATATGAATAGATACAATATGAATAAGAATGGGTAGTTCTCACTTTTTCCCTTTTGGTACAAATACTCCCTCTTCAACCTTCTTGATGTGATTCTGGAGAAAAGTAAAATTGAGTTCAGAACCGAACGAGATCTTAAACAAAAACAACAAACTGTTCAATGGGTTTAAAGGCTTTTCAAAATTCAAACTCCCCCCTACCTTCCGAAAATATGGAGAAGGGGGGGGGATCAGAAATTTTCATGAAAAAGGGTCTGAGTCAAAAAGAAGAAAGAAAAGAAAAAGTTTATTATTTCTCTCTCTAAAGATATTTCACAATATACTTTTGTACAATTATTTTTGTCCAAAATCCTTGGGGGATAGCCATTTTTAAATGTTGGAGGGGGAGGGGGGGGGGGTGATTCCAAGAAGGGGGGTCATTTAAGAAAGGGGGGGTCAGACCCCTTTCTGCACAATGTTTGTGTAGTAGAGAACTACATTAACAAATTGTAAGGTCGATATTTTACAAGTTCTTAGATGCTCAAAAGCAAATCCAGTACCATGGTCTTTGCATCAGAAAGTTTACCCAACTTATAAATTATCTTTACCTGTTTGTTCCAGTAGCCAAGTTTGATGATGGTTTTAGCTTTGCTGGATTCCTGAAGTTACAGAAAAAAATGATCTTATGGATATTATCATTTTTCACGGTTTTTCCCATTTTCTTCATTGAAACTTCGTTAAAGTTAGAATTGACGTTTAGTGGGGATGCTTAGCACGACACATGAGAATAATGCATATGATTCCTTGGCTCTGAAATTTTGCATACTAGCATTAAATCAAATTCAGAAACTTTTTACCGAGGCAAAATTCAAAGATAAATGTTTTATATTCACATTCGACACACAGGATTTGTTATTTGGCCGTTCACTCCAAGGTAGATAGTTCATCATGATCTCTGGTGTAAAGAATCACGGTCACACAGGACAGCTTCTAGATAGATTATAATGAAGCCAAGTGGCGTTGCTCACTGCGTCAGTGGAATTTAGTTTTTTCCATCTTTGAGCCAGACGTATAATATAAGTTACCACACTTACCACGTGGAATTGTTGGACAAACTTTCCATTACAGAACTCATAGCTCCACCATCCAGTGCCCTAAAGAAAGTAAAACTATAGTAACTAATGTCGTTAAATGCAAGTTGGCTGAGGAAGAAAGCCAGTTTAAAAAGCTTTAGTCGGGTCCACAAACACCATGGCTCAGACGGAATGGTCGACACATCTCAAAGAGCGCCTATCATTCCTCCCCGATCCTTTGGATCTTTATAATGGGCGGGTGAGATGCGCCACCAGTCCAAATGTTAATTTCCAGCCTAGAATAACTGAAAGAAAGGTAAATAAAGCTGACCCATCGAAATTGCATACGCCCTCGCATATTCAACCACGTGGAAGCAAGTGACTCAGTCTAATCACGCTGACATGGTTTTCTCATGGTAGCAAAGTGACTGATTTAACTTTACAAGCAACATTATGTGTTTGAATAACAACTAACCCCGATCAAACAATAATCTCCACTAAGAAAATTTTTGTTCAGACTCTCATCATTAGACGGTTTGGTTTCTTGAGGTGGCAGTGCCTTCTTTTGTTCACTGCTGCTCCGTGGTGTCGATGATGTGCGATACTATGGCGAAAGAATCATATCTTCAGATTAAGCTTATGCTAGACTCGAGTTGCTTAGAATCAGTGTAATACAGTAATATTGGTGTTATATAATAAAACAATAATCGTAACGGGATAGAATCATATCTTCAGATTAAGCTTATGCTAGACTCGAGTTGCTTAGAATCAGTGTAATACAGTAATATTGGTGTTATATAATAAAACAATAATCGTAACGGGGATAGTATCAATTTGTATAAACTATATTATCGTTCTTTGCTTAATTTCTGTTATTTCTGAATTAACTCGTCTAGCATGCTAGACTAGGCTTTTGCTCATCCTCTGGCAAAAAGGTTTCCCAATATAAATGTAGAGACGACACATGAAACAAGTTCTTCCTATTTCTGCTCCAACTTAGCTAATAGACGTTTGATGAACGTTACTGTAACATTTTTTTGTCTACTGGAACATTTTTTAGCTTTTAGAATTCTTTAAAAAGGTAACAGGGTAGGGTTGGAGGAACTTTAAGAAGGTTTAAAAGAGAATTACCAAGGAGTCTTCATTGAATTGTTCAATCAGTGAGTTCGGTCGACTGAAGCAAAAAATAGAGAAAATAGATCAAAGTTATGAATGAAAGCAGACGGTTTGAATAGCACATATACAATAAAAGAGTTCGTGTAAGTAAAATGAAACAAAAATCTGATAGCAATGACAAAATGTAATGAGAAATAAAAGAGAGGGATTTTGTTGTGTGATGGCGTGTGATTTAAAAAGCGTGATTGATAAAAGAATCTTTTTGGTGTCATGGCGTGACGAGAGAATATTTTCGGCGTGATGGCGAGATTAGAACTTTAAGGTGTGATTGCGTGATCACAGGAACCCAGCCGGGGGTACTCAATTAAGTTAAATCAAAGAAGCCTAGGGCACTAGGGCATATTAAAAAACCATCCCACTCTTCATTCTGAAGGATTATAATATAAGTATTGGAAATGTTACCTTGGGTGTCCTGGTAAAGCGTGACATTGGATGTCATTGATAGGTTCCTTTTTGACGCTTAAAAAAATAACAAGAAGAAGTTACAATACTGTTCACTCTTCCTTATTCAAACCTATATTATAACTAAGAATCTTTTGTTGCAATTCGAACTAAAACTTTGGTCCCTTCAGCTGAAAAATAGTATAAAATACTCGCTGTAATTTAAATCTTTCTCAAATTCGAGAAAGGATCTCTGGCCCTTGAACATCGAATTAGGGAGAGTCTACTGTATTATATTCGGTTGGGGAGATTAAAATTTGAAAGTGGGTCGAAAGTAAGTAAAATCATTTCTAAAGAAAATCTGATAGATAAGCAGGAATAAAAACTCTTTCCAATCAATTTTAGAAAAAAAATGTTTGTTTGTCGAAGAGAGTTGATTGAGCAAACATGGATAGATTTAGTGATGATTATCTCTTTGCTTGCACGCTCTAAAAACATTTGGTAAAATTAGGGGAAGAACTTACATATAGGCTGGGTTAGCGCAAAGGACACTGGATAGTACGATGATTTCATATTCGCACGTGGTCATTTCTTTCACACTTATCACCTGAAAGGAAAATATTTCATTGAAAGTGGATTTTTGGAAGAAGAATTCATTTAAAATAAGAGTGACTAGATCAACCTCATCTCCGTGTATTCCATGCTTTATTTGCGTTACTGATTTACGGCACAGAATACCCTGGTGTAGGCTGAATAGATCTTTAGCTTTTAAAGAGCACCCTTAGATGATGTCTTTAAAAATAAGCTCTGGGTTAGACGGGCCGTTATAAGCCCTTTTCTGACTGTAAGAGTAGGGAAAAGGTAAGTTGAAAGTTGGCAATTAAATCTTCTTTGAAAAAAAGATAGAGAAAAATCATTTACATGTACGTCAAAAATGGGCAATGGATTGACTTTAGACAGCCAACTTTCTGCAAAAATGTCAAAGTCAAGGTTTCTACTTTCAAATATTTTCACGAGTTGGTTGTTTAAAATTTTTTTCATCTTTCTCTCTAGCTATTCAAATCGGCCAGTAACACATTCGAATAGCATTGTTCTTGTCTACTAGGGGATGGAGGGTCATCATAATGTAGTTCATTTCGACTCTCTGAGCTCTTTTACAGTGAGTCCTGGCGAGTCATTATTATTTTACTAGTTCATCTTTATCTTAGGATTTCAATATTTGCAGGGAGTTAAATATCAATTTGAGCGCTTCTTCGTTAAACTACCTCATTGTTGGCAGACAAGTGGCAGACATAAAGGACATAAGATTTTCTTGGTTCGCCATTGATATCACAGGGTGTACCATCTGTCATTTCCATACTGTAGTAGGGCGTTTCTTGCCCTTCGATCTTCTTCGTTGGTATCTAAGAGAATAAAGATGAATAGTGTGTCCAAAATAAGCTGAAATTTTTTTACATAAAATAAAATCCTCATAATAATTTATGCGTGAAAAATATTCGCATGGATTTAAAATTTTTGTGTGAACGGCAAAATGCACTATCTGCGTGAACTTGAACACGATTACGTGAACACCGGCGGCCTTCTACAGTACTCATAATGATCTCATAAAGGATGTTAATGATGTGCCTCGTGAAAAAAGGTTACAGAATCAAACTTTATTGGTTGTACTTATTGGTAATCGACACACCAACCACCAACTTGAGAAGTGACAAACATTTTTCCGCGTAAAATTTATTATTTTTGATACCTTTTTCTTGTTTTCGTTTGAGCTTGAGTCCGACGAGGCTCGTTTTAAAAGTTCTAAGAAATGAGTGAATAAATTTATTCAAGCGCTAATATTATGTTATAATATACTTTTTGATCCTATGCTGTAGGGAGCGTACGTAAGTTAAAACTATGGGAAAAAAAGTTCGAATCAAAGTTCGAATGAGAAAGAGTTAATTAGGCAATGCCACAAGACCAATGCATCCACAAATCGATTCTTGCACCTTATAATAGCTGCAGTTTCTTAGAGTTCTGCGACTCATTCTAAAACAACCTCTAGTTGTCTTTCTATTGACTTTAATAAGAGATTATGTCATAGAGTTGTATTTTATTCTGTTGCAAATATAGCCCTATGAACTTCAGAACTTCACATGAACTATACTTATCGGTAACGATATAGTGGCGGATAAGACCTTTTGCAGAACTCTTTGTTCATAAACGGAAAACCGGACAAAAGAAAGCTACAAATAATGCTATACCTTGCAACAGTTCATTGCTCATTTTACCCAGAATATATTCGTCACGTTTGATACCCTTAAACAAAAGAAATTATTTCTATGGGTGAAAATTAAAGATTTTGTTCATTTTCAATGAAAATGCCTTAGACCACCTTCAAATATGCTTTAAATTTTAGGAATTTCTTGAGCCTTTTTACACATTTTCTGACACCTGTTATCTGATGGTTAAGGGATACCAAGAGTCATACTTGAGAATTTGTAAGAAAGGCTTTCGAAAACTTTCGTATACTCTCGGGTACCTAATAGCCGAGGGGGTTGGAATAAGCAGGGGGGGTTGGAAAAAATCTCAAAATTTAATAAGCGGGGGGGGGGGGGGGGTTTGGAATAAAAATGTCCTGGGTGGAAATGTTTGAAAAGGAGGCTAATACAGCAGAATTAAGACAAAAAAGGGAACTTTCAAAAACATTTTCCCAAAAATTAATAAGCGGGGTGGGGTTGGAATAAGAATGTCCTGGGTGGAAAATGTTCGAAAAATTAATTAGCGGGGGGGGGTGGTTATTAGGTACCCAGGAGTATGTGTATACTAGGACATATCTTCGAAACAGAGTGGTTTTGTAAGCTTAAAATTGAAGATACCATTGAAAGGGGAGTATGAGTTTTTTGACTGATACTGTATGTCCCGTTCGGGCACTGTTTTCACAAACCTGATCTTAACCTCGCAAGTCTGGTCAAATACACAGTGAAGTCTCTTTAACTGGAGCCTCTATAATTAGAATGTATCCTTAATTCGGATAAGTTTTATGGTCCCTTCAATTAACAAGACCTTACTCCCCAACTCAAAATCTCCACTGTATATAAATTTTCTTTTTAGGAAATCTAAGTAGTGGTTAAACGGCAAGAAGAAGAATATGAGCTAGAATAGAGCTTACCCCATCCTTATCCTTTTCTTCGTGGAATTGAATAACGGATTGTCCATGGCATACCTCATACGTCCAATATGGTTCCAACTGAAAATATAATAAAGAAAAAACTTCATTAATGAGAACGCTCATTGACAGTCTGTTACGACAATGTTAAATTAGTTGTAGCCTCTATACTATTTGACAGATTAATGATGATCGCGTAGATGCAGACAAACGAACCCTCTCTCGGAATTATTCTGAATGGGTAAGTCATCACGCTTACCAGACACCATTGACCCAGTGCTTGCAAATAAAACGAGTCATGGCGTATCGGCGAACTTATTCGAACAAGTGAGTACTTATTCATTTGAGCATTGTCACCATCCAGGATACGGTGTCTGGTATATTACCCCCCATACTCTTCAATCAGAGTAGTGGTACATGAACGATTCCCCTCAAAGATATCCAATAAGACAATCACTCAAAGCCAGGGATTTCAATATTGTGTTCGAGGAAAGTATTGTAAAGTTGCCAGAATTTGATACGACAAAAAATGTATTTCCCAAGACAGAATACAGATGCCAAATATATTGTGAATTACTCTCAATATATTGAAATTTGGTTCACCTACATATTGTGTAGTAGCCTTACCGGAGCAGATTACTTTGAAATAGAATTTACATACTCTATAAGAACATTTCTTTGGAGTGGCTTCTAAGACGTCTGACAACAAAACCTCAGGTGCTGGCCCAAAATCAATATCAAAATCCTATAAAAATATACAATTTGTGAAAAAAGCTATACAATGAAGAGTTATTCATATATCATTTTTTATTAAAACTAACATATTCTAGGCTTTTTTTTAGTAGCGAAGTATACAACTTATAAAACACAATTCAAAACTGATATATACAAGGAGAAATCAACCTCAGCTTCTGTCTTGAGTTGTGGGATAAGACACTGGTATTTTTCATTGTCCTTGGTAGTAATCATTACTCTCTCATGGTGGCTTCCTGGTTCAGTCTGCAAATAAATGAATGTTGGTCGATTTTATTTTTCACTCTTATCAGAGCAAAAGGGTCAAATATCTCTTGTGCATTATTATGCATTGTCCCTGTTCTGGTATACCATAAAATTTCAAAGCCAAAAGAAAGCATTTAATGCATATTATTGTATACCGTAGTGACAAAGATTACCTGTTCTGTGAGCGGACCATTCCAGGAAATATCATATCGAAGATTATCATCAAATCGTTGTGAAGAACACCTAATCACCACCAATAGACAGATAAAACATACAACTCCAAAACACCATTTTCCAAAATTAATCATCATTTGTTTTATTAATACTTCTAGAAAACAAGATGTAAAGGAATTAAAACATGTAAAAATGTTTAATGGTAGGAGGTTGTAGGCTTACATGAGCTCAACTGAGAAATGGTTAATAGTAAACATATCGAGGATTATGAACTAAAATCTTGCATAACTGTGAGTTTTTCAAGCAGGAATGAAATTAGTTAAATTAGTTTCTCAATTAAATCAAGCTTGATAAAATACAAAATATAAAATGCCACTGTTTCTAAAAAAAATACATAAATAGAGGATGATTTAGTCAATAATAAATTTGGATACAATTTAGCTTTTAAGATAAAAAAACTGAGTTTATTAAAAAAAATTTAATTCTCAATTAAAGATATCACGCTGAAAAGCTTGGTAAAGCAAAAACTGACTTGTTTCTTATCTTTTAAATATTATTTACTACACGTACAAGTCATTTTTAAAGAGTGTGCTTGAGGTTAGCATATGCAAAGGCTAACGGTAATACAGATAAAGAAACTATCGTAATTCCTCTATATACATTTTTTAAATAGATATTGAATATCATATCATCCATAAGTGACCTAATAGCAATGTTTTTATCTTTACTATTATCATGGGTACATTCATTTCCATTAAGTGTTTCATTTTGATTTTGGTTAACCTCCTTGATCTTTTCTTTATAAACGCTTTTTGTTCCCCTACGACTATGACAACAACAACAACAGCAAAAAATGACTGTAGTGACTGTCAAAAATGGTAATGTAATATAGGTAAACATAAGGGCTACAACTATTCCAGAAGTCATTCCGTTTGGTGAACGCGATGGTGGATATCCAGAAGCCAAGGTTAAAAACAATGCTATCACAACTATCGCAAAATAAATCAAGGTCATCTTAAATAAGTACATTTTCAACCTTAAAAATAGTCTCAATCTGTTTGTTTCAGCAGTAACTTTTTTGTCTAAAGTATATAATCATGATAAAAAAAGTCACTTTACCCAAGCTTATTTTTTTCTTTATTGCGAAAACAATAACGACAACAACAACAACAAAAGAGCAGAGTAGAGGAGACCCACAAGGGTAAAACAATTACAAGTGACATTTCTGGACCCCATTGCATGCCATTTGGTGAAATTTGCTCACTTTCAAATTGAGATACAAAATAGTAAAGTGCAGCTAAAGTTGCAATGTAAAGAATCAGTATTTCTAACACTGACATTTTGAAATAGCTGTAAAATTAAAACAATTATTAATACTTTTAAAATATTATTAATAAAAAAATCAGTTCAATCTTTTGTAAGGTTGAACTTTTTTAAATTGAAGAAATTCTTAGCAAAGAAACTTTTCCAATTTTCACAATTTCATAAAAGTTAAATTTTATAAAAAACCTTTTGAAAACAGTTGAAAAGCTGATTTAAAATTAAAGTAAAAAAATTAAATTTTTATTAGAAATTATACCTTTCTCATCTGTTCTCATGCATGAAAATTTCTTCAATGTTCAACACAAAAGAAAGTTTTGGAATGGACACTTTATTTTATTGGAACAATTTTATTAAGAACAATACTGTAAGTTTGTCTAATGTCGAAATTAGAGCTGGGAATAGTAGGAAAGTAGTTCGAAAGTTATTTAAAAAAACTTCAAACGATCAGAAAACTTTTTTTCCATGATGTCGAAATTTCAAAATAACTTTCAAACTACTTTTTCAAATCTAATGTATGATAGCTCAAAATTTAAGTTAGAGCATCCTCTATACGATTAAAAAAGCATGAACAAAATATTTAAATCCTGAAGCTCACAATATTTTGACAAACCTGTATACTTTTCCAGACGATCTCAATCGAACGGAATCGGCGATCTAACCAGTCAAACCAAATCGAACGCAATCGACCGATTGAAATTCGATTGTCGAAACGGAATCGAATCTCAATCGAATATTACCGCAATTTTCAGATTCGATTGATATTCGATTGCGTTCGATTGATGAAAAAACCTGACAAATTTACCGACTTTCCGAATTGGGTTTTCTTGTAAATAAACAGTTTGTCGGACGACCTGAATGCAACATATTTTTGATTGCCGCCCAATGTGATTTTATAGCGGGAGTTGGGAACCGGCTAGATTGTGTGATCTGAATGGCTGATTGAGCAAAGGCGGGACTCGACCCAGGACTTTTTACCCGCATTTTAAATGTGTTTACAGCAATGTTTATTCTTTACACTTTCGTTTTCAAAATCTGTTGAACATGGATTTTGGCTTGTGACGATTACCTCGCGTAACATCTGTGGCAGATTTTTTTCATATTTCGATTTAAAAGCCTACTCAGTGCGAAAGAGAAATCATGTATTTTTTAATACGTTGTTCATTAAACTCAAATCAAATGACTTTGGAAGTTCGGTGAAATGGTGGTGGAATGGCCGTCGCATGTTGCGTTGATATTTGGAGCAGATGACAGTTACACAGTTCATTCAGTAATAGGGTGGCACAAGTGTTACGCGTAAGCCAAATCGCGTATTACGAACAACCTCTAAATTGCCGAGTACAGGAGAAAAAAAATCAAAATTCAAAATGGCGGCCAAGCCCACGCTGATAACTATCAAAAATCTTTGTTTTTCAATCAGCTATTGCAGCTCAATAAATCAATGAAATAATGTGAAATAAAAAGTAAACAAACCTTGAACCTTTCATGAATCCAAATAAATAAAAGTACCGTGAGAGGTCCTAAAGCCGACAGCCCAGCTTAAAGCCGATGGGGTCTTTCAAAGATACAAACTAAAATAAAAACAAACCTTTCGCTGTGACGCAACAAAGATACCAAAGTGTCAACTAAACTGAGAGATTTGATACACTGAACCAATTGAACCAAATAACAATAATTCCTTCTTATAACAAAACATATTTTTTTATTGCAATATGCACAACGTCATAAATGACAACAGTAGTAACAGCATCATAAAAAGTAACGAGATGTTTTGATTTTCCAAAGCACACGAAAATATAAAAGAGGTCTGTGTACGAGCGTGCTCATTTTGAAACGTTACGTAATCAAGCCTGGTTTCTATTACTTTACACTGGCACTTGGCTTGATTGCGGGGATAGGACTTTGTGTAAGGATACATATAGACGACGTATATTACATTATATTGTATATTACATGATAAGAATACAAATAGACGACGTATATTACAATTATTATGTATTACATGACACCTTGCTCCTATTCTAGTAAAGATAATATATGTCGTCAAAGAGTACACTTAAATGAAGAGCTGTCCGATTGCGGGCCTTCCGTAAATAAACATCCGGACTTATCGGTGGGTAAAGAGGGCGTTGATAGTTTGCCGCCTCATTGATTCAATGTTTGTTATTCAAATTAGTGCTACCGCATCCGCCCTTTTTTCAACTTCGCGCCATTTTTACAATTTAGTCTGTTTGTTTCTTGATGGAAACCAGTCCAAGTTGTTTCGTATTTTTCCCGCACAAGTCACTTTTATTACAAAACTGTTATCGTTTTAAACATGAGCAACTGATCCAGAATAAAAAGGTAATTATTTTTACAATTTGCACTTTTTAATTACATTAAATTGACATCTTGACATTACAGCTATCTTGTTAGATGTTTTGTTTCGAGAGTTCTAGCAATAGTTTATCGTTCAACTTGGAGAGGGAATGTTTGTAAACATAGAATTTTTTTTCATAACAGTTATTTGGGGTGTCGGAATTAAGCTGGGCTGTCGGCTTTAGGACCTCTCACGGTATTCATCTAAAGTGAAGATTACATTTCAAAATAAAACGATTTCCAAACCAACTTAAAGTCAGTGTCTGCCAACTAAAAATTTCTCTGCGGGGTCACTGGCAAGGAGTTACGACTTCGGACTTTAGATTCCAATTCTTGTATAGGCTGCAACTACACTGCCAAATGATCTGTTTTACAAATACTTCCAAATGGGTCAATAAGTTAAGAAAATGAAATTATCATCTAGCACGGGGTTTTGTTTTTAAAAACAAACTTCAAAATAAAATTGTCAATGAACTTGTTACTTAAAATATCACTTACTTCTGCTTACTTACATAATTTGTACTAGGGTGCATACCATTTAGCCAAAAACCCAAAAAAGTGAAACAGAGGGTTTAGCGAACGCATTGATTCATTTAAAAGTTTACCTAAACAGACGATCAAAGCCAACAGTCTTTTTTCTGTGTTTTCTTCGTTCGCTAAACCGAGGGTTTAGCAAACAAACTGCACCATTTGATTTTTTGTTTTGCTAAACCATTATTCTAACCAAGCACTACACCTTGTTTACGCTGGTTCACTAAGCACACGCATGCATAAGCCCTAAGCTTAAATGTTTTCTTCCGCTGGGCTACCATTTTGAAATTCGTTGCTGTGACTTCAGGCAAGATCCTAGAAATCGAATTAGCAATGTAACAGCTTCTTTATTTAGGTAAACAAACCCAAACCATTTGTAGTTTAGTGAAACAGTTTCAGTTTTTTGGTTTTGAACATTAAAAGGTATGCAACCCTAGTCATCACATGACTTCGAGTGCAATACGAGAAATATTTTACGAGTTCCTAGATTTTTCCGTAATATTTTTCCGAGCCTTTAGGCGAGGAAAAATATTGGTAAAATCTCGGAACGAGTAAAATATAGAGTATTGCACGAGAAGTCGTGGGATAACTAATTTATTGTTGACTCAAAAAAATTGTCCTGTTTTTGTTTTAAAATTTACTTCCGCCTTCTTCTGCTTCTGTGTAGTTTCGAATGTTTTATTCTAAAATCTAATTCGAACGTTAGATTCTAACAAAAACATTTGATAACTTCACACCGAGAATATTCACACAAAAACAAAATAGAGAAGCATTTTTTTATCATTTTCGATCCAGAAGTTTTGTTTTGAAGAGTTGCAGATTTTGTATTTGAAAGTTTCTAGATTAATAATTCAAAATGCAGATGATGTACAGTATTGTTTCGATAGAGAAGTTAAACCCTCCATCATTGGATTAATCAGATTGATAAGCATCCAGTGTCTTTCTATGTTTTTGTTTCAATGACATGGCCATGGGAAAGAATAGCAGAGGAAAGGAGTCCCACAATGGAAATGTATGCTTGTAATAATGGTTAAAGAACAACATTTTTTCAACAGCAAAACAATTTGGATACTTTCTTGATTATCGTCAAGCTTTAAATGTTTTGAACTTTAGAAGGAAGAAGCAAGGATTGTTGAGATGCTTAAAAAGTCAAGGACGTACCCAGACAATCTCAATCGAACGGAATAGACGATCGAACCAGTCGAACCAAATCGAACGCAATCGAATCCCAATCAAATATTACCGCAATTTTCAGATTCGATTGATATTCGATTGCGTTCAATTGATGTTTGATTGCGTTTGATTGTGTTCGATCGTCGATTCATTGACCCCCGGATTGTTCATCGCATAATTTCTATGGGAAATCGAAAGTAATTTCATTCGGCTTGTGATGTTTGAGAGCTTGGATGTAAGGAAGCTGTAAGAATAAAGCCAGACGATCTCAATCGAATGGAATCGACGATCGAACTAGTCAAACAACAATCGAACCAATCGAATATTACCCAGAATTTTTACGTTCGATTGAGATTCGATTGCGTACGTTGTTGTCGAGAACGAGAATTAGGAGACAAGTTTTATAAAAATCACTTGTGATTTGGTTTATTACAAGACATTTCACTAAGCTGAAACCCTCAACTTTCAGATGGTGTAAAGCGCTTAAATGAAAAAATCCACAATCTTGTTAATATGTAAATCACAATTTCTTCTAAGATTTTCGTTGTATTCTCGGGATCCTTCAGATTTCTTTGATTCCATGGAAAATCAGGTTACATGCTGTGGATCGTTGTTTGCCGACTGTTTCACATCGAGTTATTTTCTCCATTTTATTGGATTTTTGATTCATCTGTTTGGATACAGCTTCAGCATAACTAACCTCTTTCCAGGGTTGTCCTCTTTCGCCTCTTGCTTCTTTTTGATTAAGATGTTCTCGATCTTTGTTTCTATCTTCTTCTCGAGTATGCTCATCTTTGTTTCCAGGCTTTCTTTGATTTCTTTTGTAAGAAAGTTCACATCCATCTGATTTCAGTTGGGAAATTTCTTCATTTTGTACTTTCATGATGTTTTCACATGCTTTAATTTCCTTTTGAAGTCCTTCGATTTTGGTGTTTCTGCATGTTTCAACTCGTTCAGTCAGCTCTGGCAAGATCTTAACGCAACTTTGGCATTGAAAACTTCGATATTTAAACGTTAAGCAAATCTGTATATATTTGCAATTTGGTAGATTGGTAGCTCGGAACAATCATAATGAACATCTCGGTGGCACTTCCTACAGGTCAGAGTGTCTTTTGGTGATGCGAAAAAGTATTTAACGTAATTTGAGGGCTTGCGGAAAAAAATCCAGGAAAAGCAATTTGTTCTTTTAAAGTATAGCTTTTTTCTCAATTGCTCTGACGGCCATCGAAAAATTGTTTTGCTCGCGTCACCACCAGCCCCTGAATTACTGGTGGGATTAAAAGAAACCGGGGAATTTTTTCGACCGCCCGTCCGCCCGCATACATTTTTAACACCCGTTGCGACGCAAACAGAGCATTTTTTCGATGACCGCCTAATACTGACAGTATGTCATTTTATCTTAACAATTTTGTAAGCAAGGTCACACTATGCCGGCCATTCTGTAGCAATATTCAATCTTTCGAATATTTAGTTCAATCCAATCCTTAATGCCAATATTTAGTTCAATCCAATCCCCATATTTAGTTCAATCCCTATATTTCGTTCAATCCAATCCCAATATTTTATTCAATCCAATCCCGATATTTCATTCAATCTATTTTTATTCAATCTTTTTTTCATTCAATCTTTTTTTTTATTCAATCTTTTTTTTATTCAATCTTTTTTTCATTCAATCTTTTTTTTATTCAATCTTTTTTTTATTCAATCTTTTTTTTTATTCAATCTTTTTTTTCATTCAATCTTTTTTTTATTCAATCTTTTTTTTAATTCAATCTTACTGGGCACGAGTACTCCTGAACTTCTTTATTCAAATCTTTGCAAGGCGTATTAACATCACTCCAGAATGTTCCTAATGATGAGGAGGAGCTGTTGTATCAATGCCATCGTGTTGACGAGCTTTTAAGATTTTTAAACAATTTATCAACTGACAATATTCTTGAAATAACGACTGACGACATCTCAACAATATCTAACCTGTGTAGTGCATTTACTGACCTAAGGGAACAAGTAACAAGTGTGTGCAGAAATAAGAAGAGAATTGACTCGACAGAATGCACCATTATCTTGACAGAACGTTCAAAAAGTGATATAAGAGGGAGACCTAAGTTTTCAATCCAGAAAGATGTGCTTGAAGAGCTGCGTGGCTTGGGATTTAGCTGGGTAAAAATAAGTGAGATGCTTGGCGTGTCAAGGTGGACTGTTTCCAGGAGAGTTGAGGAATTTGATTTGTCTGAACTACAAAGATTTAGCGACATCAGTGACCAAGAAATTGACAACATTATTAAAGATTTTATCAGTAGACACGGTGCAACATCTGGCTATCGGTTTATTGGAGGTTTTTTTCATTCTAAAGGTATCAAAATACAACGAAGGAGAATAAGAGAAAGTCTACATCGTGTCGATCCAGAAAATGTCACTTTTAGATGGGGTGCCGTAGTATCAAGGCGAACATATTATGTACCGTGGCCTAACTCTTTATGTTATGTCGACGGACACCATTCCTTAATTCGCTGGAAATTTGTCATCCACGGATGCATTGATGTAGGGAGGTCGGGCCTTACGCGTGCGGCAGTAACAAAACATAGATTTTCGAAAAAAAATATTCAAGCTTACATACCTCAAGGAAGGAAACCTCTTTTAACATAAGTATTTTTTCCAAAGTGTAGAGAATTTATTCAGCTTTCTTTTGCAGAAAAAATCAGCACGTCATGTCTTCATTTTCCTTCAAAATTTGAAAATGAGTACTCGCGGGTGAGTTTTTTCAAACTTCTTCTTCGCGGCACGGCAAAATTTTTTATCAGGGGGTTCTAAAATCCAAAGCGCTAGCCACCCGAAACAGCTATCGACCTGGAATTTTTTGCATCGTTCCCCGCGATAGTTTAGCTTTTGAGATGTACCACGTTCGTTGGTTGGAGCAACATATATTTTTCAGGAAGTCAAATTATGTACTTAAAAGGCGTTTTTTTCATTGAAAAAATCAAATTTTTTTATCGAACGTGAATTATTTAGAAAGAACTATGTTTTTTCTTTCCAAATGTGAAAAAAGTAAGAATCAAGCTGTTTCCGGTGGCAAGCGCTAAGGGAAAGATTATGGTGTAATTACCCCCGTTTCAGCTACATCTACGGAAAATAAAACTCGCACCAAACCTCCCGCGCGGAATTTTTCATAAAACATTTTCGCTTTTGGTGCCGTAATGAAGGTACAAAATGGCTGGCGATGCGTGCACGAAAATGCTTCAAAAATTGAACTTCAAAATGGAATATCTTTGGAACTTTAAAGAATTGGAAGGTAAATGACCCCTCATTTTTCTTCTGATGGTTATGGCTTTCCATTAAACTTGGTTTGGTATTCTGCAAGTAAGTTTGAAATTTTCTCTGACCACCCTAATTGATGGGAAATCGCGAAAGATCATGTTTTTACACGTCTTAAATCATCACTTCAAACCATGTGGAAACTGCATTAGGGAGATAATAATTACGCTCGTACCCAGGAAGATTGAATGAAAAAAAAAGATTAAATAAAAAAAAAGATTGAATAAAAAAAAAAGATTGAAAAAAAAGATTGAATGAAATATCGGGATTGGATTGAATGAAATATCGGGATTGGATTGAATAAAATATAGGGATTGGATTGAATGAAATACAGGGATTGGATTGAATGAAATATAGGGATTGAACTAAATATGGGGATTGGATTGAACTAAATATCGGCATTAAGGATTGGATTGAACCTGATTGAACTAAATATTCGAAAGATTGAGAATATTGCTACAGAATGGCCGGCATATCACACACAACCACAAAGCGCTAACTTTTAGTTTTATGACTTGTTCTCACTCATTTGTTTGAGGTAATAAAAAGAAAGTCTTTATTGTGAACTTTGAACATGCTTAAAAATTTTAAGCATGTTCAAATTTTAAGTTAAAATCGAGCGAGGTACTTCCACTAACTAACTGCTATTATCTATGGTCACAAATTTAAAGGAGATTTAAACACAATACCTCTTGATATATCGCAGAAGTTGCAGCTGAATTTCAACCTTTTCTCGGCCAAAAGAAATATGCAAAACATTCTGACATTTGAAACATTAAAAATATTCAAACTCTACATACAAACCCTGCAAAAATTTTACAAAATCTGCCATATTTGTTTTCATTGTATGATTTAACTTACTAAGATTAAAAAGCAGTATTTGTTAACAATGCCGAAAAATGCTCAACTGACCAAGGGTTAGCCATATGGCTTTTACGTCTCTTTATTATCACAGTAAGCGGTCTCTTTTACATGCCATTTTTTAGTGCTGTTTGTTACGGCGGGAAAAGTATATTATGTAGGTAATCAACAGATTACAACAAATTACAACAAATTACAGAAAAATGATGAAAAGTCAGCAAATCTCAAAAACACAGCTGGAAAAAGAAGCATTTCAAGATAGATACAACAGGTGGGGGAGCACAGGTCAATAACATAACGAATCTATGAGCATTGGTCTGATTGATAATGTGGCCCACTTTTTGATTTATCATAAATTCATACCGTGAGATTGGCTAACTTGCATCAGTAGTAGAGCTAGAGGCTAATGACCTCAAATGACTGTGCCGGGTGCATACTCGGCGCCTTGGGCCCGCAGGGTTGCTAGCGGCTCGAATTTCAGTCAGGTTAAAAACAACCCTGCCTATGCCCCGGACAGTCCGGGGTTTTTTTGATGCGTGCCCGGGGTCCGTATTATTTGTTTTTGAGAGACTACCCCGGACGCCCCAGACAGCCCGCGCGGTCGCTTTTTATAGAATCGCTGACCGCGCGGGCTTTTTTCTAATCATACGATATACGTCCGGGGTAAATTTACGGCGCAAAAATTGGAGCCCCGGACGTACTAGTGGTCCGCGGAAAAAGTTATTTTTTTCAGACCCCAGACATTTGCCCCGGACTGTCCGGGGCATAGGCAGGGTCGTGGTTAAAAAAGGGGCACTTTTACCCATATTATAATATTCTTAAATTCTGTAACGAGTTTTGATGAACACAGTTGCATTTTTTGGTATTTTTATGTGTAAAGAAGGTAAGTGCCAAGAGAAAAGTTTGCTCGCTCTCGCTGTTTTTAATGATTTTTTGAAATTTCGACATAAAAAAAATTTAAAAGTTATCTTCCATCATAAACAAAGTAAATAGTACACTACTCCGAGTTTCATGCTTGGGGCCGTCGACATTCGACTTTCGAATTTTTTAACGGCATTTGGCCGTTAAGGGAAGGTCGAAAATCTCTTTAGGGGTCAACTCACCACATATCAATTCTTTTCACCAGAAAATTTCGATTTTTGAGACGTTTATTCCATACAAATGTTACTTTCCATATTTCTTTTCATTCTTTTATCAACTAAGATCTGCTAAAGTCGCATACCTAAAGTATTCACTTCGCTATTTTTTAGAATAATTTTAACCAAAACAAACGACCCGATGTTTATGTCTCGTGTTCCTTTTGTTTAGACGGTCCGCGCGGCCCTTGAATTTCGCAGACGGGCGATCTTTTTTCTTTGAAATGCCGCTTTTCTTTTGGGTATGATTACGGAGATAATTAATTCGCCCAACTTTCGGAAAAAAGTTTCGAAATTATCTCCGTTATTTTTAAAATGTAAACTGAGCGAAGCCGTAGCGATATTAAAGATGGCTGACGAAACAACGATGAAAGTGAAGGAGAAAATTTAGAGTTTCAATTTCATCGATTTTTGACAATTTTTTAACTTAAAAGAATTTGATGGCCGTTAACGTAGAGGGGGGGAGGGGGTCAGAACCATAACGGCCAAATGCCGTTAAAAAATTCGAAAGTTGAATGTCGACGGCCCCTTACTGCACTTGTCAAATATGTACAAATAATAAAATGAATCTGTTTTGAAATTTTGAAATTCTCATTTAAAAAGCTAAAAAATGTTAAAAAGTTGAAATAATTGGTTTGATAAAAAATTGATGCGTGTATAAAAGGGTAATAAAAAGGTAAATAAAAGAAATGTATAAAAATTCTATCATTAGTCCGGTGGGACTGCTTTGAAGTTTTCCAGTAAAAATTTATTTGAATGACGGCATTTTGATACTAATTCCGAACGTTTATTAATCAGGTCAAGTTCTGACGTCATAATGTGAAATTTCTCTTTCAGGCACAAATTACATCGTTTTGAGCCATTTACATAAGGACGGGCGTGGTCAATTATTTCCCAGTTCAATTTAGGAGAGATATCCTTCAATTGGAGGTCCCACACGTAGTTTGAAAGTTTGGTTGATTTCTTCTTGTCTTCATTCCTGAACGTATGTTTGTGGCCATACCAACGTTGTTTGAAAGAATTGGCAGTTAAACCAATGTAGTGTTTGCCTTCCTCTGTATCGACTTTTTTGACGTTACACTTGTAGATGACTTCTTTTTCTAAACAATTTCCGTTCAATGGACACTCATTCTTCTTTCTACAGTTGCACAATTTTTTGTTTTCATTATTTGTATCTACTTGATGATTTAAAACTTTCTTATTGTGTGCTGATATAATTACTGAAACATTTGGAAGGCAGCTATAACTAACTTTCAGGTTGTTGCGATTAAAGATCTTGTGGAGACGGTGGTTCTTCGGGAAGTTTTTGTCTACAATACTCAGAAACCTTTTTGCTACATTTTTTACGTTGGTGCTGAACGGGGGGGTTGAACCATATAATTTTTCTGGGTCTGGTTTTCGTTCGTTTTGTGTTTGGTGTTTTGTAAGTTAATTTTTCTTTGTGGCCACTTAACTGAAAAACTGAAAAACTGAAAGAAAAAAAAGTCAGTTTTTTGGAAATAACTTTCGAACTAATTTTTCAAGTTTAATGTATGATAGCTCAAAATTTAAGTTAGAGCATCCTCTATACCAGGGGGGGTCTTGCAGTTACTCCTTGACACTATGTGGAGTAACTGCAATTTTGGACATTTTTTACAGACACCACCACCCTTGCAGTTATTCCATAGTGTACTAACTGATTTTACCCTCCAAATTGGTGTATACCACCCCGAAAAATGCCAAATTTGGCAATTTTTTCACTGAATTCCTCATTTTTGATACCATTTTACTGGGTACGTCTTATTAATGACCATTCAAGGGTCAAATATCTCAATCATTTTCCAAGTTTGTTAAAATATCTCTCATGCCTTGATTGAAGAAAAAATTTTGAGATTTTTGAATTTTTTTGCTTCCGGAATTTTTAAAAACCTAAAGTTTTTAGTGAAAAATTGAAAAATGTGCTCACTTAGTACACCATATCCCTGCATATCCTACCAAAATCGACAATTTTGGGCTTAGGCACCACCCATGTGGCAGTTAGTCCACTGGTGGAGTAACTGTTTTCCCAAATTTTGGTTTATATACCACCACGGTAGTAATTGTCATAGTATTTATGTAATAACTGCCCCCTCCTGTCTATACAATAAAAAAAGAATGAACAAAAAATATAAATCCTGAAGCTCACAATATCTCGACAAACCTGTATACTTTTTTATGGTGCACCTGGTATAAGTATTTACAAATTTTGTGTTCTGCTGTGCGAGTTTGGCTCAACGGATAGCGCACTGGGTTTCTGATCAGAGATTCTTTCATTTGGTGGGTTTGAATCCCGGTCAGGTCAATATTTGGAGAAAGTTTGAAATATCAAATTCATAGAAGAGTTAGTAGAAATCAGAAAACAAGTCTCAGAAGGTCAGAAAAAAGAAAAGTAGATCGAGAGATAGGAAGTGGAAAAACAGAAGGGGGATGTTCGATTGACGGTCAATTTCTATCACCCGCCCAAAATTTTAAGTAAAGCTCATACTCAAAAGCTTATGTTGACATCGTCAACCTTCTCTTATGAAGTCAAAATTGTTGTGTGTGTTGTGTCAAAAAAATCAATAAGCCTATTTCTATAAAATATAATTTCTTCTTTGTGCATACCAATTATAACGTCACATAATTTGTCTCTTGTGAATTGCGTGTTTCATAAAAGTGACAGTCATTAAAGCAATCACGCGACACTCCCCACTCCCCACCATGAAATAATCGTCATTCAAGGGCATGTCTGTCAAAGGTTTATCAAATGTATCATCGAACGTAGTATATAGTAAGTACCATGAAACAATCGTCATTCAAGGGCGTGTCTGTCAAAGGTTCATCAAATGTATCATCGAACGTAGTATATAGTACGTATCAGTTCATAATTTGTAAATCAACACTGAGGCGTTGAGCTCAGGTATCAGTTCATGTGCGTAATCAGTTTATCCTCATACTCAGCTCATAGTATGTAATCAAACACTCAACATAAGATTTAAGAAGGCACATTGCTACGGATTCACGTAACAACTCAATCACGTATTGTTGATCATCACGGATTGTTGGACATCACAAATTGTTGGAAATCACGAATTGTCGGACATCACGAATTGTTGGATATCACAAATTGTTTCTAGAGAGACTCATCTCAAACAAGTCATCATAAGTTCAAAATGATGGACAATGCTGGCTGATCACAGTCAACATTTGCTTGACATCATCAAGCTTGAATTGATTGGGAAACGCTGATTCCAAGTGTCAACGTCAATTGAAAGATTCAGGAACACGAAATTTGAAGAAGAAAATGAAAGAAAAGATCACCTGGAACTGCAGCATTGTCAATTGCTCAGGTGAATTGTTGAGTCTGTAAGCGAAGCCATTGTTCCGAGCGCTGTCAGGATGTCAACTTTCATTCCAAACCAGGATCAGAAAAGATGAACCCAACTAGTGAATATTAGCTGAAAATGATATGCTTTTTAGGGTATCTGAATTTCAGTCCCCAACTCCTTATTGGCTTAGATGCTCTTTAGAAATCTATAGGGGGGGGCTGAAACCATGTTTATAATTTTTTTTCTTTCTCCTTTTTGGGTTTTTGGCAACTTGAAGTTTGCATGTAATACTTGCTATGCTATGACATCTCAAACATTACTAACTATGGTAGCTGTCTGTATTCTCATTTTCTTGTGTTTTTTTTTAACTTGCTTATAAAATAAAAAGGAATGATTAAAGAATAACAAAATGATAGTTCAAGGAAAAATCTATGTAGCATTATTGGTGCTTTGTTGCTTTTGTGGAGCCGTTTCATCAAATGCCTGTTCACCAGGGTTTCAAAAAGATGCTTTAACAGAGAAATGTAGAGAATGTGTTGAAGGTACCTTCAGCATTGATGGAGGAGCTTGTCAGAAATGCTTACCAGGTGAAAAAGTTTGTTTATTTTTTAACTTATGCTAAGTTCAGATGGACTAGAATATACCCTTGCCAAACTTTATCATCACTGTAGATTGTAATTATCTGGTTGGAGATAAATGTTATTATTATCCGCAGAAAGTATTGACGTGTAATGTTGCATGGACAAGGAAATTCGTGATAAACCTGGGTAAACTCTACACCAGTCTTCTCACACTTTCTGAAAGGTTGATGTATGTGTGTGTATTATTTGTGGATAACGTTATTTTTTGTTTCTACAATTAATATTGATCTTTTTGATGGTTGTACATGTTTAAAAAAAAAAAAAATTAGACAAAAATTCATGTTTTATAATTCGATACGGTCACATATTTCTTTTAATAATTCATTTAAACATCTAGATATTTTTACTATACTATTTTTGTAGGTACTTTTGCAAATAAGACGGGGTCAATCAAATGCAAGCCATGTGCAAATGGAACGATATCTAGAACGGAAGCCAGCACGAGTTGTCAGAAATGTCAACAAATAGACTGGTTACCAAACAAAGACCAAACAGAATGCATCCAAAATGAATTTGTATACAAACTAAATGACGCTTTGGTATACGATTTTTCGAAATTAGCAGAAAAACAGGATCAGAGGTATACTATTAATGGTAAAACGTATCCAAACGAAGATCCCTCTAAAGATGATATAAATATGTTTATTAACATCAATATCTCGTTTTGTACGCCTCAGTTCCACCATCAGTGTAAAGATACAATGAATGTGAGTATAAAGACTTCATTTCACAAAATAAATGAACTAAATCAGCTTAACATCCGAGAATCTAATATTTTTGTTCGGTAACCTTAATTGATTTGACTATTTGTCAAAGCCTTCTTCAGTAGAAATCCGCTTTACTGAAATAGTGACTTAAAACTTGCGGATCTGAACCTTTATCCAACAGAATTGATAAACGGCTATTTATAGATAGTATTTCAAATGAAATTCTTCTTTTCAGGGACAATTTCAAATTGAAGTTACAAAGAATATTTCGGCTCTCTGGGCCGACATTCATACTCGAGCCAGCATGGGAAAGAAATTTACCGCCCGTCGTGGCGTAGACCCTCCAGCCAAAGGTTTTATCCTCGAATCAACAGATGGCACGTGCATTGATCGTTTTGGTAGACCATTAAATCGAACTCAACGAACGACCATTAATATGGAATGTAATATTCAAGCTCGATCAAAACCTGGCGAAGACAAAACATTAATTTTTGTGAATAATAGTAAGTCAACGAAATTTCTATTTCCCACTAGATATTTTTTGGGGTTCCCCTCGTGTCCAGCCTTTTCAGATAAATTTTTATAATATCCTAGTATTTGTATGAAATTGCGGTCTTTAAAATCGTAAAAACAATGGAGGAACCAAAAATTCAGCCATAATTTTCATTTAACTCTCAAATGTAACTTTCTCTCAATTTCGTCTCTCACTGTATAATCACCAACATTTGAAAGTGCTTTTTCTTAAGGTTAAGCATAGCTGAATGTACTGTTGTTCCGAGATAGATTGACCCTACCTTCAAAGTTTACTGTACAAAACTTCGACATGGAGTTGTATAAAGCTTTATTTCCTGTTCAAAGGTACCGACGAATGTTTATTGGATCTGACTTTACATACGCGTTACGCATGTCCAAGATGCACTTGTGACAATTATCTTGACTCAACAGAAGATAACAAATGTTGGACAGAACAAATTGGTTTTTGTAATTTCGATTACGTTGTTAACAAGAAGATGGAAAGAAAATGCTCGCACGTCAACCAGGTAACTCTCCCTCGCTATCTGGTTTAGGTTGCAACCAAAATAATGTCTCGTAGACTGGAATCGAAGTGTTTTAAATCCAATAAATTTCAAGCTGTAGAATCGATTCGATTCAGTTTCAGCTGAAATTTTGGCCGTCAGTCATATATATACGTCATAGGAATAGGAAAAATTTCTCCAAACGAAGACTTTCCCTTTAGGAAGAGTGATCATAAGTTCCAGTGTATTATGCCCTAAAGTGGACGGGATCAGTCTTTGTTATGAGTCAACTGGACCGGACTCATTCTTCTGATTCGAAGCTTCTTTGGAGGTTTTTTATGTTTTTTAAGTTCCATAACTTCCGCCTTTATTAAAGCAAACGTTCGATTTGTGTAAATGATCGCCTCTACAGATTCGAACGTTTTCTTCCATAATGGCGGGAAAACGTAACTTATCAAAACATGGAAAACCTCTATTGTAGTAGGGAGCCAGCCCCTTGGTGAGTGATACTATAATCGGATTGATTTTCGCGAAATTTACCTTAACGACAAACCAATGACAAAATAAATTTACTATCAATTTGTAAAGACGATCTTATGTTAAAAAAGTCAATGAATTTTCTGACCATTTTCAGATTTTCAGAGTCCATGATCCCATTCGATTTTTTTGAGATTTTTTCTTGCAAAAATGGCAAAAGTTCGAGAAAATGCAAAATTAAATCTCGCCTAAAATTCATCCGGTTAAAGTATACGTGGGACTTTATAAATATATCTCTTTAAAATTTTTAGTGTGACAAGTCAAACATTGTGGATTTTGACTTTCCACACAAAGAAAAGCACGGTACGCCAGCTTGGGTGTATGTAATCGGTGCTATCGTAGCATTTTTATTTATATGCGGTGGTATTTTTATGCTGATACGTTACTTGAAGCAACAACATTCACCTCAAAATGCTACTGCATGGACATCACTTCAAAATGAATTGTAATTTATACAATCCAGGTGAAGTCGTCATCGGGTTTTGCTGAAGTTATGCAATTAACCAAAAATACGACATTTATGGAATCGGATGTTCGAATTTGTAGAGTCGATTTCACTTCCATCAAGGCAGAAGCTATGTAACTTAGTCAAAACCAAGTGCAGTTATTGGATTAAATGAATTATTTATTTAGTAGAAAATTAGCGAGTATTAGGGTATTAGCGATGACTTTAAATCACAAGATAATGATCTGTTAATTTTTGTAACGTTTTTGCATACTGTACATACTGTATATGTAAACCAAAACTTTATTTTATTCTGTATTATATCGAAACCCGGACGTCTTTTATCCTCTTTTATCAATCTTTTACCTTCTATCATACATTTACTATTTATTTTACAATTTCTTTCATTTTGTTTAGACATGTCTCTTAACCTTTTAGTTTGATAGTTTTTATGCGAACTTAGAAGAGATGGTCGTCTTCTGTAACAGAAGTGACAATCATCATCAAACCAAAACTATTTTCATTTGACCACTACATTAGTTTTTATAAGTTAAAATAATGTAATATAATACAACCAGTAATCAGTAATAACGTTGTATGTAGAGTGAATTGTACATAACTTTTGATAACATACTATATAATAATTATATTAGAATATTTATACTATTTTACCTACTCTTGTGTACTTAAATGTTAAAATCTTTAAAAAAATCTTGATCTAATTGTTAAAATCTTAAAAAAAATTACCAAGCGTAGCATTTGAAGACACAGAGATTTTTGTCCAAATATTTCCAATGTTTTTTCTTAGCGCGAGTATTCTCCTTTCCTCATATTGTATTACACACACGAGAACATATATATTTATATTTAGTCTTGTATTAACTATTACACGGACAATGCATTTATAAATTGTACAAAATATCAAAGATCCTCTCGTTTTTCTCCATACAATTCTTCATCTTGAATACATGTTTCTTTTTACAGGGGCCGCGGCTCCACTTTAAAAGTGGTAGGGCCATGGTTTACCACCCATGGTTGGCGCCGACGGGAGAAATTTTTGAAAATTAGCCCTTCTACACTGCCTAAAACAGGTCTTTTTCAAGGTTTTTGGTCGGGCCAATGCCCGGGTGCCCCCCCTCGCTGCCGCGGCCCCTGTTTTATAAGCAAGTGTCTGCCTCTTGGTCAGGCTCAAGTATGCTTGAGCTTTCAAATCATCCAGGAATTGCATATTCTTACGAATTATTATGCTTTTAATTCGTCCAACCCAATTTTTTTATAAAATTTTGTTGACATTCGATCCAAAAAGCCTTTCGATTTTTGGAGCGGTGGAATGTGGCTAGTTATATGGAATGTCTTTTTTTTACTTGACCACTTCCAAACCTTTTCGAATCGAACAGATAAAAATGACCACATGAACAATATTTTAGGCTGGCATATACTTCTGCTATGTTATGCAAACCTGAGCCTTCATATGCTTATAAGCGTTATGGGATGCTTATAAAAAAAACAGCATGTATAATGCTTCCTCTAGGCTGCACGCATTCCCTCCGATATGTTTTGATATGCCTATCGTGTATAAAATTCCCGTCCGAGTGGGACAAGCTGGAGTTTTTACAAGCTCTTATTTGATTTGGTTGGTCGTTAAGATGTAATAAAAGAATCTTATTACTTTTTCTAAAGAACGCATCATCTCTATCACTTTAAATGACCAATCAGTGAAGTATCTTGTAAAAACTCCAAGGCATCTCGTCCGAGTGTTACCCTAAATTAGGGGTGGCCTGCTTCAACCACCTCGAGCCTTAGACGATCCTATCGTCTACACAAGATCACTAAAAAGGGAATAGTTTAGGAGAGACGTGATAAATTCGGGTGGAGTAAGCAGTGGCGGAGATGTTTACAGTGTTCCAAAACTCTACCGCCACTTTTTTCCCGTAAACCGCCCTGACGCCCTAACTCTTTCTCGCATTTACTTTAAACGGACGACAGCATCGTCTACTCGAGCCTTTCAAATTATCTAATAAACACTCGACAAAAGTACCTGCAACTCTTTTATCGAATCTCCTGGCGAGATTCCCGGTATAATTGAAATGAAAAAAGACAATGTTTAGTTAGTTGAAAATAAAGCCAGAAGAGGCAGAGGGGGGGGGGTACTTAGGCAAAATGGGTGCCGGGTATGTGCGAGCCATAAGGGTACCTTTTCTCATTCCTCAAAAGTCTCTCAAAGGGGTACAAATTCAAAAGTTAGTCACTGAAAGGGTCCCAAAATCACAAAAATCAAAAATTTCTCTCTCAAAGGGTCACGATTTCCAAGAATTTTTTGACTCAAATTTGGTGATCTGATAGATAATCAAACCAAAATTTGGAAAAAATAGACCAAAATTTATAGGAAAAAGTCTCTCAAAGGGTCCCAAAATCACCAAAACTTTGTCTCTCAAAGGGTCGATTTTCGATTTTCGGCTCGGACATACCCGTCTCGACCTTGCAAACCTAGTACCCCCCCCCCCGAGTGTTTTACCAACTCTTCGGTATTTCGAAATCCGGTTTGCCCATCCTCTGCTCCTGCTGCTCGAACCGCTGACCGCTAAGGTGGAGACAGGTCGACCGCTGACCAACTACAAGTTTGTTGAGTCACGTGATTTCAATGTTTTTATTTTGCAGACGCCATCTTTAATTTTAGCAAAACGACTTGAAAATTTTTTCCAGAGGCAAGCACAAAAAACAGAAACCTAAACCAACCAAAAAATATTTACGACCACCGATCAACCTTGAGTTTTTCATCTTGGTACGAGGCATTATGAGGTGGGAGTATAAAGAAGAACACGCCTTTGAAAGAAGAAGATCAGAGGGAGAGAAAATTAGAAGGAAGTATCCAGATAGAGTTCCAGTAAGTTTTATTACATTTATTTTGCTGTCTACATAGTGTGCAGAGGCAGAGGGGACTGAACCCCCCTCATTTTTATTTTATGCCCCCTATATGTGTATCCTCCTGTTTAAAAAAAATCGAACACAGGCTATTTAGCTACAGCATCAACAGTCCACCAGTCAATTCAAAACCAAAAGTATTGAAATTTGTATTAAAATATTATATGAAAAGAGATAAACATGGCGCCCATGCAGTGTAGACCTAAAGCTCCAAACCAGCATCTAATAACATGAAAACCAGAATATGATTCTTCAATGGGAATCAAAACTATAAAGTGCACTTACAAACATCAATTTGTCAGATCTAACAAAATTAATAACCGCACTGTCATCATTGACAATAAAACAAACGATTTTCTGTCAAGAGTCTTGTAAACATTCCAACAACTTCCATCGAAATTATCTATCACAGCTCAGTCTACCATTTTTAGCGCTGGCCGAGGATTGAACCGAGAACGCTCCGCGAACTCCTGCGCAGGTGAAAAACTTCAATCTGTCAATCATTTTCTCAAGCGAAGAGTACGCGAAGCAATTCTAGCTTTACGATAGTGCCGCGGGTCATCAATGGATAGTATTCGATTATCATTATCCCTTTATTTTCATTCCTAGAACTTTTGCAAAAAAAAGGAAAAATTGAAAAGTTGTATTTTCTACTGCTCTATTCACATAATGAATTTGAAAGATCTTCTATGTGGCGTATTTTTACAAACTTCAAAAAACTGAATTTTGTCCTGCCTTTGCGGGACTTTGGCTTAAGTGCTTGAGTGCAGCATAGGGTACAAAGTCCAAACATGCGTTTCCCGTAATTTTTGTGCGAAGAGTTAGGTCTACACTGCCATGTCCCACACCAAATACTGTCAACTGCTCTAGCTTGGGACGATTGGTCGAAACATGGGACTGTTTGATACCGTCAACTGCTCCAACTTGGGACTTATCTTACGCAACATGGGACGGCCACCAGTGTGGCGGAATCCATGCAAAAGCCACGCCAAAGATATTTTGAGGATCAAGAAGATTACACCCAATTGACAGTGAGGCTGGAACTTCGATTTTTGAGGATTACGATTTTACCAGCTTTTTAGCAATTTTTGCCTTGCTAACCCAAATCTCGCAACCTCTTTACCTTAAAGGAAGATCGAAGTTAGAGTTTTTCAGCGTTCCGAAAAAAACGCAAAGCAGAAATTTTTTCATCTTCACAGGATCGATTCTCAACAACAAAATACATTATTTGGTCTTTGGGTTTGTGTCTGACGTTTTTCCTTCAAAGAATAGCGATCACTTTCCTTTTCCCCTTGAGTGCGCCAGAAAAAAATGATTAGCTCGCATTCTCGATCGCGGGGGCGAATAAAGATGAGGCGGCAATCTTGCACTGAGGGTGCTACTTAGTTTCCGCCCTATTTTGCGCCAACAATAGAATGGTCCAAATAAGGGGGTATTCCCAGGTATTCCAAATGATAAACGATGTCGTTCTGTAAGTGTTTATTTTCTGAGAAATACAAATATATTTAATATTATTAACTTATTTATTTTTAAGTATTTTTGAGCCCGAATTTAAATATCTGGTTAAATAACAAACAAATGATAGCAGTTCTGTTGTTCCTCAAACCGCCGTGAAAAGTTTTTTTGCCGACTTAGCTATTTTACAAATTTCAGGAAAGAACTCCCATAGGAATTCCGATACATAACCCGATTGGTTCATTTCGAAACGGCTTCAAGAAAGTCATAATGGCAGATAATTTTAAAAGTTTCTGAGTAAATGTGTGTAATTTATTGATGTTGATGGTTTGTTGATTCTTTAAAGAAAAAAGATAACAGGTATAGCTTTTTCTAATCCTGGAATATCGAGGTTCCAGCTACACTGATTGAGGACATTCTCACGCCGAATATATTTGGCGTACTGTGCATGAATTCCAGACTGGGACGGCCATTCCACCACCATTTCACCGAACCTCCAAAGTCATTTGATTTGAGTTTAATGAACCGCGTATTAAAAAATACACAATTTCTCTTTCGCACCAAGTAGGCTTTTAAATCGAAATATGAAAAATATCCGTAATGGAACACACGTGAGTGTCCAGGAGTGTCTGTCAGTCAGGCACATCCTGGCAAATACCCCGTTCATTTGCCAGGATGTGCCTGACTGTCTGTGGTGCACTCTTAGAGGATAAAATATGATAGATATTTTGACCAAAAGTTGTTATTCCCCTATTTTTACTTATTGACCCCCCCTAAAATATCTAAAAGTCCAAAAAAGAGGGGAAATTGAGGCACTGCTTATATTGAAATCTTAAATGAAAAATCCACAAACATAATGATTGGGTGTATCTACAAAAAACATAATCATTGGGTGTGTTTACAAACACCCTCAATGAATATCAAAGAAACTATTCAATTTCATGTATGAAAATTTACTACAAAAAATCACAAAAGAACAAAAACAAGAATACCTACAAAATCCTAGCAGAAATTCTATCTAAATTTCCCCAACCACAGTGTAGACCTAAAGCTCTAAACCAGCATCTAATAACATGAAAACCAGAACATGATTCTTCAATGGGAATCAAAACTATAAAGTGCACTTACAAACATCAATTTGTCAGATCTAACAAAATTAATAACCGCACTGTCATCATTGACAATAAACAAACAATTTTCTGTCAAGAGCCTTGTTGTAAACATTCCAACAACTTCCATCGAAATGATCTATCATAGCTCAGTCTACCATTTTTAGCATGGTCCGAGGATTGAGCCGAGTACGCTCTGCGAACTCCTGCACGGGTGAGAAACTTCAATCTGTCAATCATTTTCTCAGGCGAAGAGTACGCGAAGCGATTCTAGCTTTACGATAGTGCCGTGGGTAGTATTCAATTATCATTATCCCTTTATTTTCATTCCTAGAACTTTTGCAAAAAAAAATGAAAAATAGAAAAGTTGTATTTTTTACTGCTCTATTCACATACTGAATTTGAAAGATCTTCTATGTGGCGTTTTTTTGCAAACTTCAAAAAACTGATCTTTGGCTTAAGTGCTTGAGTGCAGCATAGGGTACAAAGTCCAAACATGCGTTTCCCGTAATTTTTGTGTGAAGAGTTAAGTCTACACTAAACCACAACTGCTGAAGTTGGCAAAATTATAAAATCTTATACAAATCTAACCTTCAGTGAACTTTTTCAAAAATTATCAATGAATGCTTAGAATCAGGAGGATACCCAGATTGTATATATTTTTAAAGTCTGCATCAATCAAACCTTTGCATAAAAAAAATTCAAAATTTGATCCAGGACACTTATCAACCCATATCATTATATACTGTCAAACATCGGGAAATATTTGAAAATATTCTGCATGAAAGACTAACAAATTTTCTAGAAAATAACAAAATTTTCTTTTAAAAACCAATTGCAAAATGCATACTTTAGGCATACAAACTTTCCTGAGCAGAAACTTTTGCGATTTTCGTGATTTCTGGCCCTTTTCGCGAAAGTAAATGTTTTAAAAAATTCTAGGAATTGCCCTTTGCAAAAGTTTATGCTCGCAAAAAATTCTTGACAAAATAGAAAATATGTAACTGTAATCTGTAACTTCAAACTTTGAAAAAAATGTAACTTTTATGGCACTTTTTAGCCTGCTAAAAGACTAATAAGTCAAAGGGCAAATGTTTCAAGCCAATATATACCAGAAGTATTTGTCCCTCTAAGCCATTTTTTCATGTGAAAATACTCAATTTTACGTCTTGATTCACGAAAGTTAATGCTTGCAAAAAATATTTTTCCGTTAAATTTGCAAAAGGAAATGTTGTGAATTTCGAGATTTTTCGTCCTCGCGAAAGTTTCTGCTTGCGAAAGTTTGTGCGCCTAAAGTAACACAACCCATGCCATCATAGCCTTGACAGAACAAATCAGAAAATGTCTAGATAAAAATCATTCTGCTGTAGGAGTTTTTGTAAATTTACAGAAAGTGTTCAACACTGTCGACCACAACATCCTTTTAAATAAATTATTTCATTATGGTAGGAAATGAGCTACTGTTACAGTCAATGAAGTATAAGCCCAAAGGGCTAGAAATCAATCTCTTTAGTAGAACTTGAAGCCAACAAATCCTACCAAAGTTGCGCGGCCTTGAGCGGCTCGTCAGGTTTTTACACAAATGACACCGCTAAATTTCAAAAAAAAAAATCAATCGTAAACAAAGGAATTGCTAGATTCAATCTGTTTTCAAAAATACAGCGCATTTTTTAAGGCTTCACTTTTTCTTGCCTGAGAAAGGTTAGAGATTCTACTCTAGCCCTTCGGGCTTTAAACTCAATGGTTTCAGTCCTACCTAACCAACAAACAGAAGTCATCACGTTGGAAACGATGATAATTAAATCCCTCAAAGTAGAAATCAAACATGGGGTCCCCCAGGGATCTGTTCTGGGTCCTCTGCTATTTCTTATATACATAAATTATCTAAACAAGGCCATAAAACATTCTCATACTTTTCACTTTGCAGATGACACCAGCCTCTTTTGTCACGATACTCAACTCAAAAAATTTAACAAAAATGTCAATGAAAACCTTACTAATTTAGTACATTGACTCAGAGCCAATAGTTTAAAACTATTTTCAAAATTCATCAAGTTCTTTGCAATAGGTTTAATTTTTAGTCTCTGCCCAAAAGAAAAATACATCGATTTCCAAATGGATGATTTCAAAGTTTACTATGTATTTTATTTGAAAGTGAAAAATTTTGAAAAAAATCTCATTCACGTTTACGTAGATGGGTGAATTGCGCCAAATCTGTACCATGGTTTTGTAAACAAGGCAAACTGTATTTAAATTACCATAGAATGGGATGTGTTAGGTATTAGAGCTTAAGTTTTTGTGGGTTTGGTACTCTGGCAGAAAGTATCAGTCAGGACTAGTTAACTTTTTGATTTGTCTTTGAAATACTAGCAAAAATCTTCACGCATCATATGCCTGTCTTTCTACCACTCAATTTTAAATTTGGCTTTCTAAATTTTGTCAATTTTATGTAAATATGTTACTCCATAATGGAAGTATATGATTTGAAAATCACAAGCCATTTTCTTGAACCAAACTTGAGTTATAACTGAAAATGTGTGACGAACGGGACACAATTTTGTTGTTTTCAAAACAAATTTTGGTGTTCAAAGCTTCTTTGAGGAAAAAATTAATCAAAATCTTTTCAGTTTTCTGCACTATTTGGTCACATTTTGATAGTAGAATACTCAAAATACAAAAATGCATCCTCAGAACATACAGTTCTTGAATAAATAAGCATCTTGTGCTGAATTCACCTTTGAAAACAACAAAATTGTGTCCGTCTGTCACTGTCTTTCACACATTTTCAGTTATAACTCAAATTTGGTTCAAGAAAATAGCTTGAAATTTTCAAATCATATACTATGGAGTAATACTTTAGCATAAAATTGACAAGAATTTAGAAAGCCCAATTTAAAACCCAGTGGATAAAAGACAGGCATATGCTTGGCGTGACCATAGATTTTTGCTAATATTTCAAAGACGAAACAAAATTTTGTCTTGTTTACAAACCCATGGTACAGATTTGGTGCAATTCACCCTCAAATATCTTATTAACAGCACTGCTTCGGTTTACTAAAAGAGATTAAAATAATTGATGTTTATTGTAATGTTGTCGTCGGATAAGGAATTAAGAGGTGTGTAATGGACTAAATTTATAACAATAATAATAATAATAATAATAATAATAATCAATAGCTATTTAAAAATCTGTAATTACCATCAAACTGGTCGACACAAGGGTAAACCACTCTTAAAAAACTATTGATCAAAGTAAGAAAAACGAATTATTTTGATTTCTACAGCTAATTTCAGACTTCTTTGAGTTCGAGAGTTTTACCAAATACCTACTAATTAATAAAGAAAATTATACTGTTCCATAAGATGCTGACATAATAATGTTTTTGTGTTTTTTGCCTACAGGTAATCGTTGAAAAATCCCCAAAAGCAAAGATTGGCGATTTGGACAAAAAGAAGTACTTGGTACCATCTGATTTAACAGGTTTGAATTTTTGGACTGATATTTTCTAATAATTTCAGATGAAAGGTTTTTTTCAAAAGCCACAAAGTACTTTGAAAAATCATAAAAAGACACACATAAAAAGGAGGCTCGCAAAAATATTTCTAATTGTAAAGGTGCGCTTTTACTGCAAATATTGTAGAGTAGGTTGAAAACTTTTGTGCTATTAAAAGACTTTATATTTCTCTTTTCAGTCGGACAATTTTATTTTCTGATTCGCAAACGAATTCATCTAAGGGCCGAAGACGCTCTCTTTTTCTTCGTAAACAACACCATCCCTCCAACGTCTGCAACAATGGGTGCATTATACCAAGAACACCACGAAGAAGACTTTTTTCTTTACGTTGCCTATAGTGATGAAAGTGTTTACGGTGGCTCTCCTTCATTGGTGTAAATAATTTGTCTTTTTCATGCGTGGTTAACAAGTTTCTGGTCGAATATACAAGATTGGCCTGCAATTAAATGTGGCTTGGTCAAAGTGAAGTTTTTCATTCTCAACTATTTATAGAAAAAATGTATTTAGATTGATATTTTTATTATCTGAACTTCTTTGTTTTACAAAGAAGTAATGAAAGTTTTTACTTCAAATTTCCATATTTTTTTCTGCAATCTTTGGTTTTCTGTTTGGTAAAGATTGGAAGGCTTTTTTCTATTTTTTTTTTTGTTAGTTTTGTACCTATTTTTTGGGCCTGGGCTTCTTTGACATCACATTAACTCAATTAGTATGCTATGTAGTGCTATATTATTTAGTTTTAGATAATCAAAACTTGTTTATCTTTAAGAATTTAAAGTATAGAGAATAGTAGATTTTGCAGTTTTTTGTTCAATTGGGAAAGTTGTCAATAAGTTTTACTTTTAACTTTTTTTTGTGCATTTCAATTTGGTTTGATTTTTTTATTTAAGTTTCATTTATGCATTTCGAACTCATCACGCGGCATTAGTGGCATCTATTTTACAATAGCTATGATAACATACACCTGTACTTACTTGGACGTTTAAGGAACTTATACTCATTTAAATTTGTCGATTCGAATCTGTATATTTGCTTCAATTTTTATGTTTTTGTGTTGTTGTGTTTAATTTAAAAGAAATAATCACCTTGTTTGTTTTTATTTTTGCATCATTATATTATTACGTTTTAAGTTTGTTTGTATTTATGTAAACATTGAAAAGAAAAAATACTTTCTAGATTATCAATAAAATATCTCTTTTTATATCAGTAGTTAAGCAAATAGGAAAATATACATAAAAATTGTCATTATTTGTAAATTTGAAGCTACGTTATATAAAAAGAAATGAATAGGCATTATAACTGCTTACTACTTAAGTCATCGATGTTTTGCCTGATTTTTGCATAATTTTTTATAGATCAACATCATTAGCTTGAGAAAGAAAAACATTTGACTCGACTGACATAATATTTGGCCTGTATAAACTACGCTGAAGAACTATTCTTTCATGATTTCCTAACCTTGAAAGCCAATTTTTGCATCGCTTGTCTTATGATTTGGCAGAACTTTCATGAATTAATACTGTCGGGTGCCTAATAAACGGAGGGGGGGGGGTCGGATAACCGGTGGTGGGTTAAAAAATATTCAAACTTTAATAATAATGGGGAAGGGGTTCGGAAATTGTACCTCTAACTCTAAATACCTCCACAATAAGGCAATTGTAGACTAAAACTTTGACAATAGTTATAGAGCAAAAAAATTTCAAAAATTTATTAACATGGGTCCGGGGTGGAATAGAATGTGAAAGTTCTTATAATAAACTGAAAATTTTCTACGATTTAATTTTATACCTTATCAGTGTCCCAAATAATTAATGGGGTAAGAAGAAAAGCCTAAGAGAGTCAACAACACCAACGACCCCGTAAAAAAAAAAAAAAAAAAAAAAAAAATAACATAAAATCGAAAGTGAAAGTTTTTTCTCGTTCCGTTTTACTTCTGAGAATTTCTATTTTTAGAAAATTATCGGGGAAAATCCCGATTTTGCCTCGTTTCGGCGCTCTTTTAAATTTTCGAAAACAGAGTTGCCCAAGCGCGATTAGCATTGTGTTAAGGCCGGTCTCCACTTGCGCGCGCTTCGATCGCGTTTTTTCGAGTAAAGCTTCCACGCTATTGGTCAAAAGAAAAATGAAGCAACTCCATTGGCGCGAACTGACGTAACGGTTGAAAAAAGTTGAAATGTGTTCAACTTTTTTTTCAAGCGCGCGCTACATTTTTATGACGTAATCTTTTTTCCAAGCAAAAAGGATTGAAGCCCAAAAGTGCGATCGTAGCGCGCGCAAGTGGAAACCGGCCTTTACAGCTGCCAAAGTAAACATAGACATAGATGGCCAACGATGAAAAAAATCTACTTTCAGATTACTCTTTTGTTTGTCAACATACAACATTACTACGTTGTTGCATAGATGATCCTAGAGACAGGTATAGAGTTTGGCTCTAAAGCAAGGGATGATTGGGTTCACGGTTCCAGCAGGCAGTCAGATATAGATACCTTTTTAAATTGAATTCTCAATTTTATTATAAAATTTTCATAAATGCCAGGATATTAATGATGGTTCGGTTAGTCTGGTTCATTAAAAAAAAAGAATCTGGCTGGGGTAGTAGGGAATAAGGCTAGAATGGAATGGAGGACAGGTGAAGTCACAATGAACATTTTATAATATTTTTATCAAATTTTCATAAGCAGACTTTTTGTACCCACTGCCAATGCTGTGCTGAGCGCCCTAAAGCTAAGGTCCCACGTAGGCAGGACGTTCTGCGGGGTGTTTTTTTAATTATAACTCTGCTCTCAATTCTCAAACTGGGCTAAAATATGGTAGCATCAGATCATTGATGGAAGTTGTTTGAATGTTTTACAAGATTCTTGATAGCACTTTGTTGTAGTTTTGATTCCTACTACTAGCCATTCCTAACTCACCACAGAAAATAATGTTGTACTCTAATTTGGTCTTAGGCGGTCATCGAAAAATTGTTCTATTCGCTTCACCCGCCCGCATCAAATTTTCAGCTGATTTTCCGGTGCGGAGATATGTGGAAAAAAATCTGGGAAAAGCAATTTGTTCTTTTAAAGTATAGCTTTTTTCTCAATTGCTCTGACAACCATCGAAAAATTGTTTTGCTCGCGTTACCACCCGCCCCTGAGTTACTGGCATGATTAAAAAAAAATCGGGAATGTCTTTGACCGCCCGTCCGCACCACGCATGATGCATTTTTAACACCCGTTGCGACGCGAACAGAGCATTTTTTCGTTGACCGCCTTATGTTGAGGTCGTGGCTTCTTCATAAAGACGAAAGACAGATCTGGACTTATTTCGTACTTTCCAGTCTCTTGTTCGTAGTTTTTCTGACTTTCTGGTTCTTTGTGAGTTATTTTCTATGTTTTCTAACTTACTGATTGACTTACCGACAGATCGCCACCGGTGTGATTCGAACCCACTAAATACAAAGTTCCGATGTTTTGAAACCCAATGTGGCTTTCAGACTTGCACTCCATCGCAGAGGCTAATCAATTTTAATGACTTTTTTGACTAATGACCAAGTTAAAAATGTTTAATTTTTTTATATTTGAGTATTAAAAAGGCATGCATTCAAATAATAAAGGTTTAAAATTTTTCTCTGGGCTAGTTAGTAAAATATCTCAAATAGGCTCTGTGATGGAGTGCAAGGCTGAAAGCCACATGAATATGGTTCATCCTATAAAAGGAAGTTCATTCTATGGTGGCATCTTGAAGTGAAGGTGGTTGAACAAAATGTTTCTGGCATTTTGATGTAACTGCCAACCCTAACCCTAACTGATAATAACCCAATTCCTAGCCAATCTGATACGTAACCACACCCAAACCACACCCATGCCCAACCCTACCAGGTCGTCTGCAGGTCCTGACACTATTCCCGCATGCCGGATCCGAAAAATAGATACATGTCTTTCGTCTATGTCGACACCCTCCTCTAATTCCAACACCATTTTTATCAGCTGAAATTTATAGAAAGGTTGAAACTCTTTGCTTAGTGGTCAGAGAGGAATAATCCTTTTTCAATCAGTGATTTAAGCTTTCATATTATTCCTTTCTCAAAAGAAGGGTGTCGGAATTAGACGAGGGATGTCGATATTAGACCAAGTTACGGTACATTATTATGTAAGTTTTTGATGATTATAATATCCTACATTATCAAGCTCCAACCCTGACCCTAACTGATTAGATTGAAATAATCAAAAATCGAAAAAATCAGAAAGTTTAAAAAGGAAGAATCTAAAAAGTTGACAATTGGCCATCCATTACCCTGATCAAAAGTCACTATGCAACCCCTACTGATTCATTCTTCATTGTTTATTACGGAAATCAACTACATGAGGTTTAAAAGAACGACAAATTATGCATGCATGTTATTAATGCCGGAATCGTAAGACGCACCTAAAATTTATGTTTACTTCTCTTGTATATTTTAGTGGTATTTATCCAATGAAAAGGATATTGACAAAATATGCACGGCGCTGACAAAATATGCACGGCATTGATTATGACATCATTAAATATATGACTACAATGCTGGGTGCGTATTCCAGCCAAAAAATTGCAGTGGCTGACTAACCCATCAGCATTGTAGTAAGGGGGAAGGGGGGAGCTTGTTTCTCAGTGGTAATGATTCCAAAATTATCAATATATTATGCACGCTATTGTACTAATATATATAATGTAGGACATGATAAATATTGGAAACCTACATTATAATGTAATGTACAACATTATTTTCTTTGGTGAGTTTGCGTTGCACTAACAGTCCTTGTGAATTTAGTCCTTGTAATTTTTGAACTTCCAAATGACTGAAAATGGGCGAACTTCAGCCAATACAGGTGGAGGGTGCAAGAGAGTTCTGAAAATTTATTTATATATAATTGATTATATACTCTTTCAAATAAACTCCCCCCCCCCCCGAAACCTTATTATTAACTTTTAAGAATTTTTTTAGCTTTCAAAGAGAAGGTCTCTTATTCAGCACTAAATAGCCTGATTTTAGCCTACATTTACCTTATTTTTGGGTTTTGGAAATTAAAATTTCCAACCCCTCCCCCCACCACCCGGTAATTAGGTCCCCCGTTTATAAAAATTTTGAAAATTTTCCAAACCCCCCTGTTTATTTGAACCCCCCAAACCCCCCGTTTATTTGGAACCTAAGAGTAAACCATCTCAAATATGTTCTAATTAGATGTCTTCTCGAGAAAGTTGAAGATCAAAACTCATTGAACCTTCAATCTTCAATCTCAGACAAAAAAAAGGCCTGAAGACTTTGCAAAAATTCATTTCCTTCAATGTCAAGTAGATTTGGCTTCTTGGCTTGTCACCCAAACTCTCCAAATCCAATCAAATTAAAAACAACATTGGCTCTGGTAAAAATAGGTTTTCAGAGCTTGTTTAGGCTTGTTTTGAAATTTGTCATGCATTTTTGGAATATGGAAAAGTCTACAACCTTTTCTCTGTGATTGTAAGACCTTTTTGCATTTCCGCCATATTGGACTTTATGCAAAAATACAGGAACAAATAGCTGTGGTTAGATTTAGTTTGAAAATATGCAAATATCCAAGATTGAAAAGACAACAAAGCATCTTATAAAAAACATTATACTCATTAGAACAATTAAAGATGGAATTTCTCAATTCAAAAAGAAAAATTTACAAAAGAACAAAAGGTTTTAGAAATTTGTTCTTAAAACACGTAGCATATTCTATTTTTATGCCATTAAAAAAAATCCACAAAGACGGAGTAAACACACCAAACTTTTAAAACACACAAATTAAAAGCAATAATTATGATGTCACACACTCTTTCCTGTGCAAGAAAATATTAAAGCCCTGTTTTGACAAGGTCAAGCGCAACACGTCAGTAAAAGTGGCTGAAATTGGGGTTCAGATCAATTTTTTAATTTGATCATTTTGCAGTGCTATTCCAAGCGGAGTGAAAACAATTCAAGATGAGGGATGGAAAGGCAACAAGGTATATTGAATCAGTATGTCACAAACTTTGATATATTTAAAACGTTAACATTCCCACATAAGTTGTCCTTTTGATTTCTCAATTTCCTTTGACTTTCAAAAAAAGTATGAATTTATAAAACTTACAAAAAAGGAAAATTTGAGACCTAGGGCCGATAAGACAAATTTTTTGGCAATTTTTGATTGGTCTGTAAAATACGCACAATGCCAGCAGGTGGCAAAAAATTTGTGTATAGGGCTAGGGGGAAGCCCCCGAAAGCCCTGAGATTTTGATCTTCTCATGCCTAAAAATTGCTCAAAATTTGTAGAAAAAGAGCTTGAATTGCTGGTACTTCTAACAAACAAATGTATAAAGTTAAATGAATCATGACCATGAGCCATATTTTAGGAATTAATGGGATTAGGGATTAATGAATTAGCGCTTTATATTATATTTACACTCTACGTAGTTATATGACTGTCAAGGGAGAGTTAGGTGGATGCGTTTAAACCTAGCGTGGTGAAATCGGGCGTTAGAATGACGGCGCTCCTCTCGTCTTGAAAAGCTTTGACTTACATTATGCCAATATCTTACTTTATATCCACTCCTTACGCCAATACGCCAAAAGTAATTACTGCCTGTTCACTAATTCCAGCCTGGTGTTAGTGGATGATTTCATTTTTTCTTTGTTACAAATGGCAAATTGGAATAATAGAGTAGCTTTTAGACCTGTCGACCTAGAAGTATTTTCTGAATTGAAACCCAGAACTAATTTTGTCGTCAGCCACTTCTCCTAACTTTCAGCTCTAACTAGCGCTACTCTAACGCAAAATATTGCATTTTTTTCAAGTCATATGGCATTAAAATACATTAAGTTAAAAATGATATTAAGTATACTGTAAATATATACAATTCTAATGGATGTCGGTCAAAAAAATTTTTTAGCCTTTAAAATCGTACTAAATTAGGTTCAATTAGTGTGAAAGAATGTACTGCAAGAAGGAGCTTTGGGTACAGTTTTACTGTCATAAACACTTGAAACACTCGACTTTAATCTTTATTACCGGGATTAATGTCATTATTAAAGTCTGTCTCGAAATAATTTGCAGCTGGAGACAAAAATAGCTGTAACTTTTGATAGAATTCGAATCAAGATGCGATTTTGTGCTCGTTAAAAAGATATTCGTGAGTGGAATATTATCAAGTAAAAAAATTGAGAAAAAAAAGGAAAATGAAAATGAAAAATGAAGAAGAAAAAAATCAACTTCTTGTAGAAATGTGGTATAATTACCATTTTCACAGGAGTGACTCTTCAATCTTAGATCATCATCATTATCAAAAAATATTTCAAAAATATTCATTCAATCAAAAGATACCAAACAAAGTTTATTGCTGGTTGACTCTATAAACACTATAAAGTAGTAAAAAACGACAAAAAAACAGCCTTTTGTCGATCAACCAGCAATAAACTTTGTTCGATATCTTTTGATTGAATGAATATTTTTGAAATTTTTTTTGACACTGATGATGATCTAAGATTGAAGAGTCACTCCTGTGAAAATGGTAATTATACCACATTTCTACAAGAAGTTGATTTTTTTCTTCTTCATTTTTCATTTTCATTTTCCTTTTTTTTCTCAATTTTTTTACTTGATAATATTCCACTCACGAATATCTTTTTAACGAGCACAAAATCGCATCTTGATTCGAATTCTATCAAAAGTTACAGCCATTTTTGTCTCCAGCTGCAAATTATTTCGAGACAGACTTTAATATTGTGTTTAATGGGGTCTTTTGCACTTTTAATAAATCTTTCACTTAGTGTCATTACAGGTCATTTTTATTAATCATTAATCCTACCTTCATAGATCTCATCTTTTTAAAATCGATTACAAATGCTTTAAAAATATCAATCGTCTCTCAGATGATATTTTAAAAGGAAATCAATCCAATATGATAGAGAAGCAGTTTCTTTGTTTATTTTTCTTTATTTTTTCACTTAAATATATTCTTATTTAAATTTCACATGTTGACAAAATCTTCTTCGTAACCACAATATATGATAAAACATTGTTTTAGTACTTTTTGTCTAATTGAAACATTGTGAAGATAAAACATTTATGGAATATTTATACTTTTCTATCTGAAGAAAACTTGTTTTAATGCCTTCTCTTTATGATTATATTATTTCTATAATTTTAGAGAAACAACAAAATAAATAGTTTGTCTGGTGTTCTCTTGGTTGTGGAAAATGAGTCACGGTATTGGAGATGAAGAATTGAGAGATTTAGATGGCTCATTGAATGGAATGGATGATTTACAATCAGTTATTAAGGTTTGTTTTCTGCAACCAGAACGTTATTAACCAGACTGAAAGCTTTAATGCAACCTTCTTAGAACATAATCTAGTACTTTTAAATTCTTAAAATTTCGCATAGCAATTAGGGAATCAGTATAGTAAAGGATATAATTTTTGCATTATAACTTTTACATGTCATCTTTCATCAATATTTCTTTTATTTCAGAGACTTGAGGAAGTCCATTTGAACACTCCGCCTTCCCAATCTTACGGCTCTGAAGTCCCAGCACGTATTCGTGACATTGTTACGTCAACCCTGGATGAAGATAAAGATGAAGCTGCTATACTGATCGAAGAAAACCAACAATTGAAAGCTGAATTGTCCAAAGTTGAAGATCGTTTGACCTCCATTCGTGCTGATAGACAGACTTATTCATTAAATTCCTACCTCAAAAAAAATAAGGTATAGTGCACTAGCTTTTATGTTGACATAGACTTTTCAATTTGAAATTACTGAAGTTACTACACTGTATATAGTGTGGTGATCCAAATTTGTTGATTTATTTCGTCTGAGGTGTTTCACCTAGGTTTACAGGGTTTTTAATGTACTGAGAGCCAGTGATTTTTAAGACCATGAAGGTAAAAAAAGAAAAAGTAAAACAAAGAGATTGAACAGCATTAGATTTGATTTATAATTCCAAAGTGATTTTTCTTTCAACAAGGGAAATCAAATGAGCCAACTTATTATTCACACATAGATATTGGGTTCAGTGAAATATTGGTTGTTTTTCTTCTATATAAGTTTTCTTGGTTTTCACATCTTTATGCACACACCCCTTCTTTGCAAAAATATTTTTGACACTTCCAAGTGAAAGCATTGTTTTTTGCCCTCATAATAAATAAAAGGCCTTTTCAACCTTTTCAAAATACTCATTAGTGATTCTTCATTTTCCCCTTTCTTGCTTTCTTCATTGCAAAAAGTCCACAAAATCAAAAGGAATTTTTTATGATGGCTTGTTGTAAGCTCTTTCTTGTCGAAAAGTTAGATTTAGTTTGAAATTCTTTTTTATCAATGTGCTGTTCGTGTCAAAATGTCAAGGCCCATAAACTGATTTTATCAAGTTGTCAGTGAGCCTTTTGATGTGTCATATTGATTTATGATAGTGCATGGTGTTGAACATTTGAAAGTTGTGCTTATTCGGTAGTACAGTACGTTGTTTATCGAAAAAAAATACTACGTTGGTTTTGTTTGATTGGTTATAAAAATAGCACCATTCGCAATCAAAAGATGGCTTATTTCACCGAGGTTGGTAAAACTCTTACTTCTACAGAGACATCTACCTAATAGTAATAAAAGATAATTTTAGTTATCCGTTATTTTTTGTGGTAATCTTAATTTAAAGGGAAGACTTTTCATTTGACTCATGTACGGTCAAATTTAGTCCCATTCTTTGACAGAATTTCGTCTCTTTAAAAATCAAGGGCTGTGATTTCTCATACTTTTTCTTTCTTAATAAAATCTCTTTGTAACATGATCTTGTTATAAGTTGTCAGAAAGGGTGTTTATAAAATATTACGAAAGACGGTTATAAACCAAATGATGACAGAAAATTATTAATTCAAAAGATTTATTGATTTAAATCGATGCACGAGAATTAGTGGAGATTACTCTTTTTGTTTTTTAAGTCTTCGAGATTTTTGACCTTTTTAATCATAACTTTCTAAAATCCATTCATTACTCTTTAAATTATGCTTGCAAAGATCATTTCGTTTTCTGTGATTTGCTCCAACATCTTTATTACATACTCGCACATAATTTGAAGGAAGTGTTTCCAAATACATTTTTGGTAATTAAAGATAATTTGAATTGTACATTTAGAGACTAAGTGTAATAATTTGCATTGAATCCCATCGGAGGTGTATTTAATTACATTTAAACACCATAGTCTGGTGTGCAATTTCATGTTTGATCACAAAAAGGGTAATCAGAGCACCATCGAAATTATTTATTAAACGGATTAAATGTAAAAAGCACTTGAGCTCTCTTCTCTATGATTGTTGCACTAGCTGACAAGAGTTTTTGCAGCATTTTCTCGTCTTCGGGAGAAAAAGAATTCGCATTTTATTTGAGCAGTACTATTCACTGATTTCCGAGTGTAAGTTTTTTTTTTACTTCTTGTTGTTTATTTTAGGTTAATTTTTAGTCTTTTTTCTTTCCGACCTTTAGTGGCTTTCGTGTGCCGTAGTATTGTTTTTACGTTGTGTTTTTTACAAAGACTGGTGAATAGATGGACTTTTTTTTTAGTTCTGATTTCAATCACTTTTAATTATAAGTGGGAACACTGCTTTGCTGAACATGGCATTAAAATGAATACATAAGCTAATTCGATCATTATTGTCATATTTAAATACACGTTTTTTTATAAATACATCCAAATTTTTTGAAACCTTTAGATGTTCTTAAACATTTTCTTAATTTGCCCCATTTTGTGAGTATTTTGGTCCATTTTCCTAAGGAATTGGGTGCTTTAGAGTCCGCAAAGCCTTGAAATGTTCTTTTAACTTGTTCTTATTTAACACCAACGCCATCGAAACCTTAATTTCTTATATAGTTATTTGTTCTTATAAAAAAGCGTGTAAATAATGGTAGAATCACTACTTTCTGAGAATTTTTAGGGCTCTCGATTTTTATATTATATCATTAAGAAATATTTATCGATCCATAGATGAGCGAGACAGGAGGAGGAGGAGTAGCTATGACTTCATCATCATTCAGTATGGATGCTTCCACCACACTCAGTCACCAAGACAACCATTATCAACAACAAGTTGCCATGTTGAAACAAAAACTTGATGATGAACATTCGAACTACAAGAGGAAAGTTCAAGCTTATCAGGACAGTCAGACGAGACAAGCTACTCTCATCCAAAAACTACAAAATAAGGTATACACCATTTTACAAAATAAGGCATTAGAAATTAAAAATTGCTTTGAAAGATGGATGAAAGTAAATAGTTTTGTTCTTTGAACCTTGAAACTTAACAAAATGTTATTTATGATAATTATACACTTTTCTCATATTTTGGTATAAAGCTATCTAAGAAATTGCATATTATTGAGTTTTCATAGTCTACCCTGAAACAGCATAAACGATTTTTGTAAGAACATAAGGCCTCAATGACCAAAATATCCTGTTAGACGAAAACCGCTTTTTTATCGCGTAACAAAGAAAAAATTTGGTTTGTGGGATGATACTGGCTATGTCTACCCTACAGTTTTTCTTTTAAACTCGTGTATGTGTACTCTGTAATTCTTCTATATAGATTTTCAATGGGGAAAAGATCAATTTTGACGGATCTGTGCTGTACTATAATCCCATAATATAATTTTTGAAATCACGGTGAAAAGCTTAATTGAAACTTAATATGTCTATGTATTTTTCCACGTCCTCTGTGCCAATATTTGCCTAAATTAATGTCTTTGACTCCTATACTCCATTTTATTGTGTTTGGATTAGAAAAGAATTGAAATGAACGTAATAGAAATTGGATACATGTAGCCATATTTTCGCATGAAATCTGAGAATTCTGAGATTTTCCTCCTCTATTAATAGCGAATCTGAGCGAATCTGTATGAATTTTAAGAACTTCATAATAATAGTAGCGTTACTCCCTAGAATTCTTGAATTCTCTTCGTGGTTCCCTTTTGGCAAACACCAAAATTTTATAAACTTTAAGCCTAAGCCTAAAAATGTTTTTGTTAAGCCTGAAAATGTTCTTAAGTTAGCCATTTTGTAATCTTTTTTGTGCAATCTCCTTATAAATTGGACTTTTTATATTCCATAGCCTTAAAATGTCCATAAATTTTTCTTTACATTTTGGTCTTCGATGCCTTATGTTCCTACAAAAAATACTGTTTCAGTATAAGTCCTGAAGATTTTTGTTTTTTCATGGGGGTATTAGTTTAACTAGTCCTGACTTGTTTTCCAAAAAAATATTAAAATAAAAGATCGAGCCCAGAAAATGGTAAATCTAAATGAATTAATTCTCTCTCACAGGTGCTTCAATACAAACGGAAAAATGGCGAACAAGACACTGTGTTGAACGAACGAACTCTGGAATGCGATAAATTAAGGACTGAGGTATTTGTGATTCTAATAACTCCCGTCCTATCCTCCTTATTTTAGTTGTTAAGAAGAAGCATGTTTTACTATATGCATTTCTCCCATCTCTTCTTCGTTCTCGATTTCGAGGCATCATATTGGGAACGACTGTAGAGACACGTGTATGAGTTCGCTGTTGATTAAAGTTAAAAATTAAAATGGATGGACAACGGCTTTATTTTTTATCTTTTTCCTATGTTCGTATTACTCAGAGACGCTTAAGTAACCTTTCTTCTGAATTCTTTTAATAATCAGAATCAGAAACTGAACGACTCCAACAAAATTTACGAAGAGCGTTTAAAAGAAGATGAAAACAATGACCAAGATAACAATTTGGAAGACTCGCTTATTCAGTTGGAAGAACAAAAACAAAGGTATTTTGAAAGGGGCTTTTCTTAAAGTACTTGATTTCTTGTGCAGTAATTCAGATCAAAACACTAATCACCTCAAGTACAAAATGTGTTTAAAATCTAGGCAATAGGAATATTTTTTATTTCTTGGGCTCACGTTGTAATTCTTGCTATTTTACAGTATTTATCTTGTGCCAAATAATTTTAAGAGTTATTTTATTACTTAATATGTTGTAACAGTCACAGACAGAACATTAACAGAATTTTAGCACTTCATTTTGAATATTAAAGACTTTGTCCGGTTTTGTTGCGATAATATATTAAATCTTTTCATTGTAAGTTGAGCTGTAGAGAGAGCTGATGTGATCTTTTTATAAAAGTTGTGTTTGCAAGGTTTGACTGTTAACATTTTCGTTCGTCATCGCAATCTTTTTTGTAATCCAGGAATGCAAGCTTGCAACACGTGAATGATATGCTAAGAGATCAACTGGATCAAGCAACCACAGCAAACTCTCAACTGACAGTCGAAGCACAAAGACTGAACGCTGATTGGACGAAAGCATGTCAAGAGTTAGAAGCGAGAGAAGATGAAGAGGAAAGATATTTTACCGAAGAACATGAGAAAATTATTTCACTTTGGACGTCTATCACTTCCTTTCGTAAAAATTTCCAAGAACTGAAGCTTGAAACTCAAAAGTAAGTCGAGGGATCTTTTTTTATTTATTTGAAAATAATGCTCCTAAATATGCTGACAAAGCATATCTAACAAAGGAATTTCTCAAATTTTGTGCACGTCGTGCAGTGCAGGAGGGGGATGAAATATTTTTCCCTTTATTTAAAAATCCTATGAATATCTTTTTTGCTTGGGCTTAAATCTGCTAAAATCATCAAAAGTTCGATAGTATTCAAAATTTTGCTTAGGTGTAATGAGAAGGATATGCAATTTCAAGTTATACGATGTATCTTGCCACAATTTTCAATAATTATCACAGAATTTGTCAGCAACGCCCAATTTTTTGAGCGAAACAATCAAAAATAATTTAAAAACTTTAATAGGAGGTAATCTTCAGAATTGTGATGGGAGCCTCGACCTTATTAACTGTCAAATTATAAAAGCTTTGCCATTCAGTTGATCAAAACAGAGTATTGTTGCTGCGATTTCTCATTTCTTAATGCAATAATTGGCTTTGGTTGAATGCTTTTTCAATCAAATTGCTGTTAAATTTTCGCTCGTACTACGATTACTTACTACAAAGTACAGTATTTCACTTATACATAGCTCCATACTCCATTGGATTTTCGTGCTTAATTGTTTTGTTATTGATAATAGCTAGCATTATTTGAAATTATGGATATCTAGCTTTTTGTCTGTTCTATTTATTCTCATTCATCATTTGCGTTTATCTTGGAAATCTCCTGTTTGGACTTCATACAGCCTCATAACGCAATAAATTGTCTTGTTATGTGAGAATTAGCACTTTAATTTCTAAAACATCAATGATAGAATGATACTCTTGTAAAGCTAGATTTCATACACTCTTTTTCTACTCTTATAATGCATCCCTTATGGCAAGCTTCAAAAAATATCAGCTGATTTCTTTACCCGAGATTGATGTTTTCCGTCTCAAGGGTCCTTCACTTTTTATTAATGAAATTCTTGAGAGACCTTTCATTTTTGCCTTTTCTCGTGAGGCTCTTTGCAATAAGTTATATTCACTGTTTGTGTAGGCTGTTTGAGCGTAGACTTGTCTAAGGATTTTACTTTCATGAGCATCCCTTGCAAATCTGTATGTATTTGTTTTGTAGTTGATGTTTTGTCGAATCAGCAAAAAATATCCTGGGTTACCAAAGAAGTTACTTGGTTGATTCGATCTCAAATTTCAAATTTTCTTTTTCCTTTAAACAGAGATATATCATACATAAAAGCTGAAGTGAACAAATCATCACGAAGCATTCAGACGGCAACCATGTCCGTTGAAAAATCACAACAATCCTCACATTTGAACTATACCCTCTTGGAAGATGAACAGAGCAAGCGAGAAAAGGTACGTTCTTTACAGAATGATCCGAATGATTCTCTCTAGGGTTCTAGAATTAAGGTGGGTATGTTTTGGGGGAAATGACCTGTTTGATTACAAAAATTATCCTTCAAAGAGTTTATCACCTCCGATGGTATTTCAAATTTGGGCTAACAAAATAGGTCGTCAGTTTGGTTTATTAAAAGTTGTGTACAGCTCTATATCACATAATTTGTATTTTGAGATAGAACTTTATATGCGAGCTCCTCATCTTAAATACTTTCATATCATAATAAACACTTTGGATAAAGCACTTCTTCAAGAAGCATGTTTATATTTGTTATTCAACCTCTTCAAACGATGTTATATTTTGTAGGCTGAAGCTTTACTACGTGAAAAGATCCAAGAAAACATGGAACTACGATCACAAAATGACAAGCTGAAAGACCAACTTGATACAATGTAAGAAAGACGAAGCATTATTAAAACTCATTATTAACTGTTTGGTCATATTTACGCTTTAAATGAATCACTCAATAAATTTATTTTGTGACAAAAGTTTGACTCGTGAGGTCATTTGTTGGGGTTATGTAAAGCAGATAAAATTAGCTAACTAACTGATTTCAAACCCCAATATTTTGTGACTTAGCATGCTAATTCGACTGTACTAGCTTGACTTGGTGTGTTAACTTTACTTGGTGGGCTTACTCGACTTACTAGACTTTGTGCGCTAACTCGATTTACTAGACTTAGTGCGCTAAGCCACTGTATACTTTTACAGTATCTTTCACAGTTTCTAACTTACTTCTTTCGCCACATGGATGAATCTCCAGTCTCTAGTTTAACTTTTATGCTCCCTCCTCCTTAATATGATGCATTCTGATGTCTATCTCTAGGTCTGGTGGACACAACGAAAACATCGTGAAATTGCAAGCAACCATCGATTCACAAAACCAAGAAATTGAAGCCTACAAGAAACGTCTCCATAAAATGGTAAGAAAGCGCTTTTTAAAATATGCAACGTAACACTTATAAATTCATGAAATCACGGACTGACTGTCAACCTTTTTCTCTGCCCATTTTCTCATACAAGTCAAGGATTTATCACTGATTACTGATTATTACTGATTTTTTTATTTTTGAATATTATTTCATTCCTTTATTTACATTTTCTTAATTAAATAGGGCGTCGAATTCGCTGAACAAGCTGAACGTTACGAAGAAGACAGTGAAGCTGGGTTGAATTCAATACGCGAAGAAATGGAGATCTTGCAAAACACTTTGCGTGAGATGGCTAATACGGTTTTGGAAGACACAGACAACACGGCTACCATTTTGGGAATGTCCGAACCTTCGTCTGCCGTAAGAAGTCCAAGCAAATTAGACCTCAGTTCAATGGATTATGACCCTGACACTCTTGATGATGACGATGAGATTTCTTTCAATTCAACTTCGGGATCCTTTGGCGGCCGCGTGAAAGGCAGCAGGCGTTCAACTTCACCCTCTCGTATGGCACGCATGCGCTCTATGTCACCTGTTCGCGCTCGATCACCTGCCGTCGCCGATTCGACTGTCTCGATGGCCCAATCTGCCCTCAAGAAAAGACAATTGCAAATACAGGTAGGTTTAATCCAAGTCTGCCTGCTTTATCCCTATGCATCTTATATAAAAAAACTAACAGTTGAGTTTTTTTTCAGGGAAGCGTGGGGGTTTATATCTTACAACATTATCGAAAACAAAAAAATGAAGCGACTGCTTAAGTTGAAATTTTCGTCATCTTTCGTGACTTCATCAGCATATCTACAACATTATCCATATGGAGTACTTAGTTATTTTAATTCAAAGTTAAAGTCAAATAATTTTCTGATTGGTTTGGTAGAAGAATAACACCAATATCGGTAGAACATTTCTGTATTGACTGAGCAAGAAAAAAATGATTTTTCTTTAACAATTTTCATCATTTTTGTAGGAGTTCAAAAACAGATACGATGTTAAAATGGAGGAGATGCGAGGCATGCGAAAACAGTTGAACGAAACTCGTAACAATGTCAAAAGTTTGGAAGAAGAAATTGAAAGATTAAAGGATGACCACGATTCTTCGTAAGTCTTTAGAATGCTTTCAATCCACAGCTTTTACAAGAAATTTTTGGTGGAAAGGACTTTCAAAAGCCGTATTCTCCACTACAATGCAAACAAATTGTTATCGACTAATAAATCGGGACAGAATTGCTCTCGGTTCTATTCAAGGATTTTTTTATACTTTCCACTATGAAATTCTTCTCTTAGTATTTCACGATAATATATAATGAAATTCTTCACTTTAGGAAATCGAAACTTCACGGTACCGACCAAGAGCGTATGAAGTTCAAACAACAGTTGGAAACGGTTGGAAGTGAAAAACAAGTGGTTGAAAAAGAACGTCAAACGTTGTTGAAAGACAAAGATGATCAACAAAAGCAAATTGAAAAGTTGAAAACTAACGTGGCAGAGATTAAACGAAAGGCCGAAGATGATGAAGATGAACGGGTAAGGGTTTTTAATTTCACTATTCATTTTCCTTCGTTTTTAAATTAAATTAAGCAAAATGAATTCTTGAACTCGTCAATCATACCGGTGGTTTTAAACCCGATGATACATGGACTTGAGTCAAACTCAAGATTTGCAGATTCGATTTAGGACAATACGGATAGAAATAACTGTTTTTGAGTGGCATCCTCCCCTACCTTCGAAAAGATAACTATCGAAAGAGGAGCCTGCGGGTCGCCTCCATCTGTGATCGCAGGCTTACTTCTTTAGCTATCAATATCCCGTAATTCTTCGGCTGTTTGGCGATAGGGAGTTCTCAAATTGTCATGGTTTCCTTTCGATTTTAAAATTCTCATTTAAACTTCTTTCGACACTAGGACAACTTGATTCGCGAAAAAGACAGAACATCAAAAGAACTTCAACGTTGTCAAGCACAGATCCGTCAACATGAGGAAAAACAATCGAATCTCCGCGAAGAGAACGCCGGATTGAAGGAGGAATTGAGTCGCGCACAACTCGCTAACGATGTCGTTGAACAAGAAAAAACTCACTTGACGGAACTTTATCACAAAACTGAAGAACAAAAAGAAGTGCTAGAAACTGAATGTAAGAATGAATAAAGATCTATTCTGTTCCGTATTCAGCTGGAATTATGTTTAACAGGTTTCTCTCAAATTAAGAGCATCCATCTCTGTCTTGTTTGAATGAACCATGTTTTTCACGATGCCCACTTTTTGAAAAACTCATCATTCATTCATTCATTCATTCACTCATTCCATAGTGGTTCGCTTACGAAATGGCGAAGTGCAATTGAAGGATGCTTTAGTCAAATTGCAATCTTTGAACGAAGCCCTTGGTCAAGACAAGGTCGATCTGAACAAAATCATCCGACAGAACGAGGTGGAGCGAGATCACTTCATTAGCGAAAAACAAGAACTCGAAATGGAAAAATCTGCCATCAAAGAGGTACAATTCTAGAATATTTAATTTAGCATTTTGGAATATTTGATAATATGCTTGTAGTATCCAGTTTCCTCTTAAAATCACAGTCTACATAATTCATTCTGGTTCTAATATTACTGGGACATAAATATCTTCTCTTCACAGGAGCTTCTTCGAACCGAACGTGACAGAATCGAAATTGAAGCCGAGCGTACCGGGTTAGATCAAAGCTTACAAGAAACCGAATCGCACAAAGAGAAACTGAAAGAGCAGGCACAAGAGCTCACTCGCGTTAAGAACGAGTTGAGTGAAGCTTTGAACGCTAGCGGTCGCGAGAAAGATTCGATCAGCGGTGAAATGCATCAAGTCAAGAAAGAAAATGAGCGACACTCCAATAACCTGAATCGCTTATCAAAAGAAAAGGAAGAAATGACCCGAGACAACGCTCACCTTACCGTCCAACTCAAGGCAAGTGAACGCGACAACCGTACACTCTCCGAAACGAACGCTTCACTCAAAGCAGATAAAGATTCACTGGAATCCTCTCTATTTGAGATGCAACAACTGGTCACTAAGCTAGAAACACGTAAAGAACAACTGGAAAGCGAAAACCATGAATTGAATCTCAACAAAGAGGCTTTGACTGTGGATTTGAATCGCTTGAAGAAAGAGAAGGAGATTGAACTGATGAAGGTGATCAAACAATTGGAATTGCTTCAACAACAATATGAACAAGAGAAGAGAGAACATGGCGTGTTGGTGAACAGAATCAAACAAGAACATGAAGATGAACGAGTTGGAATTATAAAGGTAAATTAAAGTACCATCACTTTTTCAATTCTTTTCCCCCGTGGCTTTGGAAATCATCCAACTTAAACCTTTTTCACCATATGGCTTTTAGAATCATCCAAGACGTATTTTTTGCCTTACTATCCTGTCATTTCATTTATGGTCTACTATTCATATTGTATTTAAGCTTTTATTATACTGTTTTCGGTTCAATTTCTTGTTGCAAAATAATTTTTTACATATGATTTCTTTCAGCATATACCTCCCGTTCTCCTCGCATATGAAATTTATTTTCTGCCTACTTGCAAAATCATCACTTCTTTTTTGTTATTATCACAGGAGAAAGACAAGACCGCTTTGAGCAAAGAACAAGAACTTTCAACAGCACTTTCTACCCTTCAAGAAGAAATGGACAAAACACAAGCCAAAGCAGAAAAAGAACGAAACCAATTATTCAACGAGGTTGCTTCAGTTCAAAAGGTTAGTGGTTTACCGAACTCTAAGCTCTTTTGAATAATTTTTTTTGCGTAACTTGTATAATTAATTTTGTGTACTAATCGCAGCTGCTTTATCATTTCCGTAGAGAAAATCCAATTCCTGGCTGCATTTTAATTCGCCTACTTTGTGAGATTACAAAAATAGAAAAAATGTTTCGATAAATATAGGACTACCACTGGAGCATCAGACTGCTAAAGTCGCCAAATTCTGATAATTGTCTTGGAAAGCAAGTGTTCCGGAATTTTCGATATTAATGCATACAAAAGTAGCCCAAAATGAATTCTTTACCAGTTTGAAATAAGCATCTACACTAGGCTGGTTGAGAACTTCAGCGGTGATTTAGACAATAATGCAATAATGAATCTTGCAAAAGTATTTCTTCAATTGCTTGAAAATTTTGATTACCGATTTTTTGTTACAGGAACGAGACGATTGTTTGATGCAAGCTGAACGTGAAAAGCAAGAAGAGATGAGACAGATGGAGAAAGAGAAAGCCATGCTCGTTGATATGATCAAAGAAAAAGACGAAGAAATTGAAGACTTGTCCATCGCTCTCGAAAAATTGAAGAAAGATTCTTCCAGCAAAATTGCTCAAGATAAGGTAGATAATATATTCATTCAAGGTAGATAATATATTCAAGGTTGTGGATCACATTGGTTTAATGGTTAAGTTTTAAAGATGAATGATAAATAAATGGAGAAAAAAAACTTGGTGATTTTAAAAAAAAAAAGAAAAAAAAAAGAAAAGATAAATGATTGCAATTTAAAGATGCGTTAGAATTCGCAGATTGATATCATCATGCATTTCTTATAGTTTCAATAATATTCCATTGTTTTCACTTCCAGGCTGTGTTGAACGAATCGATGCAAGAAATGCGGACCATGAAGGACGAATATGAAGACATTTTGACGGAAGCTAAAAGAAAAATTGCGTCTTGTGAAGAAAACATTGCAGACCTCAGCAGGTAACTGTCAGCTTTCTGTTGTATTATGTAGTTCATCTCGCTATTATTTATATCTTATCAATACCTCCATTTTCCCTTCACTGTGTTTATGGTATTGTCCATATCGTTTTTTCTGACCTGCTTTTGGGACTAACAGCATCTGAATTGGCTTAGACTTTTAGCAGGAAAGAAAAAGGCATTGTTTAAAAAAATACTTTACCTTAAAAGTCGTTCGTGAGTGGAACTGAAATAAGATACAAGTTTTTATGTTTATCTTTAAGAAATAAAGAGAGCTTGATTGGCGAGAATTCCGACTTGAAACACCAACTCAAGAAATTAGAAGAAACACATGGTGATCTATCACGTGATCATAAACAATTGAAACGTCAGACAAACGAGACCGGGGAAGAGTTGGATTCTGCGCAGAAAGAAGTTGGCGAATTCAAACGTTTATTGAAGGACGTTGAGCTCGAGAAAGAAATTGCTAGAAACAGTGCAAATGATTTGAAAGATCTTGTCAAGAATGCTGAAGGTACGTATGCATTATCATTTTCCGTTACCATATCTGCGGGGTTTTGAATATTAAAACACATTGTATAATACCAAAAATCTATTACTTTTGCCCCATACAACAACCACTTCTTGCTGAACCCAAGGCTACTCAGTCATGATTTTTTTACCCGAACAGCAATAAACCCATAAACTCATTTCTACGTTATTATAAAACTCATTTCTGATTTTTTAGCTGAGAAGGCCGGTTTGAAACGCAATTTGGACGAAGCTAACAAAATGATGGCCCAACTGGAAGAGTCGAACCTTTCTCAAATGAGAGAAGCAGACGAACTGAGATCCAACATCAGAGAATTGGAGACCGCGCGACAAGAATCGAGGAGAGAAATTCAACAGCTTCACAATCAGGTATAAGATTCGTTATTCTCGGTCTCATAAGCATTTCTAGAATCCAGCTCTTTTAGAAGCCCGGCTCCATAAATTAAGGATATTGTAAGAACCAGTCCAATAATCAGCAATAATATTTCGTTTTCTGCGAAGATTTTCTTTCTTGTTGTTAAATTGCTACTGTACTGATTGATATTGAAAATCATACATCTTTTTTAAGGTGAGAACACTAGATAATGATTTGTTGAAAGCCAAGAAGGAAATGAACACGTTGAAGGATCAATTGGCAAAGAATGAACGTCTGTTGGACGAGGGAAGACAAGATGTCTTGAACACCAAACAAAAACTGACCGGTAAAATTTTTTAGCTATTTTGAGAATTTTTCCTGAGTTCATTAAAACCAAGCCCTAAACACTTAGCTTAATTCCCTTGATATTTTAAAGTGTCCTTTTCATTGTCATCTTTCTAAACGTGATTTTCCTTTCTCGCATCCAATTTAGGCTACAAATCCTATCTTAATTTGAATATCAAATCCAAGTTAGGCCATAACCGGCCAACATAGCCTAATTTGCAGTTGTTCATGATTTTATCATGTCATTTTTACCTATATTTCTCTCTTTCTAAACATTTTTCGAAACAAGATTACAATTGAACCAGATTGAACGTACAAAACTGTCCAGCGTAACCCTATTTTTGCTTCTTCTTTTCCAGATTCTGAATCAACAAGAGAAACGGCGAAACGTGAAGTACAATCACTGACCAGCAAATTACAAGACACCAATGAAGAATTACGCATGCGCGAAAAAGAATTGAATGCCACAAGTGAAGATGCCAAACGAAATGATTCCAAAGCTATCGAAAAATTGAAGAATTTGGAAAACCTTTTGGATAATGCCAATCAAGTAAGCATCTATGGCGTCTTTGACATCTTTACACCTATGAAGCATTTCTTCTTGATTCTATATTTGAACTAATTCTTATCAATGATCAAGATTACTTATGACGGACTTTTTTGCGACCTTTACAAAGTATTTTTAAGCTTAGTTAAATTTTAAGTTATGATACCTAATTTTCAATGTTTAAAGTAAAGTTTCTTCTTGTTGCATTTTAAAGGAAAAATCGGACCTCAAGCTCCGTCTTTCAAGTGCAGAAGGCAAGAATGCTGGCCTTGAAAACCAACTAAACAAGATTGAAAATGGCAAAAACCAAATCGAATTCAAACTAAACAATCTATATTCCACCCTTCGTCGCACCCTCGGAATACGCCATCAACCGCCTCAAACACCAACGTCTCCCGCCCAACCACAATTCCAGTAAGTCGAATCACCTTGTTTTATGTAACTTTCCTCACCATTTTTGGCTTGGATTGTCCTGGTCAATTTTTAGAATTTAATATACAAGAGATTTCTCTTTTAAAGCGGCTTTTAGAATAAAATAGAAAGTAGAAGAAAATAGAATCCTTATCTAGGAATTGATTGATGCGGTAAAAACTGAATTTTGATAATTTAAAAAACTTTTATGGCCTATATGCGAGTTTATCTATTTTTCGTATTCTCGTCATATTATTAAAACACGTGCACAAAACAAATCTATTCAATGGTAAATACGCTAAAATGAAAACGAGATGGAATTGAATACAAACAGTCTAGTTGAAAACATGTTTAAAATGTTTGCTATCTTTTTCGAGAAAAAAAACATTAACTTTTAAAATTATGCTGAAGTTTCTTTTGCACTGTGCGAAGTCGAAAAGTAAAGTTTATTTGTGAACTCTAAAACGAAAGATTAAAATGAAAATATCATCCTAGATATTTAGAACATGAAGATTTTAAAATTATTGTAAACATTCGATGTAAAGGAATGTTTTTATCTGTGAATACCGGAGAGTTTAACCTTCTATGCAAAGAACTGGCTTGTTAGATTGAAATGTGTAATTCACAAACTTGTGAAGACTTTTTGAATCGGCTAGATGCTATGGATGGCAGACTGAATGATGCAGAACACAAATTTCAGCATTCTTTTGATGTTGTGAAAGATACTTTTCTCATTGTTTACAATAACATGTAATTTGTCTGTTTTGTTTCTCGTATCGAATTTTTCTAAGAGGAACTTTATCCTCTCTTGTAGTAGTTTTCAACTCGGGTAACCAATTCTAAACAGTAGATTATAGATCGAGGGAACGGTTTGAAGCAAGGTGTTTCTTTCTATGGCTGAACTTTAACTTCCAACTACATTCAGCTTTAATACTAAGAATTCCGTCTGATATTTCTAATTCACTTTTGTTTCTCTCTACAGAACACCATCCCCAAGCCGTTCCAGTCCGCCAAAACGAAGGACGCCTTTCGGCCGCCACAAGATGACGTCATCGATGCAAGAAAACGATTCAGAGAGTGAAACACAACTCTCGACCACTTCTCATCCTGATAGCTCTGGTAAGTACTGAGTACGACATTTGTTTTAGCATTTTTCTAGCTGCAAAGTTTCCCATGTTTACAAGGAAGAGGGTAGAATATTTATGGTTGGTGCTCGGTGCGTTTGACCAGTTCAACTACTTTTTAACCTTTTCTGTCGTTCATCTGTTATGATTTTTTCTCTGTGCAAAAATGTTTTTTTCTCGAAATATTATATCTTTATTTTCTTACTACAGGTGAGAGCAGTAAGTTTGACATGACCAGTGAGATTGATCCTGAAACCATCCGAAGTGGATTACGTGATTTCGCACAAAAGTTGAAAGACTTGGAACGCGAACGGGACGAGGCGCACGCGAAGATTGGCGTCATGCAAAGACAGATCGCAACCCTAGAGAAAGATCGTAATGAATGCGAGGAAAGAGTTCAAGCTCTTCAAAAGAATTTGGAAGATACTGAGGAGGGTATGTCTAGCGAGTTCGTTTTCAAACAGAGATGAATGATTGAATTAAAGATTCGACAAGATAAAAAATACAGTGCTCTTCCGAATTTTCCTTTTAATTAAGATTCCGTGTTTGTCTCATCGCGGCGTTAATTAAAAACAACCAGGTGCGTTCGAAATAAGAAGTATGGATGCTAGTTACTGTCAACAACATATCATTAAACCAAATTCTCAATGATTTTATTCTTTGCAGGCAAACGTGGTGCTGACGGTCGTTTGAGCAGCGCACAGACAGCCTTGATGCTACAAGAGGAAACCATTCGACGTCTCGAACGCGAACGAAAAGTATTGAACGACAAACTCCTCACACTCGAATCAAGCATCGCGCAAGCTGAAGCCGACAAACGTGTTTTCCGTGAAAAACTCGGTAAAAGTCAGAAAGCAGAGTCGCGCTCTGAGAAAGAGAGAGATGCCATGCGCCAACAGATTGATAATGCTGAATCACGTGTTACTAGGATGGAGTTAAAGAAAAAATCTCTCGAAGGTAAAAACGGACTTGAAACTTAATGTACTGTATTACACTACTGAAAAACTTACCAGTAGACTAGCCTTAATGCGTAACCTCTTTCCCGTTAATTTGAACTTGAAATTCGAACAAACTTTTGATCTAATATAACTGAGAATCAAATAATGGTGGCAGTATCTGTGACGAACAGCCATCAAATGATAATGATAAGGATATCTCTTCCTTCCATTCATTTCCATTCCCACTCACTTACTCACTTCACTTTCATACTTAAAAATTTTCAGGTGATTTAGATCGTGTCCGTCAGCAATTAGCAGATTCGGAGACTGAGAAACAAGGCATGCGACATCGAATCGAACAATTGCAACGCACGCAACAAGATCTCGAACAAAAAGTCACCACTACTCAAATCACCGTATGTATAGTAGACAACAATTTCTCAAAACTCTATAATGTCGATAGTATGCTTTCTTGTCCCTTTAGCTCACAAACCCTTGTACTGTAAAAAGTCTGATACTCGAACTCTCGACAACTTGAGGAAATATGCCTCTTTATGGGAAGGTATTTTCAGGTGAGACGGAGTATCTTTCAGAGTCGATTTCTTTGGTTCCACTTTGTTGTACTTGCTGGCCAGACTCGAAAAGTAACAATATTCGTTTTACGATCTTCAAATTAGGATTTTCTTTTCCTTCCTGTAGATTGACCGTTTGAACACATCATTGACGAAGACATCAGACCAAGAGAAGATGTTCAAAGAGAAAGTGAACGAACTCTCCATCAACTTAAGTGAAACAAACTCCACCACTCAATCTCTCCATGAGAAGCTTCAACAAACGCAACGTGCTCTCCTCAACACTGAACAAGAAAACCAAGCACTTCAAGAGAAAATAGAAACGTTGAAATCGAAACAATACGAAAGCAAACGAAATCTTGAGTCTTGTAGTGAAACTATTTCAGCATTGAAATCAAATGTTTCGGATGTTGAGGTATGTACATACAACGTATCATTTGCTAGTCTGCTGGCATCCACTAAAATATTCTTATAGACTCCCTTAGGTTATGTAGAGCTTTGTTACTAATGAGACTAATTCCCCGGTGCTTTTAGATTTGCCATCTCGAATTTTCTAGCTCACATTCTAATTGTTCTTGAAGTTTATTTATATACTCTCAAATTACTAGGCTGCATCTCTTTTCGTAGTATAATCAAACCTGATGCTATTGAATCAGCAGATGCTTTAAGTGACGTTTAATTGGAGTTCTGTGCCAAGCTATCTTCTTTTTTTTTAATAACAGGCCAAACGTTTGGAACTGGAAAATGAGTTACGTTTATCAGCACAAAACATCCAAAAGAAATCGAATTCAGAATCTGAACTGACCGATAGGATCACTCGCGCTCAGGTAAATATCAATACCTTTCTTCCGATGGCACACTTTTTTATATCAAGCGATCCTCTGATTGCAAATGTGTAAACGTCACCAAAAGTTGCTTTGTTCTGTATATGAAGCAGTTATAATTCACAAATTCTTTAATTGTGTTTTAGGAGGAGAAACGTAACCTACAAGACCGCTTAGCACAACAACAACGTTTGTTGTCACAGACCGAGCAAGAAAAACGAGAAATTGAACGAAATGTTTTAAAAGCTGACAAAGAAAAGAAATTACTTAAAGCCAACATTGAGAGGGTGAGGAATTTTACTGGTCAACATTTTTCGATTTTCAACCCTAGGTTCGGGAAAAATGACGACTAATTTTGAAGACTTCAAAAGTCCAATTTCAAAAAAAATGTTTCCTTATTCAACTCAGAAGCTTGGGTTGACCTCTTGATGTTTCAAAATATTTTCCAATCAATTTTCTTTCCGCAATTCTTACAGGTTGAACGAGATAAGCAATTTATTGAAGATGAATTGAACCGATCACGCACCAACAAGACGGAAATCGAAAGAACTATCCAATCCAATGAACAAAATGCAAACGAGTTGCGATTGCAAGTCAACCAACTCCAACAAATCTTAGATGAAAAAGAACAAAATCAGTCACAAAAGTACGTTTATACAACTCTATTTCAGACTTTGACCTCGTTTTGTATTCATAGCTCAATAGCTCAATAGAAATAGAGACAACATAGCGAACTCAAATATTTGTGTGAAATCAAGTGCGTATTACTTATAGGTAATGAATCAACGGATCTTGCACTAATGTACTTCCCAGTTTTTCTCAAAGGTAGCGAATCGAGTGGGAATTGAACCCACGACCTCTCGCTTGCCGGGCGATTGCTCTCCCGACTGCGCTATCGGTTCGTTGCTATTACACTAGTTCGTAGTAGACGAGGGGAGCGACGTGCTCAATGTTCACCATCCGGTACCTGAATTCTACGAATCAATGTAATTGCCACGAACTGAGACACAGCTAGTGTCCAATCTCCAAATCCCAAATGTTTGTAATCATGTATTCTTCTAGTGACGGATTTGATCTTATATACGGCAGTCAGCAGCTTTGAATCAAGTCCCCTTCTTCACGCACTGCTTTTCACACCCCTTGACTTTCAAATAAAACCTTTTCATTAACTTTCAGATTGATGGAAATCACATCTCGCCATCGTGACGAACTCGAGCGCGAAGCTGAACGCAACAAAAACGCACAAGTACATCTTGAACGCACTCACGCTGCACGTGAACGCGCACACAAACAACGCACGCGTGGTCTGGAAGAACAAGTCAACACGTTGAAAGATCAGTTATCAAAAGAAATGCAACAAAAGCAATCTTTCATCAACCGAACGAGTCAAAAGAATGGAGAAATGAGGGATATTCGTTCGAAACTTTCTACCTCGCTCAATGAAGTTTCGAGTGGAGCTGATTTGCGCGTTCTCGAACGAGAATCACAAAAGTTGGACGAAACAGTCGATTCCTTCGAAAAATCGGGTTTCATAAGCTCAACGCCGTTTCCAAGGAGAGCGAAATCTGTTTCACCAATCACAAGAAGTTTATCTTCGGAAAAATACCTGAATGGTAACACAATATCACCGTCACACGATTCGACTGTCACGCGTTTCGCAACTCCGCTAACGGATACACGCAAAGGACCGTCTGCTAGCTATGTTTCTCCTATACGCAAAAGTCGAAAATATTAAAACCATCAAATAGGTTTTACTAAATTTTAGCAAAGTGTACATATTATGAATAGAAAGTTTTACGTGTAAAATCTGATTTTTATATACTAATAGAATAATTTAAATGGTTTGTCAAATATACATACATTACATGATTTTATTTTTATCAATAAGGATAAAACAAAATATTTCAGTGGGTTTTTAATTTAGAATTTTTTTATGAAATAAAAATTTAATACATGCTTATAAATTTGAGAGAAGGGTACAATAACTTGAAGAAATCGATTGCAAGAATACGTAAAACGAACGGTATCAAATTTTAGTGTTATTTTTACGATTCGTGACTAGGTTATTTTTATTATTATATACACGATGCTAAACTATTATTTCAAATTGTATATTAGGTAGATCGATTTCTTATTCTTTTTATTTTTATTATTTACTTCGTGTGTGAAGAAATAAGTGCTGATACAAAATCAACTAAATTTATACTCCAATCATTTCCAAAGGACTACAACTCAAGCACACAAAAAGATATAAATATTAACACTTAACAAAGAATTGACTTTATAAATTGCTTTTTATAGTCAAATCCCTCGAAAGTAATTAAGAATTTAATTGCAAAAATGACGTTATGAACTTTAAAAAGACGTTAATATTATGTTGCATCACCTTCTTTTATTTAACCTAAGTTTTAATGGGTAATTAACCTTTTTGTTTCGAAGTTTTTTCAAACTGTCGGCAAAGAATTGAACTGTTTTAGATTTTTCGGAAAAACTTTCTAAATTCATGCATCAAAAGTTATGGCTGTTTTTCTATGAAAAATTTGGATGGAAAACTTGTCAAAAAGCACTATTTTTAAGAATTTGAAGCAAATAAGCTTTCAGAAAAATTGTCCGAAAATTAATTTTAGTTCGATAAAACATACACCATCTACCGCAAAAAATTTTTCAAAATGTTTTTCTTGATAAATTTTTTTTCATTGTGATTTCTTAAATTTTCAGAATAACGGATAATTGGCCTAACAGAATATGTATAACATGCCACAGTTTTGTGGGCTACATCAAGTAGAACTTTGCATTTTGTAAGTAGTAAATATAAAAAATTCACTATCATCAGAGCCCTTAATACAGGCCTAAAAACACCGCAACATCACTCATTTTGCTATGCGACTACCACGTTTAGCGTACCAAGCCAAACGATGTGACTCAAATTCTTTTTATCAGGCATTTTAACTCCTAATACAAGCCTAAGAAAATTGCCCAATAGCGTTTTGCAACGTGATTACCGCGTTTATCCTGCAAGGCAAAACACAGTGACTCAAACTAGTTTCTCTCTCCTATAACAGTCCTAAGAACACAGATAAATCGCTCATTTTGTATGCAACCATCGCATTTAACTACAACGCCAAACGCAGTGACTCAAATTCGTTTATCAATCTGAGCTTGATGACATACAAGTGTCCATATTGGTTGCGTCTAGCCGATATGACAATTTAAGTTTAACTTTTCCTAATCATTGTTTGCTTGCTTTTTTCAAGTCGTCAACTTTTATGTGTTTGAAAAGGTTTGGTAGAGGTCAAGTAAAAAAAAAAAAGACATTCCACGGGTAGCTACATTCAACTGCTCCCAAAATCTGAACATATTTTTACAAAATTTCTGAAATTTCACTAAATAAAAACTTGGCTCACTAGCCTGACAAAGGAGCATACTCTTTCTTATAAAAAACATGTACTTTTATACGCATTCACGCAATGTTTTTTCGAAACTTATGCAATTTTTGTTCACTCAAACCTTTCCAATTCACGCATTCACGTATTTTTTTTTTTAGATTTTCACGCATTCACGCAATTAAAAATTGACATTGCCTCACAAATGATATTATAGACTGACTGTAAAATTTTATAGGAAAGCTTAATTGAATATTGAGTGTGAAAAACTACGTAAGTATCCAAATTATTTGAAACGGTAGGAGGAATGCCCTGCCAAATATTATTAAAACCACGAAGTGCTTTATAATTATAATCTTTTTGGGTGGGAAATGTAAGTGTTTTATGAAACTTTGTACTGTGAGTATTACATCTCAAAAGTCAGGGCTGAAGAATTTCATGACTAGTCACGCACACGGCTGCTTTCTTTAAGTCGAGGCATGGCGTTCTAAATTCAAATAGATTTAGAACGCCATGAGTCGAGGCTTTCTTGCTTGTCCAAAATAGTAAAAATCGGAAGAAAAAAATAGACATACATGTGTAGCAATATCAAGACTTTGAGCGGGAATTTATTGGCGCGCAATAATGGCAACGCTAGTTATGGGATAAATTTCCAGGTTGTTGTTACGTTGTTACCTATACGAACAAGATCGAAGATTCTGTGTCTTGATGGTCCTGGTGGTACGTGTGTAGCTGATCTGAACGCAGAGAAGGGAAAGTTAAGGACAACCAATTGGAATATCAAGTCTATATGAAGAGTCTCTACCTCAGAGTTTACAGTAGGTATATTTTTCAATACTTTTCAATCTTCAATCTTCAATCAATCTTTTGGTATAAAGCTTCTAATGGTTCTAACTGCGCCTAAGTGCTGAGGTCCCCAATTTTTTGGGATATTTTAAGTGTTGCTGTTGAAGATAAAATGTAAACTACACGTAAGATACACGTTTTCTTCAGCCCCCCCCCCCCCCGCCAGGCACTTTTTTGCAAAGCAAAAAATAAATTTTCTTTTCACCTAACTATTTTTTTCTTTTCTGTGTGCTTGCCAATAAAATAAACCTTTCTAAAAGGGGATAGATGGACACTTAAATAAGTCTAATAGCCAAGAAGTGTGACATAATTATTTTGGAAAATTTGTTAGAGAAGATTTTCAATAAAATAAAAAATTTAAAAATTTTCATGTTTTATTAAAAAAATACTTATTATCTTTTGAAAAATCAAACAGAATGAAGTTGTTTTAGCCAAATAAGAGGCAGGTCAAAATCGAAAATTTTCTGATCTGCTGTTGTCGCAAACCATGGTTGCGCCTCCTTAGTCACTATAATTTTTATTGGCCCCCTCACTTTCAAAATCGTAGCGCTGGACTTGTTATACGAACATCCAAAATTTTTGAAGCCTTTGGATGTTCTTTTCTTAAACTGTTTGAAATTTGAAAGTCTAAAAATTTCTTAATGTTCTTGTTTTTCACTATTTTGTGAGTATTTTTGTCCTCATATAAAGGAAATTGGGTCTTTTAGGGTCAGCAAAGCCTTAAAATATTCCGTAAGTTGGTCTTATGTCGACATCTAATTTTGACACCCTCCTTTAGAGATAGGAATAATTGTAAGGTCAGAATTGCTGATGGATGCTATTTTTCTTTGCTTAGCAATCAGAGAGGAAAAAATCTTTGGCTATAATTGATCTAGACCTTCCTATTATTCCTATCTCTAAAGAAGGGTATTAGGACTAGAAGAGGGATGTCAACATTAAACCTACCTACGGTTCTTAACTTTTTCCTAATATTTTGGCCATGGAAGCCTTATGATTTAGGTTGCTTTTTTAAGTAAGGTGCCATATGTGCTTCCTTATGGAAGCAAGCGTTCAAATCCGTAGTGGTATGCAGTTAGCCACACTAGGAAATCAAACTCTCATATAAAAAAACATCAGTCATCTACAGGATGTATTTGCATCAACAAGGATAAGAGTTATATACCTGAATAAAGTTCCCAAGACAATTACCTAACTATTACAAAAATATATCAAAAATTACAAAATGACTGATTGCCAACGTACAGCAGCCAGCTAATAAACCAACCAAAATTTGTTATTTAATAGATAGCATTTTGATTTGTTAGGCCTTGATTACATGCTAAAGTAAAAATAATTCAACACACATGGGTCAGTGTTTGAGGTCCGACAGAATTTCTGGGAAATACCCTACCTGGTGATGCATGGATCTAGGTCTTTTCCCTTTTTTTTTTGAGGTTGTTCTTCAAATTAGTTTTTGAGGTTGGCTCGGGTCAATTTTTTTCATCTATGGCTTAAATTTTTGGTAATTTCTCATAGTTATGAAAATGTTAATTTCATTAAAAAGCGCCAGTTTATTTGTTCATGAATTTCTTTTAAATTTTAGAAGTTTTGTGGAGCATTTTTTTCTTATATAGCACTTTCGCAGAATAACTCATCTTTATACACATTTTTTTAGGGGGACTCTAGTATGACTATCATACTAGAGTCCCCCCAAAAAAACATCAAAAAGACATAGGAAAATTTAAATATAATTATAAATGCTTCTGCTTGATTTGATAGGTCGATTTTCAACGTTTTCAAGCACTTTCTGAAAGCAACTTCTTTGTTCAATTGAGCATATCTTTTAATATGATGAACCGATTTCAATAAATGACCCATCAAAATCTAAGTTTATCTTTCTTCTTTCCACACAGGAGGGGGGGGGGGGGGTACCAAGTCAGTGTACTGGACCATAGGGTACTAACTTGATTTTTGGATTTTTAGTACACGTACTAGCTGTTTTTTCGATCAGATAAGTTTAGAAACCACCCCTTATAGTGCACTGTTCTAATTTCTTCTTAGCCAGATAAGTTTAATTGCCACCATATACACGCTTTTTCTTTTATAAGAATAGTGTACTTTGGTTGAGGGTGAGCATTATTCTTATTTTTCTATTGTTCTAAACAATAGGCCTATTGTTTTAAACCAGAAATCTCACCTGACATTCTTATAGAAGTTATTCTCATAAAAGAAAAAGCGTGTACACCACTTACCCCAGGTAAGTGACCTACTGGACGTGCGGCCCTTAAGGGTAGGTTTTTTGGACTTTGGAAAGTGTACTGTAAGTGGGAAAAAGTGCACTGTAAGGGTGTAAAATTTTATAAAATACCAAATTTTGAGGTAAAATTTGAGAAATTTCAAAAAATTTTGCCCTGAAAAGGGCAAAAAATTTCGAAAAATTACACTATTAAGGGTTGATCTTCAGCCAAATCTTTCCTGCACTGTAAGGGACCGATTTTAGAGACCTGATTTTTGGCCGAACGTACGGTCGTTTTCACCCCCTCCTCCCAGTGATTTCACTTATATATAGATTTTTTTTCAATTAACATCAATCCAACAAGGTTACTAAAAAACATAAAACAATAGAGCGGATTTGTTTTTATAAAACTTGAAAGCTTCGATTCGAACGTTTACACATTCAAGTTCTTGTTGTTGCCATAATGTAGATAGGGCCTTAAAGAAAACGTAAACAAGATTGGAATTAGGCCGGTCTCCACTTGCGCATGCTGCGACTCTGAAACAAATCCAATCAAGTAAACAGAAAACATCGGGAGAAAATCAGTGTACCAATTTGTATAACCAGCCTTGACTTGAAGGTCTCGGACCAGCTTGGACCTGGCAAATTAGGCCAAATATACATGGGAATTCACTGGGTTTGTGTGTTTTTACCACTGAAATTAGTACAATGTACTAACTTCTCAGTGTGTATCAATTCAGAACACCACCCTTTTTAGTACAGTGTACTAACTTTTTCATTGTATTTTTCTCAGAGGACCACCCTTTTAGTACACTGTACTAACTTTTTCATTGTATTTTTCTCAGATGACCACCCTTTTAGTACACTGTACTAACTTTTTCATTGTATTTTTCTTAGAGGACCACCCTTTTAGTACACTGTACTAACTCAATTTAATCTAAAAAATACACCACCCCACCAGCTATGGGCCAGTACACTGACTCGATACCCCCCCCTGTCCCCCCCCTGTCCCCCCCCCCTGTTCCACACCTGGTACTACTGTAGGCCTTAACATTGACTAGTTTTCCTGGTTTTGAAGGTTTGTAAAATTTTTCTTCCTAACAATAACATTAATTTTTGTAAAATGACCACATCATGGTATTGCTTGAATGTCTTGTCAAATTAGTTTTATCCTTGTTTCTGGAATTAAATCATTCCTCAAAGATTTTTCTAGTTTTTTTGAAGCTAATTTCTTTGAATGATTTTTAAAAACAAAAGTGATGAAAATATCTTATAGTTTGCAATATTGTACTGGGAAATATTTCTATTTTTAGTTTAGAAATTAAATCAATTTGATTAATAACCAATCATAAATTCATTATATCTTAATTGATATTTTATTAACACTAACATTCTAAAGAACCCTTTATTACACACAAAATTGCTCATTAAACAAAGCATAATACCATTATCGAAAATTTCTTTTTAATAGGACTCGGATTGGAATTTCATAAATGTGCAACTTTCTTTCAATTGGCCACTTTTTGGCTGGCCGCATTAATTTCAAAAATTCACTTCACGTTTTTCTATAATTGAATATTATATAAGAAAGAAATTGTGAAATTTAATTGGACTCAAAATACTAAGTGTACCAGACAAAGCAATGGATAAAAATAGCTGGATTAAAGCTCTCTCTTTGCTCACAAGAGAGCATCCATCACTTGCCAAAATATTTTACCGATTCTTGTATCAGATTAGAGGCTAGTATTTTTATATTCACAATGTACCAGGTGGCACAAAATGACCAGGAAAATTGAGTGTGAGTGTGTCAGAAATAAGTACCCTCGATTTCTCTATGTTCTATGTTCTAAATTTTGTGAATTTTCTATCAACTTTCCAGATAGTTGTGAAATTTTTCACAATTGATTTTTTACCTAATTTTGTAGTACCCATGTTCTGGAATAAGGTTAAAACAATGAAAAGATGACAACTTCAAAAAGACTTTCAAAATTGAAATTTTGTTATGATTAATCATTAAAAATTCAGATTTTCGAAATTTTACACACTGAAAGTGCAATTTTTCTTATCTTTGCTGATTTCGACCCTTACAGCGCACTTTGGGAAGCTTGGAAAGTATACCCTTAAGGGCCGCACGTATGGTAGGCCATTTACCTTACCGTTTATCCTTCACCGGGGAACAATTGTCAAAACCTGAATATTCCAGATGTGTATTCCATTTTGCAGACGGCAATGATCATGTAGATGCTGTCAATCTTAATATTAATTAAGGCTAATTTGCGAACCCTTGTTACATTAATAAACGTAAAAGAAAAGTTGACAAGTCTAAGGAAATAGAGCTTGACAGTCTTAACTCTATTTAATATAAGAGAGGAAATACCTAGGAAAGGTATTTTATATGATTCAATGCATATATAAGTATTGATGGAGGTCTATATTGCTGGAATTGGAAGGCTGGATTCTATGCTAGAGAAGATTTTTTCAGTCTTTTTCCAGGGAATCCTTTTAGAAAATACACGATTTTTTAATAAGAATAAAATATATAAGAACATAAGGCTTCGCTGGCCGAAATATAAGAACAAGTTAGGAACATTTTAAGGCTTAGTGGACGCTAAAACACCTAATTTCTTAGGAAATTGGACAAAAATAACTCAAAAAAAGCCGAAAATAAGAAAATTTCAAGAACATTTTTAGGCTTAAAACTCAAAAAGTTAAGAACATCCGAAGGCTTCAAAAATTTTGCATGTTCTTATAAAAAAAACGTGTATTATAAAAACATTCATGTCCTTTTTTATTATAATGGTGGATATATCGAGTGATTTGATTTGGAAAGGCAATTTTCACAACAGTTACAATTTTTTCTTACTACAATCAGTAATCATATGTTGAGGTTCAGCTGTTCCTTGGTATTTGAGCCTCAAATGGTTTTGATCCTTTTGGAGGGTAAAATTAAGGCTTTTTACCCAAATTTCAATGCCTTCATCACGTGCTTGAAAATAAGCCATTCCAGGCTTAGCATTGCGTTCTTATGAAAAAAATCTTATTACAAATTTTCAATCTGACCTTTTTCATTTTGCTTCGATTGTCTAAAGAATAATAAAAATAGACGTCTCTAGGGTTTTGTAAAGTTTAACCAAGATAGGTAGCCTCAAAAACTTTATTTAGTCTTTCACACCCCCTTCTCATAGACCCACTGGGACCCCTTACCACTGACAAATTTGGCCAAAATATCTTCTACGGTGGGAAATTATCCTCAAATTTTTGTCCCGCCACTGGAGACAATCAAATAAACCAAACCTCACTGCAAAATATTAGGCTTTTTTTCCCAACCCCACTGAATGTTCTCACTTGAAAACAAAAGAATTGAAATCCCCAGCCTTAAAAATTATTGGAATATCAATCCAGATGAGTTTCAGTCCGATATTTTTATCCACACTGGCTGAAAAAATCTTACCGGGTCTGTGAGAAGGGGGTTAATTAAGCTTGTGAAAATTGAAATGCTATTTGGTGTAAATTAGAAGCATAAGAGACTAAATACTGATCCAAAAGATAACTTTATTGTGCTGGGTCATAGTGCAGTAAGGGGTCTGATCCCCCCTTCTCGGCATCCCCCAACCTTTAAAAATACCTATTCCCCAAGGATTTTGGACAAAATTAGCTAACAAATATATGTGAAATATCTTTAGAGAGAGAGAAAGCGAAATAATAAACTTCTTTCTTTCGACTACTCTAACAGAAAACTTCCTTTCATGAAGACCAAATTTCATAAAAGTGCTTGAAAATAATCTACAATACATGTAAGCCCCCTTTCTTAAACTATCCCCTTTCCTTGCTATCCCCCCTTTTTCATGAAAATTTCTGATCCCACCCTTCTTCATTTTTTCGGAAGGTGTCATTCGGGGGTCCGAACTATGTGGGTTCAACATATCAAATCTTACAAATTCTTTCTATAGATATCTATGATATTTGAAATCAATTTTTTGGACCTACCCCGGTGGGGTGGAGGTCCTATAAATTAACCCGTGTTCGTTAGTTAGTTAGTTCGTTAGTTACCAACTTTTCTCGAGATTGGCTCATTCAATTTTTCTGATTTTTTGCACAAAGGTGCATTACTATAAACCCTCGAATGTGACGGAGCCCGATTTTCGAAAAAAAAATTTTTCCGGCCGGTAGAACCGGAAATGTCCCGAAAAAAGCGGTTTTTTGAGATTTTCTCGAGATTTTATCATTAGTTTTTTGCGATTTTTTGCACATAGATGCACATTAGTACTGCCGAAAAGGTGTCGAAAACCGTTTGCCGAAAAAAAATTTTTTCCGGTCTGTAGAACCGGAAATGTGCCGGAAATCGTCGTTTTTTCACATTTCCGTCACATTTTTTCAACTTATTTATTTGTTTCTTTACAGAAAAATGTTCTTTATGATGATGCCCAAAACTTAGCATCGTTTGATTTCCAAAAAAATCATCCTTTGAATCCGGAACTCCTTAAAAATCGCCGGAACAGCCGAAAACCGGCGTAAAACGGTTTTCCTTCATTTTTTCAACTTATACTCGACAGATTTAAATTCTAATTATTCGTTTTATAAATAGGTAGGTCCATTAAAGTATTACTTGTTTTCTGATAAATTATCAATTTAGATTTGCAATTTGTGAAGGAATCTTAATTGAAATATTAGGTGTTTTTGTTTACACCGATATAGTAATTAATTTGTTTTCTTTTGGTTCAAATAAACAAGTGTATGCTAAAAAGAGTGATTTAATTAGTCTTAAAACGGTAATGTATGTCATTTTATTGCAGCCAATACTATGGGAAAATATTGAAAGGAGTGGTTTAGAGCGGTGTAACGAAAATGTGGTGATTGGCTTCTTTAATGACTTGCTTTTGTTGTTGTTGAGATTTTTTGGTTTTCTGCTCTGAACTATCTGGTGGTCGAAATACTTTCCGTATTGGACTAAAACCATAAAGGAATTTAAATATTGGAAGGAAATTTTTAAATTTTCTTGATTTCAAGAAATAACTTATTTTTAGCACTTTCAGTAATAAAGTAGGGTCCGTCAGATTGTTAATATGACTCGGTCAATATTAGTTACAGGGTTTCACGAGATGGGATATGGTTTGTATTGGGTCAGTGAAAAAAATTGGTGGTGAGGCTTGTCGAGTCCTTCAAATGTGAGGAGGGAAGATACGATATATGTGGGCCTCCGCGTGATGTCTTTTGATCGTTAGAATCTTACTGATGCGGGGTAAAATGATATATTTTGAAATAAATATTTATCATAATGCTGATAACACACCACACACCATGAATTGGGGCTCCAGTTAACAAATTTAGACTTCAGGTGCACATTTATAAGTGGGTAAAGGGATAATCCCACCGAAGCGGATGGCATGGCCCCTATCCCCGGGATAATCACCTATTCTAGAATAGGGAAATCATAGCGCTTACCAGACACCGTTGATCCTGTACTCACGACACGACAGAGCCATGGCATATTGGTGACATTACTCTAACAAGGGTAGGAGAGCGATTACTCCCGCGGGTTCATGTCAGTAATGTCATAACTAAGATACAATGCCTAGCACACCTCCTCACTCACTTATATCAGGGTATGGTATCCAGCCCCCCTTCACATGGTAAAAAATTTTTCTTCCCCACAGCATAGATTTTTAACATAATTTAAAAGATATCTTCAGCCTATCAGCTCTGACCCAGTTCTATTACACAACACTCAGCACCCCCTAACAAGCTAGCCCCCAGAATGTTTAAAAAAATGCAGTCCCCATTCAAGCAAAAATGGCTTAGACGCTCCCTTAAGCTCAGAGGGGGGAGTGCATTCTATGTGAGAACAATAACCACCACACTACTATGCTTGTACGTTTGTATAGTGTCCAATATGTTTAACAGTGAGGTCTTTCATTTTAATCAAAAGTCTAATTTTGCTAATTTGACCTCTAATTAACTGCACAGATCGATCGATATAGAAATTGAACGAAGGTATTTAAATGATCCATTTATTTTGAACCTTTTCCACATCAATAGTTTGCATCACCAGTGACGTCATAGGTGATTCTATCTTATGTTATGTGTGTTTTAAAGATAACATTCTTCGCGGGTCTTTTAATAAAGAGAAGATCTTGGTTAGAGATAAAATTTGGATTATTATGCTCTGCCGCTAAGGTTGAAATTCCTAGTTACCCATTAATCAAGAGTTTGAGGTCTGAGTGTTTTTCAAACCACGTTTTTTATAAGAACATTCAAAATATTTGAAGTCTTCGGAAGTTCTTAACTTTTTGGGTTTTAAGCCTAAAATTGTTCTTGAAATGTTCTTACTTGCTCCATTTTGTGACCATTTTGACACATTTTCCTAAAGAATCGGGTGTTTTCGAGTCTGCAAAGCCTTAAAATGTTCTTAACTGTTCTTAACTTGTTCTTCATTTTGGCCATCGAAGCATTATGTTCTTATATAGTTTGTTCTTATAAAAAATACGTTACAGCTTATTAAGTGTAAACCGTACAGTTACATCGATTTCTGTATTTTTGAAAATTGCAGAGGTTTTCGGGGGGGGGGGGCGTACGGGATATCGGTACATCGGTATTTCAAAATCATCTCGGTATCGGTAAAAGACCCATTTTTATGTCGGTATTTCGGTATTTTCGGTCAACCATCGGTATCAAAGATCATGAGCCATTGCGCCCCAAGACCAAATTATGTGAAATAATTTTTTTCGTTCGCTTCGCTTGCAATAAAGTTCTTTCACAATCTACCAATACACTCTTCTCGAGATGCATAAATAAGCATTGCAGGCCTCGTTTTCAAATATTGTTGCCAAAGTAACTCAACGTCATTTGACTTGTAATTATCTTTTGTAAATGTGCGTGCTTTTGTTTTAAAACTGATAATTTCCTTTTGGGAATGCATTTACGTCTACGTAAATTGAATGTTGAATAATTATTCTGCTTGCGAACGAGGCCAGCAATGCTTTCTCGAGAAGAGTGTATTTGGCGAGCACAAAATTTAAAACAAAAGATTTAATTTTTTTTGCTCGCTTCGCTCGCACTAGCTTCTTCGATATCTTCTTGATAAGTATCAAATTCATGGTTTTTTTAGGGTTTATGTTATTTGGTTGACTTTCAAAAAATTTCTATTTGGCCAAAGCCTCCTTTACTATTCGAATATATGAACGATACGTTCTGAGCGCTGATCTACTAAATAGTCCCTCCCTCATACGTAAATTAGTACAAATTAAGGAACACTCAGGGGCGCCGATTTGAAAAATCATTGCTGCAATTTTGATAAGGCAAGAGGCTCAGCCAGGGGTCTGCTTGACACGTGAATGACCATTTTTCTGCCGTGAATACAGTTGACGCTCTCTAAATTGACGTTCTACTCTTTGATAAGCTCCCATTTTCGATCCATTGCCGTTTTGACAGGGGGCCACGCCTCCCCAAGTTGAGCTTTTTTGAACGCCAAAATCTTGAAATTACCCTAAACTGTAATTGATCGCCCCCCACCAAAGAAAAAATAATTGACCAAAAAGGTCAAAGTTTTCCCAACAGAATGTGAAGGGGTTTGTAATTTTTGTGACCTTTTTCTGGCTACCTTTGACCTTTTTAAGGCCTCCTTTAAGCTGTTTGATATTTATTAGACCAAAATTTTCGCCTGCGGCGCCAAGATTACAAAGCAAACTCTCTGCGACATGAAATTTTATGCTTTATACACTTTTGTGACCTTATTCTCGCTAACTATGAGCTTGCTTAGAGCAGAACTCTATAAAAAATTTCTCTGAATATTTCCCCTAAAAAAGGTCAAAATTTTTCCAATCTCGCCCCCCCCCCCAAAAAGGAAAACTCGTGGCTACGCCTCTGCTAGGCTTTACTCAATCCATCTCGATGAACAATGTCGCAAATTTTTCTTACTCGCTTCGCTCGCATTTCCTAAATGTTTCTAAAATGACGTAAATTTTAAGTTCAAATTTCGCTATACCAATGCGACCAAAAGGGGCGCCAGAATAAGCCTACAAGGGGGCACCTAAACCTAAAGTTCTACTTTTGCTTACCAGCCTGTACCTACCCAACACGCTACAGTTTGGTAATTGTTATTAAAGAGAATTTTGGATGATGAAAAACCCGACCTTTATCGTCCACACATACCAAGTACCCATTTTTGCCTAAATACCCCCCTCGGGGACGAGTACCTAAAAAATAGGGAAAAATTGATCGGTATCGGTATTTGAACGAAAAAATTATCGGTATATCGGTAATTGAGAGAAAAAGTGATCGGTATATCGGTATTACGAAGTCCCGTACGCCCCCCACGTTATCGTCGGGCCTGTTATAGGAATCTAAGTACATTTTTTTTCATAGCCTCTTTTGAGAGTAGTAATATCTCGAAGACGCCTCTTTTGTTAGCATAAAGCCTAACTACAATCGGCACCGAAATATTTGGCACAAAAGGGAAATATCCTCAAACCTTTAAGACCGCAAGTGAATATTAAGTGCTTTAAAGTACGGATAGAAAGTAGAGTTTTAACATTAGACTTAAGACTTGCGACCTTAGGATCTCAGGATCTAAAAGCTCAAAAATGTTCCAATATGGCTGAGAACATAGCCTGGAAGCCACTTAACCCCTCCCAAATCGAAAAATCCCCTGAAACAAAGTGGAATTACTGAAATTGCAATTCTCGGCCGACCTTTAAATTCTGAAAAACGTTAAAATGTTGTAGACTCGGAATTTTTCGTCTTGAAATAATGGCTCTTTACCTGAGAAAAACAAGTAACTAATTTATGATAGAAGTAGCAAAAGGCTGCAACTTTTATTAAACTAACTAGTTAGTACTAGCCAGTGCCTTCCCACAAACCAAAATTTTTCTTTGTTTTATCGCGATAAAAAAGCGGTTTTCGTCTAACAGGCTAAGTTAGTACAAGCTCATACCTTTTTGTCACGTGCGTCTTCAGTTCTGTGTCATATAAACACAGTACTAAGAGTGTCGCCTACACCCTGCAGAGAGTAAAAAACGTGTGCTTGTGTGCAGCAGGAAATCGTGATATTATGCATTACCATGGCGTTCTAAATCTAGATTTAGAACGCCATGTGCATTCCGCATTCGTCGCGCTTTCCCGCTCTTTTTAACGCGCAAAGTTAACGTGCTCGGAAGACTTTAAGTTCAAAATGTTTTGTCCAGAATAGATTCTATGTCAAACATCGTCTCATCGTCTAATTTGTCAAGAGTTCATGCTTAATTTGCCATAGTGCTCAGGCGCCTCTCTCTTCAGATTCTGCAAAATCCTTGGTCAATAATTAAATAGTTTTAAGTTTTTCAAAAATCTCTTCCAACCTTTAGAACCTACCTTTTTCTACTTACGTTTCACCCAAACTTTTATTATTAAACTTGCATGTTTTTTTTTATAAAAACAAAGTATATAAGACAACACGAGGCTTCGGGGGCAAAAGTATTAAGAACAAGTTAAGAACAGTTAAGAACATTTTAAGGCTTTGCGGACTCGAAAACACCCGATTCTTTAGGAAAATGGGTCAAAATGGTCACAAAATGGACAAATTCTTTAAAACCACATATTACAATTTTTCATTAATTGTCACAATGGTTTGACTGAATTTCTAATGTATACTGATTTTTTGAGATTCAGATGTTCTGCTTTATAGACTTTGAGTATCTAATGTTTTTTGGTTCTTCAGAAAAAATTGAGATATTTTAGACTTAATACATTCATTTGCTTAAATTTCAAGCCCATTTTATGCTTAGGTTTGTTCATATATAATTCCATTTGTTACGATTTTAATGAGCATCATTGTTCTAACAAAACTGTTCTTTTAAAAGTGTGTAATGTTGGAAGAATTCTTACTATTACTTTTGAAGTAAGAGAAGAGGCAGAGCCATTTAAAGATTTTATTTTTACATATGTGTTCCCGTTTCATATCAGATATATAGTTCATAACAGGAAAGTGTCTGCCTATTGTTATATTATGCTGATATAAGCAAAAAAATGTTTTTCTTTTCATCTTTCTGACCAATCTTGCTCCACATCCATGTCAATCCAATGTGAAAAAGCTTGTGAATTAAAATTTATGAGTAAGCGAACGATATCACTCTTATTTAAAAACAAAACCTTTAAGTTTTTTGTATTTGGCTCTTCTGGTTTTTTCAGTTTGGAAAGTGGGGATTTTAAGATGATAGGGAGACTCAAACTTTACTCGAAAAAAAACTTTTCACAAGAGAATGCCAATTAGTGTAGAGAGCTAGCTTTTTTTGAATTCTTTCAATTAAGATTTGGAATATGGTTTTTATAAGAACATTCAAATTTTTGAAGCCTTCTTAACTTCTTGAGTTTCAAGCCTAAAAATGTTCTTTTAAGTATTTTTTTTTCCATTTTCCTAAGAAAATTGGTGTTCTAGAGTCCGTGGAGCCTTAAAATATTCTTAACTTGTTCTTAATACATTTAATATTTCGGCCATCGAAGTCATATGCTCTTATATACTTTGTTCTTATAAAAAAACGTTTAAGGAATATGTATGGTTAAATCGTCATCAATTGACAGTAAATATTTCTCATCCATGAGATCTTTATAAATTTTAGGAAGCTATAGCACAATTTTCCTAATGTTTAAAGTGGTTTACAGTCTAAAAATGATCTGATTTGTAATATTTTGTGAAGTATTTTTTAAGAACAGCATTTTCTATAATCTTCAAAGCCTTAGAATAAATACAAGTTTTTTTTATAAGAACAAAATATATAAGAACAAGGCTTCGATGACCAAAATATTAAGAACAAGTTAAAGAACAGTTTAAGAACATTTTTAGGCTTAAAACTCAAAAAGTCAAGCACAGGCTTCAAAGTTTTTGGATGTTCTAATAAAGAAACGTGTATCCTTACAATTCTTTTGTTCTCGTGTCAAAAAATGAGTATGCCCTTGTTTTGTTTTTACTTTTACTGATCCTTATACAAGGAAATTAAATTAACATCTTGCATTGTTGTTTCAAATTCTAAGATAGTAAGAGTTTTATATTGAGTAATTTTGCTCATGTGTTCGTGCAAGATCTCAGACTGTGTACTGTATGTGTCTTACAAACATTTTAAGAAATCACATACACGTTTTTTTATAAGAACAAACTAAATAGGAATATAAAGTACAAAATATTCGATGGCCAAAATGTTAAGAACATGTTGAGAACATTTCAAGGCTTTATGGACTCTAAAACACCCGATTTCTTAGGAAAATGGACTAAAATACTCTAAAAATGTAGAAAATAAGAACATTTTAAAAAAAATTTTAGTGCGTAAAACTCAAAAAATTAAGAACATCCGAAGGCTTCATAATTTTTGGATGTTCTTATGTTGTTATAAAAAAACGTGAAGAGGATTTCTACTATGTGTCATAATTATTCATAGGGAGCTTTTGTAAATTTCTCTCTCTCGCTCTTTAAGGAACTTCAACTACTGTCCTCTCTTTCCAACATAGTTAAAACATAGTTCATGCAGTGATTTTGTACTGGTATTACTCAAACTATAATGTAATATCAATTCGGTATAATCATTCGAAAGCTAATGAAAGACGTTTTATGTACGTCCATAAAACGTTTGGTTCATCTTTACTATGAGTATTTTCTCATGAATGAGCTTTTTCTTTTGCTGGTAGTTTCCTCTTATTTTATATAGAGCGCTATTTTGACTAAATACACGTTCTACCGAGCTTTATAAAATGGAAAATTAAGTAATTACTATCAAGCAGTGTTTTTTATACTAAAACTCGTTGTTGATTCTGTTGTGGTTCTGATTTACATTATATGATAAAAATCTTCAATGGATCTAGTAGCAAGGTGCTGCATAGATTTTAAACTAGCAGCAATGAATGATAATTTATTGAATGAAAATATTGGGAGTTATAATATGATTTGTGTTATATAGCACACATTTTGTTGTTGATAAAGAAAGTTTTTGCTGTTATGTAAATGGGTTACGTACTTTCTCATACTATACCTACGTGATACCCTAATTTTATTTCTTCAGATTTGTGTAACTTAACAACTGCACTACTAGTTTTTGCTTTTGATGGTGTTACATGCGTGAGATTTTAAAAGATTTTCAATGTGTGGACAGGACTTTATTGATGGTCTTAGCCAAATTTCGGAGTTAAATCGTGTTGAATTGACAGAATTGGGATTCGAAATTTATGTGTACATTTCGTTTCCTACTATTAGAAGACGGACAATTTTACATTATTTAAGCTTTTTAACTAGACAATGAAGCAATGTTGGACTAAGTCTGACTGGCTTAGTTAGTTTACCAAGGAGTCCTTGCTGGTTTCATTCAGCTTTGTCTTCGTGTATTCCAGGCTTTATATACCTTACTGATAGTACACAGGGAATGAGGTTTGGTTGAATTGAGTCTCTTACAGATACAGAGTCATTCATTGGTAGGTAAAGTCGACCCAGTCTCTAGATATTTAGGAGGAGAAACGTTGGTTTTAAGGGCTATTTAGACTAGACAATATATTGGTGAGTATTTGACATTATGGTAAACGGACCGTAATGACCAAATAAACAACAAGTTTCCTATTTTAAAAAAGAATTTTCTTTCTGTAAACAATCTCCCTATATTGTTGGAATATTGCAAATCGTGATATATTGCCGACACTCAGCAATATATTATCAATATATTGCCTGACAATATCTTGTGTAGTGTATGTAAGCCCTTTAGGTGAGATACTGATACCGAGTAACCTTATACTTTTTGTCTTAATTGAGAACTTTCGTTTCACCACACACAGAGTCAGTTTGAGTTGTTGGTGTTTCCAATTTGATGGACTAATTAGCTGAGCTTTTAATTTTAAACCAAATACAGTGCATTAATTCATTTCATTAAAACTTAATTAGAGTTATGTTTATTTTGTGAAAGAAAAGGTTAAAAGGGCCAATCTCCTAATTCTTGCTATCAACATTCTCTGCCAAGTTTTACTAGTTCAATATATACGCTATCCAAACCATAGTATGAACAACAAGCCAAGAAAGCAATATCCTTTGATAAAGTCTCCGAAAACTTTCAAAGGCGCCATTTTCTTTCTTTTGATTTCCATTCAGATGAAGCGGGATAGAGAAATTACTTTTGTTTTGGCAAGATTGAAGTATAAAATCAAACCATTTTTTTACTAAAGAAGATCGCCATCTTGTTCCAAGCGTAAAATCAGCTTTTCTGTATCGTCTAATGCAGTTACAGAAATAAAGCTTTGGCCCGGGTGGAGGGGTAAACGACTGACCGTACGTGCGGCCCGTAAGGGTCCTACCTCCAAGCTTCCCAAAGTGCACTGTACGTTTTCGAAAAGACGCACCGTTGTGTTTGGGTCGATTTGAAAAGCCTAATTTTCGGCCGCACGTACAGTCGTTTTTGAATCGAGTGCCCCCGCGGGAGTTTGTGATACATGGGAACGAGGTTAGGAGCTTCAGGCCCTAGGGACCTTTACTTTTTTTCCATTGGCTCTTTCTACGAGATCAATTTTTTTTAGGTGAGGAAGGGTTAGCTATTGAATATCCATTTGAAGGGACCCCCTCCGAACAATTTTCTTCAAATTAGGGAAAGATTTCTTCTTATACAACTTTCCATCTAAGGGAACCAATTGTTTAATTCGAATTGGAGAAAGCTTCAATTTATAGATGTTCGAATTAGAGAGTTGATTTTAGCCTTATTATTAACGAGAGACTCAATTCTTGAATACCGGGATCTTGAAGTGAAACTTTTAATACAAAAACAATGCCAGCAAATAAAGGATAATCGACGAGCGTGTGAATTTTAAGTACCTCAACAGAGGCCTTAGACGATGCTATCGTCTGTATACTACAATATATTATCATGATATAACATAGTTTGTATATTATAAAACGTAATATGTTCTGTGGTGGAAAATAGAGTCTATGTTTACGACAGCAGTTTAAGACAACAGCTACCCCCGAAAAAAAAACTCCCGTCTTCACGTTTGTTCCTCTTAGATGAAACTCGTCTTAGACTATAACATAGTCTACAGAGGCCTCAGCACTAATTAGTAGCTGAGCGCTTTATTTCTTTTTTACATCATATTACAAGTATTATTTTGCAGTTGGCATGGTTAATTACATGTTTCAATGACTAATTTTCTACTATCTTAAGGCTTATCATTGATTCTTACAACTGATTTAAAAAGGTTTAATGATAAGAAAGAAAACCTACTATGAATCCTTAGCAATACTTAGCAACTAGAAATTTTAACTATCCCAGGATCTTAGTTGAGCTTGGCAATACACGTTGATGAACCTAAAGTTCTTGCAGTGGCACAATTTCTGTCTTAAAATTCTACATCCCAAATTCTTCGAGAAATTTTTTCGGGAAGAACTTCTTGGGAAGAGAAAAGTTTTTAATTTATAAGCGCAGATTCAGGCAAATTTTCGCGTTCACCCAATGTCACGCATACACGCATACGCAAACACTAAGCCACCTAGACAATCATTTTTTATCTAGTATTAGGTCCTGTAACCAATTCAAACGTTATCCACAAAGCTATGCTTTCTAAAAGGGCAAAAACTTTTGGGTGGTCTGTGCAACAAAAAAATTTAAAGTATTTCTTGAGGAAGTATTTATAGTATGGTATTTAAAAGATTAAAGCAAAACAATACTTGCCCGTGCCGTGTCCTAGTCGACAAGCTTAGACATCTTTTAATAATAAAAAATCCTTAGTTTAAAGACTCGAATTCTTTCGAATTATCCATGTCATCAGAGCGAGTTATCGAAGAAATACTCTTGTAAATACCTTCTTAAACTTTTTTTAAAAGACTTTTCAAAAACATGGATAATCGCTGGAAAAAATATGTTTGTCCGAAAATGTAAAATATACGTTTCGGTATGTAGATATGTAAACCTCTAGATTAAGATAAGAGATTAACCTTCCGATGAACGGAACAGGTCCTACTATCCAGGAAAGCATTCACTATCCTATGATAGGGAAATCACTGCGCTTACCAGACTCTACCAACTCATGCTGGCGACACATCGAGCTGTTGGTGTTGAAGGACTCGGGAGGACAGTGCATCCTCGCATGGTCGAACCTTACTCCATAACTCGAAATTTCCTTAGATCGAACAATTCCAATTCCATGTGCGTGTTCGAGTTATGAAGTTTCCACTGTACTATCATATATCTAAGTTTTCTACATGTTATACTTCTTTACATCTGCTTTTCTCAAATAAGCGCCCCTTCTAGAGAGGGGCGTTTATTCGAGGAGGCTTTAAAATCAGGGGTGTATCTTAGTTCCACATAACGCAGAAGCTTTAAATACGCTGATTTATAATATCATTCGAATTTAATCTTCTTACATATGGCCAACTTGTATAAGGGATAAAGAACTTTAGTAGGGCAGCTCAACAATTTTATTTCAGTAATTCTTTCAACTGCTCACAATTTTTCAATTTGATCATTGAATTGTTAGTGCAAGCATTTTGGTTGAAATGATTTTGATGTGCTCTTCTGGCAATTAATTCTATTGATGAGAGGGTGTTGGAGAATAAATGTCAAATTTTCAGATTGGAGTATTGGAGTACTTTTAATACAGTTGGTTTGAGATCGGCGTTTGACTTAGTTAGAACGTTGATTCAACGTTCTTCGAAAGTTTTAAAGACGTTTTGAATGTTAGATTGACGTTGTCTTGACTTCTTTTTGCCGGCAAGGCAATGCCAACGGTGAATATTCAAAACATAAAAAACCAAAACAAATTGCATGTTATGTAAACTGATGTTTGTAAATTAATTTGTTTGTATTTCTTGCCAATATTATAATTACTATTTTCTACAATTTGTTTTATGAGAATATTTTTTTGAAACAATCGAATGTTCTTAACTTTTTGAATTTTAAAGCCTAAAAATGTTCTTAACATGTTCTTATTTTCACCATTTCGTGACTGTTTCTTTTTCAATTTTCCTAAGAAATAGGGTGTTTTAGAGCCTTAAAATGTTCTTAAGTTGTTCTTAATATTTTGGCTATCGAAGCCTTATGTTCTTATATAGTTTGTTCTTATAAACATAAACCGTGTATTCTATGAAACAGGGAGTAACATGGGTAATGAAATGCTGGAGAACAAAATATCTTTCTTTCTCTTCTGGAACCACCACGCGTCAATAGGTTGCTAATTGTTTGAGAAACGGAAGTTGTTGAATAATCAGTTAAATCAATAACTGACCAGGGCTGGTCTTTACGAGGTATCTTTTGGTCCCTTAAGGAAACTAATTTTAGCGGGAACTTATTTTCGTGGTCGAAAAAAAAAATTCGAAGAAATCACATTTCACCAGAGTTATTTCCGCATTTTCGGCACATTTCTTCCATTTCCGTGGGAAATTTTTTGATGAACTATGGCCAATGTTATTCGCGGGTTCTAATTTTCGCAGTTTAGCCTAAAAACCACAAAAAAGCGACCACTCTACTAGTCTTCTATAAGATAATAATCTTTGATACATTTCTTTCTTGTAGTGGGGCCAAAATCTATTTTTTATTGTTACCTCATTCCCAACTTCGCGCAACCAACTTTCTACATCAAATTTTTGTTTTTGCATCTTGCACATTGTATTTCGTATTGCCAATACCTTTGATGGGTTATGTTTCCACCCTAGCAAAACATTTCATAAATCTAATGATTTGTCCATCATATAGGGTTATTTACTTTAACTGGGGTGCGGCTTTTTTTCATTTCCCTTGTATTGGTTACGGCTAAAAGCGGAACTAAAAAAGAGTTGTGCCGAAACCACTAATAAAAAATTCGTTCGTGCTCAGAAAAAGTAAGAAAAATTCTTTAATACGTCACCGATGGATTGCAAAGAAATGAAATCATACCAAAAGTATTTTGATTAGCATGTAAAAATGTTTCGAAAAATCCACTTTTAGAGCAACCTTAAATCACATTTGGTGGTCAGAGATGCAGACAAACAGAAAAGAAAAAACATTTCTAGCCAAGAAAACGACACTACTGAATTATTCACTGTCACTAACTACTTGGTTATATAACCCAAACCATAAAGTTTATTTGAGAATTCTTTCATTTCACTACTCAAACCACAACACAGCTTTCCGATTCACCTATACTTAAACGAGCCCCCCCCAAACGGTGATGACGTGGTAGGAACTTTTTTGCAGAGTGTTTACATGATTTGGAAATTTTTTCTTCTTGATTGCGTGATGAGAGGTCAAAACGCGATCGTGATTAGAAAGATTTTTGAGCCGTGATACGTAATTTGGACTTTTTCAAAGGGAGTGATTGTCCATTTTTTTTGCTGATTTGCATGATCGTGATCGAAGACAACCCAGTTGGCACACAACGTTGTTTTAACGTTCACCTAACGTTATATGGGCGTTGTGAACGTTAGATAAACGTTGAAACAACGTTGTGTGCCAACTGGGAAAAAAAATACGAAATATCGTGATCAGAGTTACACGCTTTTTTTTTTATAAGAATACACTTTATAAGAATGTCCATGATGAAAATGGCCAAAAAATTAAGAATATGGTAAGAATATCACCATCATGGAATTTAGCAACTGAACCTAAGAATGCCATTTTTAATGCATTTTAACCTGTAGATTGCCAATTTCGATCTTAACCTAAGAATACCGTAAGAATATTTTTGGATGATTTTCGCCAAAAAGTTAAGAATATCCACGATGAAACGAAAAAACACCATTCTTATAAAAAAAAAAGCGTGTACCGCTGGGGGGAAATGATTTGATTGCTTATCAGGTAAAAATTACAAGTCACATTAGCTAAAGCCTGTGTCGCCATAGCGCTCTAGTTTAACGGGCAAATTTGCTTAAACAAGCCACTTACCCCAACTTTTCAGTATAATTCGTCGATCTTGAAATTGTAAAATAAAGTTTCCCAACCACCACAATCTTTCATTCCCTTTCACAATTTGGTAATCGTTGGCAGTCTTTGGCAAATCAGTGGTGATTTTTTTTTTTTTTTTTTTTTTTTGTAAGGAGCTGCAAATTTTTTTTCCGTGAACGGACAGAAGTATCTTCGACGGTCAGAAGTATCATCTTTTGACGGTCGGAAGTATCATTTTTAATTTTTCCTAGCCGTCATTCCGTGGTTCAGGGGGTATTGGGTCATTACCAATCAATTAGGTAGGGTCAGGGTTGCTAGTAACGGCTTGTCACTGTGCCGGGTGCATACTCGGCGCCTTGGGCCCCGCAGGGTTGCTAGTAACGGCTCGAATTTCAGTCAGTTTAAAAAAGGGGTACTTTTACCCATATTATAATAATATTACCCCCGTCTTTTGCCAGCTCGGTATAATATGTTATGAATTGCGTGAGTTTGCGATGGCTCAACGGATAAAGCGCCGAAAATTAGACAGGTCAAAATTGATGGACAAATGATTGACAGGTATGAAAACTCAGTCAGAAATGAGAAACTAAGTCTCAGAAAGTAGAAAAAAGAGATAATAAGGTGAAAGATAGGAAAGGGAAAATGGGCCGTCAAAAGATGATACTTCTGACCGTCGAAGATACTTCCGTCCGTTCACGGAAAAAAAATTTGCTAAGGAGCTAGCAGGGGTTTTGCTTGTTCTCCAGGCAGAGTACTTCCTAAGAGGCCATTGAGGTCTCGATGATCACGTGTATAATGAATGCTAATGATCGCTAACTGATCGCCTCCCCCTCAAAATCAAGATATCTTTAGTTTTTGTGACCTTTTTCTAGACGAAAAGAAACCACTTTTTCTAGACCTTTGAAACGAAAACTTGTGGCTACGCATCAGAAAAAAACTCAGTCAGAAAGACACTGTTTAAAATTAATGATTTTTCCTATTTTTCTTATGTATAGCTTACTTCCCAAAAGTTTATTTTAACCCGTAAAGGGGAATAAATATTCAGCATTTTCTGCAAAAAATCTATATCGGAAAGGGTTTACCCAACGCATTGCATACATATTCCGCGTATATAGTACCACTCTTCCGCCTACGTTTAATACACTCTCCAGGGAATCTCGTAAATCGAGTGTCCGTTTAATAGTGTTTATAATTCAATTAATCAATTATCATGACCGGATATCTTTTAATCTTTTAATATCTTAGATCGCCGTTTATTTTCCGTTTTTATGGATAATCAGTCACAGCATGTGTTTAATTAACGGAACAGTCGGAAACACACTGTTTGGTATTAATCATTTCTCCTCACAACGGTGTTCACAGTTTTATGTAGCTTTACAACCCAAGGTTGTTGTATTATAGTGTATGTTAAAGTCCTCCTCCTCCACGTATAGGTCGGGATATATATTGGCTAACTGATGGCGTTTTTGTAATTTGGCACACTTGTTCTAGGGGTGAATATCTGGTGTTTTTTCATTTTTCAAAAATTTTGATTTTTCGGGCCTGGGAACGAGTTTTTCGCCAAAACGAGGCTAAAACTTTGGGGCAGCCTGGAGACTTAAAAAATTGTCGGATTTAGCTGAAATTTGACACACTTGTTCCTTGGGTGAATATCTGGAGGTGTTTTTTTTCATTTTTCAATATTGGCTAACTGATGTCGTTTTTGCGAAAGATCCTTTTTTGGAAGTGTATTTACAGTGGATTCTCTCTATTACTCGAATGTCTCCTTAAATCGAACAAATTTTATGATCCCTTTAGTTAAGAAAGCCTTATAAACCTTACTCCATAACTCGAAATTTTCTTAACTCGAACAGATTTGCGTGCGTGTTCGAGTTATGATGACCCCACTGTAGTATATTTTATCATCGTTTCTGATATGTTATTTTATGCGAATTTGTCTCATATAATGTTAAATCCTTCTGTTTTATGGTAAGATTTTCATCTCTATTCAACTTTTGTTCTGCCACTCAGCTTCGTAATGACCTTCAAACAGCTTCAAGGTACACAACCTTCACGGTAGTCGGAAGGTCAAATAGTCCTTTAAGCTTTCAACAAGCTCAACACACCCTTTCGAAAAAGTGCAACTTTTGCATGTTTTTTTTTTCAATTTATATATTTTCATTTTGTCACCAAGTAGAAAAATTTATCTATCTGATTTTGTGAACTAGGATGTGATCCAGAGGGGGTTTTTTGATTGCGAATATATGTTGAACTTTGTTATGATCGAGTGTATTAAATAGAATGTACAATTGACTTTCGGCAATTCGAACTCGAACGGGAATTCTAATTGTCTGAATTACAGAAAGGTTCGAATTATGGAAGATATTTTACGAGTTTTTTTCCCTTTAACGGGAGCCGAGAATTAGTTCGAATTATAGAAAGATAATAGTAGTTTAAAATAGGCAGAGTCGACTGTACAGATACACTCTAAGCTGACATTCGAATTTGTTCTAAGGTTTATTTAACGATATAAGGATTGATCTTATGGGTTAAAATGGATACGGTGGATTGAGATTCTAGCTTTGATATGATTTAATTAACATGTGACAAGGCTATACCCTGATACCCGTCCATTACTCAGATTCTGTAAAGCCCGAAGAGCTACATCGAGTGTTTCAAGTTTTTCCAAGCGAAAAAAATGAATATCGTTAAAAATATTGTTTCTATCATTTTCGAAGATCCGCGAAGCTGGATGCCTGAGAGTTTACGGTAACTACTGTGTCACATTAATTTTGCTTTCTGCTTGTTATTTCATGCTGTCCCGTTATCTTTGGTATAAGGAGATATAGAGAGGCGGGAACAAAATTCTCACAGTAGCATAACTCAGCTTGTAATATACGTTTATCGTTTTGTAAGAACCAGCAAATTTTGGTTTAACTCAGCTGACACGCAACGTTGTTTTAACGTTTATCTAACGTTCACAACGTCCATATAATGTTAGATGAACGTTGAAACAACGTTGTGTGACAGCTGGGAAGCCTGAAATACTGTTCTCACTTTTTCTCAGATTTTTAGACTTAAAGGTATATGTTTTGAGCAAAAACGTTCTTAACATGCTTTCTTCACTTTCTTCATTCACGTTATTGACTTCGAAGGGAAATCAACATTTTCTTATTCATTTCTCCTGGAATCTGAGGCTGGGATAGCGTGTAATCTTTTAGATTTTAATTTTTCAAGATTAAGCCTTGTATACCCTTACAAAATTTTTTTCATTAAAGAGAGGAGCATGTATCAGTTTCTCGGTTATCGGTTATTCTGTCATTTTTAGATCGAGTACTCTCCCCTTTTTGTATTAAGATTGAATTTTCTAGCCGATTAACAAAGGCTTTCTGGGTAACGGGAAAATACAAATATTTTTGACTTTTAGGACATAAACAGTTCGAAATCAAATTCGGCGAAACGCGAATAATATTCTCAGGATTAAATATATCACCCCTAAAATTGGTTGTTTTAGGGCAAAATAGGCAATATTGTAAACAAAAAGTTCCCTTAACCGAATTAAATTCTGCGAAACTTCCAAATTTTGAGCTGTGAACCGTGAAATTGAATTCTGCGAAAATTTATACTCTTAAGGTGCATTATAAATTTCTTAAACATTTCTCCAATTATAAGATCTGGCTTTTTTATTTAGTAAAAAAAGTACAGAAAATGAAGCAATTTCTGAAAGTGTTCAGATAAGATCTTAACAAAAATGTGTATCTATTGACAAAAAAATATTTTATCTCGATTTTTTAAACGGTTTTATCATAAAAAAGTTATTAAGATTTGATGATTTTTATCTTTTTTTTTTTTGCTATGAGTGATGCTGACTTTTGAGAAATCACGTTGTTGAAATCTCTTTTATGTTTTTGTCCTGTATCGCAAAGCCCTTATCTTTGTCCGACTCACTAGTGAAAAATTTTGATGTAATTTTTTATTCGACTCGATGACTCAAATTTTAGTAACCAAATTTCATTTATGTAGCTTAACGCATTTTGGCCGTATGTTGAAAAATTTCTTGACAGTTATACATACAATTGACGGCTCCTTCAAATTCGTGAAATCCTTCGTTAGTTTCGATCAATCCTGATATATAAAGGAGTAGTACGGTATCAATGTATGAGTAATCGAGGCAAAATTGGCCGAAAGATAGGAATACGAGGGGATGATGGTTAATTAGATGCTACGTGATTATCTATCGATGATTATGTTTACATGTGTAATTAATTGTTATCATAATCGGTGGATGTCGTAAAACATTTAATTTTGATTTCATTTGATTCATGACTGTTTGTAGCTTATGTGTATGTAATACGGACGACAGATTTGGTGATATGGTGTCACTTTTATTGTATACTGAGTACATTAGAATCTCCACTGATTTTATTTCACAATAGAATAAATAATCTATTCAAATTGAAGAAGTTCGAATTCAATTTTTAATTTCCCATTGATATTGGGTGTGGTCAGCATGGTTTTTAAACAAATTTTGAGTTGAATATAGCGTTTAGCGTCAGATATAAAAAAAGAAAGGGTTATGTGCTACCCATCACCAAATCTTGAGGCTCTTTTTCTTACTGGGGTCATTCATATAGTGCACACGTAGTGAAGGGGGTAGAGGGGGGTACTAGGGTTGGGGGGGGGGGGTAGGTTGGTACTAGGATTGCGAGCTGACGGGGGGGGGTGGTACCGCCCGACTTTCGACCCTTGGACATTTACCGGGACTAAAAAGGAGAAAATAAATAAAAATCTTGTGAATTTTACGACCCTTATTGAGACAGATTTGACCAATTTTGACAGAATTTCGATCTTTCCGGGGTTAAAAAGTTGAAATTTTCTATTTTTCCGACCCTTAGTGGGACTTTGGATGTCCAAAAAAGGTACCCTTAAGGGTGGCACATACCGTATCCTCCATTTGCCTAAGTTCCCCTTCCTCCGGGGCAAAAACGTACGTTTATTGTTTGAATAATGTAAATTTCATTGAAAATTTTATCTGATGAAAGATTTTTCCCAATCGACAAAGTTTTCCCCATTAAGCTGGTATAACTTCGACTCCCATACATAGGCGATTAACTTATGGCAATATCGCTGTCGACTATACAATCTTTGATATCACTAATGCTTTGACAGATGCCATCACGTAGTAAGGAGATGTGTTATTAGATACCCCATTGGGAAGATGGTTTTTAAGGATGTATCTTAGTCAGGAAATTATTCATCAACTTCTGCAAAAAAGAATAGCTCACGAATTTAAGGAATTTAATAAAGTGGATCAGACAGTTAGGGTTTATAGGACACGATTGCAACACTTTCTATTATGCTGCTCAGTAGGTTATGACGTAAAGGATAACCAGATTTGTCATGATATAATGAAATGTATTTTCTTTGCAATGTCAAAGGAGGGTAAAAAAGAAAGGTACTCATCAATAAGCTTAATTTTGAGTTGTTCATCATAAGTTCACGAGACTTGTTTTTGATTAATTATTTTGAAGTTACGTTCATGAATTATGATGATTTGTCAGTTAGAAAAATTATTACCATATTGAGCTATGTTTGATGTGTACTGTAGTTTTTTTTGCAAATATAGAAGCTCTCGAGCATTGATTGAACATTGGATGCTAGTAGGCGCATAGATTTATAAAGCCCGAAGAGCTAGATGTCGTGCTTTTAAGCCATCGCATGTAAAAAGAATTAATATCGGAAAAAGTATTCGCAAACCCGCGAAGCTTCTGATTGATCAAGCGCTGAAATTCTATTATAATGTCATGTGACCTAGGTAGGATTTCCTACCTAACCACGGTACACTTTTCAACAAAATACCCTATCTAGCCCTTCGGGCTTTTTTTATAAATCTATGAGCAATCGTGAAAGATGGCTGAATTAAATTAGACAGTTAAAATTCGGCAGGTAGTGAAAAATTTCTTTATCAAAAGTTCAATCTTCTAGTCATTGCCAGGGCTATAACTTACATTTAATGTTCTTGTTCTGAGGTTTCAAGGAGTCTTAGCCATTCATAATCTCAACCTTTGGTTTCAAGCTATTTTATCCATAGCACACCTCTGTATCAAAACCATTTAGCCAATCATCGTTTAAGGAGGAAAAGAAGAGAATTATATAAAGGGATTCGAATTAGGAATACTGAATTTATTATGCTCAAGTTTGGATGGTATATCAAATATTCATATCATTCCTTACACCACAATTGGCCTTCTGATACTTTTGAAAACCTCACAGCACACCTCGCTGGCACACAACGTTTTTTTGACGTTTATCTAATGTTCACAACGTCCATATAACGTTAGATGAACGTTGAAACAACGTTGTGTGCCAGCTGGGCTGTAACCTTGCCTTTTACCGAGGCTTGAAGGAATCGTGTGACCGAACTGGCAAATACAATCATGGTCGAAACATATCAAGATTTTAGTGTATTTTAACGTTTTTCAGAATTTAAAGTTTTGGCGAGAATTGTTATTTTAGCCCTTCCACTTTCTTTCGAATATTTCGATTTTGGAGGGGCTCGGTGGCTTCTAGGCTATATTCCGAGCCTTATTGGAGACAAGTTTAAATCCTGAAATCCTAAGTTCTCAGGTTAAAACTCAGAGTTAAGATTGTACTTTCCAACTGTAGTTTAAACGCGCTTAAAAATCATTTGTGGTGTTTAAAATTTCGCAGGGAAATCCCCTTTGTCTCAAATGTTTTGTCCATGATTGTAGTTCACAAACAACAGTTTTCAGTTAACAAAATATCCTCTCATTATATCACGTTTGATGGTACAGTTTTGTGAAGCTCTTCACAAGACGTAACTTTACAGTACAGCGCTCTTTTTATCAAAGTCCAATAGACGAATCAAAATGACTTATTTTCCTCAGCTTGTCAAACTCTGTCAACAATGATGACATATAGAATAAATTCATCTTTTGTTTACTAGAACATCAAAGCTCCATTTTGTTTTTGTTCTATCTTGGTTTTTAGTCTGAATATTCTTAGAATGTTCTTTAATCTTTCTATTTTTTCATGAAATTTTCGAGTTCAAATGCTCCTCCGTACTTGACTCCTGAAATTTTCTCCAGATTCTTGAAATAAAAACATTCTAAACATTTCCAGTCAACTTTTATATAATTTCTACTTATAAAAATATGCACAAAATGATTGATATGTACAACGAATTTCCCAGTCTCTTTCTGCAAAAAATTGACATTGCTAGTTATGGCCATAGATTTATAAAGTCCGAAGGGCTAGATATCGTGCTTTTGCTGAAAAGTGTGCCGAGGTTTGGTAAGAAATCCTACCTAAGTCACGTAACATTACAATATGATTTCAGCGCTTGACCAATCAGAAGCTTCGCGGGTTTTGGAAAACAATAGCAGCAATATTTTTTGCGATATTCACTTTTTTTAGCTTGGAAGAGATTAAGCACGACATCTACGCCCATTCACTGAAACCTAGAGCAGCCTCAAATCCTGGAAATTTGCATGCCGACTATAGAGAACCCCCGTTTTTTTATTTATGGCTAAAATTCAGTGCTGGGAAAAAGGATGGACTATCAAGCCATGTCTAGTGTCTTTTATAACTCTTCTTGATTAATAGAGCAGAGATCTCAAATGAAAAGATCTGATCTAATTAAGGGACGTGATGGGTTGTTTTCTTGTTTTGATGGGCTTATTATGTCGGTTTTCGTGCTACGGTTTGACCAGCACGCGACGAAAATATTTTTCATAATTATAAGAATATTATTAATCATTAAGTACTTTAATATGTACCTTCTAAATAAACTTCTTCATTTTAAATCATGCACGTTGAGTGTAAGGCGTGGGTGGATTTGTAAACTAAATTTTTTTTTTCATTTTTGCATAATGACTTTTGGATAAAGTTAGTGATATTTGTTTTGTATATGTTAACATTTTTGCTCTGTGACGAAGCTGAATTTAAGAGTCTCCCCTTTTTCCTTAGTTCTTAATGAAATAATTTCGTTTCACCATTCCACATTTCCCAGCTGGCACACAACGTTTTTTCTACGTTTATCTAACTTGAAATGACAGTACGTACAAAAATACCATGCAATGTTTTTCCGAGGGACAGCAAAAAAAAAAATTTCATTTTCAATGGCTATGGTATTTTGTTTTGAACTAATTTGATTGATTGCGGTATCTTTTGTGTGTTGTTTAGAACGTCAAAATGTGTTTTTCCTTCTCTGCTCACGCGACGTTTTTTGGTTTTTCAGTTCTGCTCTCAGGTATTATAGATGTTGTATCATTGGCATAAATGTAGACTTAGCTAACAGCGCGAAAGGTTGTGGGTTCAACTTCTAGATGGTTCAAACCAATGATTTAAAAATGATGATTGATACCTCTCTCCAATAATATCAATACCAGATTATTCTTTCTGCGCAAACCACGCTCTGCTATAAAGGATATGGTGAATGTGACAATCTGACCTGGTTATTCAGCAGATTCTCTCACGGAGTCGTATTGTTGTGTGCCAAATGGGTGGCAAAATTGATGATCTTGACTTGGTTATTCAGTCAAAACAATCAAAACAGTGTTGCTAATTGACTTGAAAACTAGAATATTCATCCCATATCTGGATGGAAAAGGTCAAAGCAGTCCCCAGACCTGAACAGATTGAGTTCTGGCATTTAAATTGATTATGTGTCATACGCGGACTACTTAGAATCTGCTTGGATGCTAGGAAATATGCAAAAGCGACAAAAAATACTATTAGAAAAATTGCTATTTGCCGGCTTATTAAGCTTATGGGGTGATTTGGTAGCTTCTGATAAAAGCTGAAAGTCTGTCCTTGATTGACACCGGGTAATATACAAATGACAAATATAATCAACTTCCTCTAATTCGAACCTCTACTATTCGAATCTTTCTATAATTCGAACTAAGATAATGGTCCCTTCAACTAGAAATTAGTATAAAATACTTTCTGTAAATCGGATCTTTCTCTAATTCGAAGAAAATTCTTGGTCCCTTGAAGATCGAATCAGAGAGAGAGAGTCAACGAAGAGGAAGGCTTCATCTTTTTTAGGTTATGTCATGGCTTTTTACCCCGATTCGGTATATGGTAACCCGATAAAGGTTCAAAGTTTGTCCCTAAAAATGATACCAAGGAATATGTAGTTGAACAATAATACCAAGAGGAATAAGGCTTCATCTTTTTTAGGTTATGTCATGGCTTTTTACCCCGATTCGGTATATGGTAACCCGATAAAGGTTCAACAAGTTTGTCCCTAAAAATGATACCAAGGAATATGTAGTTGAACAATAATACCAAGAGGAAGGCTTCATCTTTTTTAGGTTATGTCATGGCTTTTTACCCCGATTCGGTATATGGTAACCCGATAAAGGTTCAAATTTTGTCCCTAAAAATGATACCAAGGAATATGTAGTTGAACAATAATACCAAGAGGAAGGCTTCATCTTTTTTAGGTTATGTCATGGCTTTTTACCCCGATTCGGTATATGGTAACCCGATAAAGGTTCAAATTTTGTCCCTAAAAATGATACCAAGGAATATGTAGTTGAACAATAATACCAAGACGAAGGCTTCATCTTCTTTAGTTTATGACATGGCCTTTTTATCCCGTTTCGGTATATGGTAACCTATTTATCATTTATCGATCATCTATTCAATATGATAATTTAAATCTGATAACATCATACAATAGAAATAATTATGATGTTACTACATTTTTATAATACGGCGCCATCAAAACTTGACTTTTCTATGGTAGATAGGTTTTTCAAAGAGGTATTAACAGTATAGTGTATCTTAAGGGCATAAATGCCTCATGTTTTTTAAATGGTACCCTTAATTCAATTTGGAATCTATGATGTGTGGACGTGTGCTAGAATTTTTTTTTCTTCTCTATAGTCTACTTTCATTCAAAAAGGTTTCATGGAGCTTTAAATTCTAAAGAGAAAAGAAAGAAGCTTAGCCTGTATAGCTTATTATAGGCATTTTAAAGCCGTTGATGTTTGTATAGATCTATTGGTACTAAGCAAAAGGGGAACTTAAAAAGCTTTTTTTATTTAAAAAGATAAGTCCAATTAAGTGACAAAGCATTCAAAGTATTTAATTGCTTTTTGAAAACAAATGTTTTCTGTATGTCTTTTGAATGTTGTTTTTTCAGCCATTTTTTGGCCTGAATGTTTACCATATTTACTACACTGAAGATAATTGCATCAAATAGAATGCATTGTTTTTTTTAAAACAAGGTTTTAATGATGGAACATAATTATTAACTCTGGGTTGTATTCTATCCTTCAATTGTAAAGATAGGATCATTTTAATTCTATTTGAAAAATTTGAATGGTATTTTAGTTTTTGTAAAGAATTCATTAGTGCGTGGTATGTTTGCCTACGGTTGTGTTGTATTGAGTATTGACTTAAATTTTGAAATGTTTCCCAAGGTTTTTTCCGTTCTATTTTGCTGATTGAGTTAATTTTTTCATATTCGTATGGTAATAGTAAATTTTGACTTTCAACTCAGTTTTGGTATGTGATGACCAATATGTATTCTGAAATTTTCATGGATGTTGGAATAAATTTTTGAAGCAAGTTTTTGAAATATAGTGTTACATTAGACTGGAGTCGTTTATAATTCGTGCAATTGGGTAATATGGACGTTAAATGATATAACTGTTGAGATAAACCCCCTTTTCACAGACCCAGTAGGATTTTTTCAACTAGTGGGGGTTAAAATAGCGGACGAAAACTCGATGGGGATTGATATTCTCATGTTTTTTGTGGCCAGGGATTTGAATTCCATTGTTTTTTGAGCCAGAAAATTCAGTAGGGATGGTAGTCTATGGGGATGGGGAAAATAGCATAATATTTTTATAGTGAGGATTTGTTTATTTGGTCATTATCAGTGGGGACCAAAATCGAAGTTTAATATTCCACCGGGGAAGTTTTTTGGCCAATTTTTCTAGTGGGAAGAATTCCAAGTGTGTCTGTGAGAAGGGGGTGTATATTATCAGTTTGTATATAATTCGTCCCTTCCATATTTTTTTTGCTAAATTTCTGTTATATCGTCTGAATTGGTCGTCTCAACATGCTACACTGGTGTTACATTCGTAAACAAGTTGTAACGTAATTGCCAGAACTAAGACACGATATGATTTGAAATTAATTTGCATATTGTACTTTTTCGGAGTAATAATTGTACTAAAAAGTGGGAGCAAAATTTTATAAGCCTACTAGATTTATGACAAAACTAGATAAGTTGGTAGACTCTAAGAGACAGTGTCTCCAGACAGAATTGAGTCCTTGACAAAACTTGTCAATGAGTCAGGTAAAAATCGTTTTTTTTCATTCAGCTAGAAATAAAATCTGAAATGGAATGCGTATTTGCTTGATATTATCGTCTGTTACAGTGATAGTAAAGACGGGAAAATATGGCGGTATGGCGTTATGGTAGTATACGGAAAAAATCGTCTTTGACTGTAGCATAGTCTAGTATTTGCTTTGCCTCGCTTTTCCCTTTAAAAGAATGTTTTAAGGAATTATTCGCGGGGCAAAGAGTAATTACAAAACCTAAGCCTACTATACCGAATGACGTTTCTGTTCGAGATAAAAACTAACTGGGCCGATATCAAAGATAAAGAGTGATGACAAACATGAGGGGGTTGGGATTTAATCTAAAATGCTGACCGCAGCATAAATGAAATACCACACAAATCGTGGGGATATAACAAATTGTGAAATAATTAATTCGAAAAGTTAAAATGAGCAATTACATATACTTTAAAGAATTTTTGTCGATTAAGTTTGAATTAACCATCTTTATGATCAGGGTGTATTATAGTAAAGGTATTATGAGGAAATTTTTTCTACTTTTAAACTGACAGAAGGTTAACTACTGACTGGTTCGCTGGCAGAAAGAAAGTGTTATGTATTGGGAACTTTAAGGAATTTGTAAAGCGGGACGTCTTATATAGATATTATTAAAATAAAAAGATTTTTGGTTTTCGATAAGAAAAAATTGACGGGATAGGATGCATAGAAATTCTTTTGTTTCAGAATAATTTTTTGAAATATTTTTTTATCATGGTATAAAATTGACACCAACTTTAAGTTTGCTATGAAACGATATGTTCTTTATCAGATGGTTGTGTTAACAGGTTGGTTTCGAATCAGTTATTTTTCAGAGACTACTTCTTTCATTTAGGGACCGGGCCATAGATTTATAAAGTCCGAAAGGCTATATGTCGTGCTTTAAGCCATCGCACGCAAAAACAGTGAACATTGGAAAAAATATTCTTGCTATTTTTCGAAAATCCGCGAAGCTTCTGATTGGTCAAGCGCTGAAATTCTATTGTAATGTCACGTGACCTAACCACAGCACAGCAAAAGCTTTACATCTAGCCCTTCGGGCTTTATAAATCTATGGACGGGGCTGTTGATCAAGGTACAAATATTTTGACCCTGGAAGAAACAAAAAATAAGGATGAATATTATACACGGAATATATTTGTGTTTAAAGCTTTTATTCAAAATATTTGCCTAGTGAAAAAAACGGATAAACTTTAGTTTATTGTGATAATAAGGGGTATTCATGATATGAAGTTCTGCAGTAATAAATTGTATATTTCTATTAGGTAATCTGTGTATTAAATGCAGAGGCGTTGGTTATAGAGGATCGGAGCTGGGAACCCATAGGTTGTTTTAGACCATGTCGAACTTATCAGAGGAAGATATTTGTATTTGTCTTTTAACAAGCGTTGCACTCATTCGCATGTTTCCGACGTACTTGTTCTATCATCTTAAATCCACAAGTGGAACCAGTAATCTTTCGGTGCCGACACCTTTTATACCAATGCGGGGTACTGTATTTCACTGGCACCTATTATTGTCTACATAACATCATAAGGATTTCCCTAAAATGTTTCCATCATTTCCCTTTTCAAACAAAGAAATATATTGTTTGTATGAAATTACTTCTTCAGGTGAAATAATATTAAAAGAACAGAAAAATTCGGTATCCAGACAAGCCGATGGACACATGAAAATGGAATCGAAACAACTTATATAAATTCGAAACATATAAGATATTTCAGAAAATTTTACTCAATGGCGGCAAATACAACCATGATGCAAGGAGAAGTGCTCATGCGGCAAGGAATAATCGGCAACCGTGAAAAAGTATTTATCGAACTCAAAGAGAATTCAGATTTCATTGTTTACAATGATCCGTTAAAAACGTTGGAGATCTTTAAATTCAAATCTACAATCTGTTGGGTATCGTCAACTGCTGTGACCGAGAAAGGTGTATTTGTTATAAATGACAGTCAAAATTGTTGTGTGTTTTTCTTTGAAACTGGTACACAGAAATGTCTAGAACGATGGTTAGAAACGTTTCAAAACACAGGTTGGAAACTTTCAATAGCGGTCAACAGTAGTGATGATCAAAACAAGAAAAATAACAATAATGAACTGTATCAACATGAACCAAAACGAGGCAACCAATTACTTAATAGATCACATGACCAATCAATTTCATTCGATCCGTCCCAATTAAAATACGAGTCTTTATCATTAAGTAGTAGTTGTCATTTTAATGGCCTTGAAATGATCGATGGACACCATACAATAAACAACTCAACTGGAACTGTTACATTTCAGAATACTGGTGTTGTTGGTGAACAAGAAAGAAAACCCTCAATGGAGCGTTCTGTATCGTTACCGTCACTTTTGCAACCTGATTTTTTGACCCAAACGGCTACTAAAACGTCGAATAAAGATGGCGGTGGAGATGTGCTACAAACACAAGATATATCACAGAATGAAGTAAAGTTACGGCAGCCGATTGATGAGAAACAAGATGGATCTGGAGTTCGGTTACGAGCACAAAATAACCTTTATAGACGTTCGAATGCAGCTGAAAGTGGTTACTGTTCGAAAGAAAGTTTATTAATTACGGAAGCTGAAAAATCATTACCAAGCCCTAGCAAAAGCAAGCAATTCATTTTGGAAGTCCCTTATACGAACAACGATACGAACCATAGATTGGTAGGTGTTATTATTTCGGGTCCTTCCACTGGTTTAGTTAAGATGTATAATTCCTGAGGTATTATGAAAGAAAACATTCGAATTGCACAAGAAACGTTTCTTCAGATTGGAATCTTTTCTTCCAGAATAATGGACTTCCAGTTAAGTTATATTACCTGAAATTTCCTTATATGATGGGTTAGGGGGGAGGAGGTCTTTTTATACTCATGCTAACCAGGGCGATGAGCTACACAGTCCAGGTTCACTCTTTCCATCTAATCTTGTCGCAGCTTTGGGGTCATTAACAATTTTTTTTACATTCAATTGATTTACTATTTCATTTTGGCAAGCAGACCAACGATCTGTTCAAATGCGTTCTTAATTATAAAACAAATGCTTCTTTGATTGAAGTGATTCATTTTGAAAATAACTAAAAGTACTCAATTAGATCGGCATTTTCAATAAATATGTCTTTTTTTAAATAAGTTGTTTTTAAGAAAAACTATGCTATTTGTGCTCCATAATTAGTTTTTTGAGGGTATACTAGAGACTCTATCGCGCGGCTGAAGGATATACCAGAAAGTCCGTCGCCCGGCCGAAGGATATACCAGAAAGTCCGTCGCCCGGCCGAAGGATATACCAGACAGTCTGTTGCGCGGCCGAAAATGTCGACTATCCATCTTTTTCTATTTTCGCGCCATGGTAATAATGCTACTCTCGCTGGTTTTTAGTACGCAGACACATGTTTTTGTGATTTAGAGTTGAAGGATGCGTAAAACGGAACTTGAGGATGAAAAAGTTATCGGATTTATTGGCAAAAGTACTATGTCAATTAATTTTACTACTCTTTCGAAAAGAAATATTTTGCATGCTGCGCGTGCTGGTCCTACTGGGTTTTTTTTTTCGAATAAAACATTTTAAAAGATTAAAAGAAAAATTGATGTAAACAAAATTTCTTTCAATGACAGTGGTAGCCTGTAAATTAAACGAATGAATGACTTAAATGTTTAAGAAATGCGTACGTTAAAACCGTTACATTTTAAACCATGTTAATTCATTGTTCTATAGCTTCCTCTCATCATTAGTTCAAAGTAAAAATTTTTACACCGATTTCATGATAAGTTTTCCGGCTTTTAAATACTTGACGTTCAAGGTCGATTATATATCATTTATAGTGCCGTATAAGTAAGAATTGTCATCATAACGCGCCGTTTGGGTATAAAGAATCATATAACAAGATGCCATTGCAACCAAAATATAACAAGATTATAACGGTACACGCGAATAAAAAAAGTAAAAAGTAGAAAAAATCGCGAATACGTGAAATTCCTGATCGATGATGAAAACATTTATTATTCGCTGTAAACCTTTATCTTAAAGACCCGTGCCTTCATGGGACACGCAGGAAGACCTCAGGAATTTAATTCTTTTGCTGATAACAGTTCATGTTTTATCAACAAAATTCCGAAAAAAAATTGAATAAAGTTTTAAAGGGGGTTTCTTATTTTATTAAAATTAAAAAAAATTCTTACGAAATTTCCAAGTGTGATAACATCAATCAGGAAAACATTCATAATTCAATTTACCCAGTATACCCTATCCTCTCTTTACAAGAAATCATTATTTCATCCAGCTGTTTTGTTGTGAAATCTCAAACAGATTGATTTCCAGGGCTTTCCAGGGCTGATTGGATCCGATATAAGAATCCGGTAATAACACTGAGTATTGAAAGATTCGGATTCTGACCCCTACTGACGCTAAGGACCTACCTTGAACGGCCGTTAATGTTATGTAACGTAACAAAGTTCTTGGCACACAAGGGCCTCTGGAACTGATCGTGATTGTTTGCATTTTAAAATTGTCTTATGTCGAATCTTTTCGGGTGTTTACTCCATGCAGTGTTAATGTTATGTAAAATTTCAGTGCACAAACTTTGAACTGTTGGAACTGCATTCGTAATGTCTTTTATATAGTCCCAGTGGAATGAAAAGTCCCAAAAAGTCGGAAAATATTTCTTCTGTAGCCGCACCCATGAGAGAGTTTTTCTCGGATATTGCTTCGAAAGGCGGTAACCAACATAATTTCTTTCAGCGCCAAATATGAAAGATTACTCAATACTTTTTCAATTAAAAACGAAAATTTGGCCAAAGCTAATATCCGTCCATGAACAGTAATGAACATTGATAATCCAATATGTGACTCAAAAATCAATATATAACCGCCAAATGTCCAAGAAATGTTTTTTGAATGACCACAAAGCATTTATTTTATTATTCTGTGCGCTTTATTAGGTAGCCAATGATAAACAATTTAACCCCTGGAATGAGCAGTTAAATCACAATTAGATACATACATTACATTCTCTAAGATATATCAGACCATAAGAACAATGTCTTAGGCAAATAATTTACCATACCCCCCTTGAATTTCGAGGTGAAAAATGCCCCACGAAGTACTACTTTACAAGGGAGTGAGCCACGGGGGTTTGGATTGTTCAAATGCCTAAATTACCACACAAACGAGATGAGAACCTGAGCTTTACCTTCGACAAATCTCATATTAAGGATCTGGAAACATATTTTCCTATAAAAAATGTATTTAACGCAATACTTCTAAAAATACACATTTACGGTTCGCGAGTCAATTTATTCCGCTTAATTTAACCGCCAAACTTCATTTTTAAATGCGTCACTGTAATTTTCTTTTTTCACTAAGAATGTGATTTTTGGTTAGTAGGGTTTAGATACATCGGTTTGCCAAAGGTATTCTTCTTAATGACTCTGTTATGTGTATTGTTTTGATGAACGAAAATTGGCATTGGAAAATATATATTTTTACTTCGAGATCCAATTTGTTTGTGTAAATGATTGATTATTTTAGTAACAAAGTTTTGGTTTTGGAAGGCAGTGTTTTTGTAGTTGAATTGCATTGATATGCTTGGTGTATCAAGTTTTTATAACACTTTGAAACGAAAGGTAATTTTAATTGGAAAGCTCTATTCGTCCTAACTCATTGTCACTGGAAAAAGGTGCTTTAAAATGTTAATATTGTGTGCTTAATTGTAGGGGGGCGGGATAAGCAGGGGTACTCCAAATAAAAATCAACAAAATGGGGGGGGTCATAATTAAGTGCTATTGACCTGATTTTGTTAAAAATCCCTAGGAAAATGAAGGTTTTTGGCCAATTTTGGCACTTAGTAACATAAAGGTCGTAAAATGGAAGGGGGGGGGTCATTATATTAAAGTGATATGGGGGTGATTTTTTCCAAAAAATGTAAAATGACCCCCCTACAATTGCACACAAGAGTAATTTTGTAGCTTTATTGCATTGATTTCATATAGAAACCCAATACAACAGATCTTAACATTTGCTTTGCATTCTTACTCTCAAATAAAGTCCATGGAAATATGCAAAGGATAGGATGAGACCACTGACCTTTATATACCCTGGACCAAGCTTCTCAATCCCAGCCAAGCAAAATCTTTGATCGGAGTTTTTTGAAAATTGGCGGCCCTAATGGCGGCATTACTCCATACCGGTGTAAATGCATCGAGAGCGCTAGGTCTACTTTTCCTCAAATTCTTTTGATGATGTAGCGGCGTTAGACGTTAATTTTTAACACTGCAATGGCTTCTCCTCGGGTAACAATTGCAAATAAACTCCAATCAAAGATGGCAGATATTGCTTGGTCTAGGGTTATATAAAGGTCAGTGGATGAAACACTTTTTTCGAAATTCGATCAATGGAAACTGAAAATCAGAATTAACGACAACCAGAAGTATACTATGCCAGAAGCTAACGGAATTTTTAATGACATCCAAATGTTTGACGTGCTTTAAGAATAATATTGTTTGTCGACCAATCTCGTAATTTATTTTCGAAAAATACATAAAATCTTTTCCTTCCTAATCGGACGAATGTCAAACGTGCTCCAGTAACGTGTTGTGTTGCTTGTCATTATTTATCATACTCTGTATCGAAACATCTATAACTTGAATCGAACAATTTCATTTTGTCACTTAAATGAGTCTTGCTCTTTTTCGCTCAAACTCTCTAACCTTAGCATTCCAGTTATAGTGAAGTAGATAATCAATATTATTGAGAATGCATGCGATTCAATTATGAATATTACCAATATAATAATTCGAAATGCAATCAAAACAAAGAGCAAATGTTTTGAAAAAAATTATTTTGGTAAAGTTATAAACTATAGAGACCTAAGCAAGAAATCCTTGTTTCGTATGTATAACCCATTTCATGCTCGAAATGAATCATTGGCCATTTCACAGTCGCAAAGCGTAATGGGTAACCAGGACCACTTACCTATTGGTCCAAAGATTTTTACGTCTAGCCAACGGGAAGCCGTTATGGAGGCGCAATCAGTTCTGATTAACCATGATCTATTTCGACTGTGAAATGGCCTATTTTTCGACAGGACTGATTGCACATCTATTATGGCTACACATTGGGTAGATGCAGAAAAAGCCCAACAGAAAGTCGTTATCGAAACGTGGTAGTCTTGACACCCGATCTCGATTCCTCTCGACCCTTAGATTGCCTATTTTAACTAGCCAATGATTCTAATATTTTTCAATTTCTATTTATTCTTTTTGTAGTCAAGCAGCAATTCATCAAGCGTCTTTGGAGAAGATAAACAATCGCCAACACCTAATGGTATGTTTTTTTTCTACATGAAATTTAAAATTTTTCAAATTTAAAAATCTTTGGAAAGTTATCTGACATTACATCACGGACCCAATAGCTGATTGGCTTATCGTCACTTGCAACTGATCAGCTTTTGGGTCCGTGGAAGACATTGCAATGGTGCATATCATGAATTAGCCTATTCCATACCTTACACAAGATCTTTAACTTTAGATCAATTAATGCGAATGTTGTAAGTTGTCATTACAGTCGACGCTCTCTTATTCAACGAGTAGAACGTTACGTTTATGCTCCATTATTCGATCATTTTGAAAGTAACCGTCAATAAGAAACTCTCATAAACGACACTTTACTGTTCGGCACTCCCCCTTATTCGATGAAAATTCACTTCACCTTGAAAATCGAATTAGAGAGCAAATGTATTTTCAAAAGCAAAGTTTGGAAAAATGTATGATGTTAATTTATTTTTATCTTGGCGCAAAGTATTGAAAATCGTGTCAATTACTTTGATTAATTATTGAATCTTTGGCAAATAATTGCGTTCTTTCATCGTTTTCAATGCTGACTTAGTAAATCTTCATACTAAAATAATCTTTGTCATTAACAAAATCGAAACTGAAAGTATTTAACGAATTCGAAAAAAAAAGAACCGCAAAGACGTGTTTGTATCAGTTTCAATAAAATCAACTAATTGTTGGGGTGGAGCTATGAATTTAGGTGTCAATGATCATTTTATTGGTTATGTGGGCAGTGGATAATATTTGCCGGAATATTACTTTTTTGAGACTGGTGAGAATGAAAAGTGTAAGATATTCATATATCAACCAGGAGATTGGTTTCAAGTTTACTAACAAATTCTCAAACATTTTAACGTTATTCAGCCCTAGTAAATTCGAGCCCAGACCCCCTTTTATGAAATTTTTGATGCAGTCATTTCTCTGGGAATGGTAAAAATGAAAAGTGGGAAGCATTACGTATATCAACCCTAACGCTACAAGGAAATTGGTTTCAAGTTTTCTAAGATGAGATTAAACAATTCCTCAAACATTTTGACGTTATTCAACCCTAGTAAACTCAAGTCCAGACCCTTTTTATAAAGTTTTCGATGCAGGGGTTGATTCATGTATAGTTTATGATATTAGAGCCTTGATACATCATTATGGAAGCACGCAATTCCAATATTTTAAATTTTTTTGAACTCTAATGATATTGAAAAACTTTGAAAGAACACAAATTAGATAATTTCCGTTAGTTACTGTCAAATTAAAACACCAATAACGCAGTTTTAACCAAATAGCTTTAACAATCAATATGAAAGCTACATCTTTACAGCTTGTTTCGTTTTTTTAATGACCAGGGGAGGGCGAAATGGATTAGTTTTAATTTAAAATTTAATAGGTTGGGAGGAATAGTTAATGATGTAACATGAACCGCCATATTAGCTGTAAAACCATAAAATGGCAATTTTGATGTTGTGGTGCATATTTTTATAAGGACAAACTATATAAGAACATAAGGCTTCAATAGCCAAAAAATTAAGAACATTTTAAGGCTTTGCAGACTCTAAAACACCCGATTTCTTAGGAAATTGGGTAAAAATACTATTAAGGAAAATAAGAACATCAAAAATTTGATGTTTTTATAAAAAAACGTGTATAGGCATTTAACCACCATATGATAAATTTTATATTTCTCCAACTTCTCTTACTTGTTAATTTTCGAGAAAAATGTCTTTTTTTGAAGAGACGTAGGGCAAATAACGACTGCACATTTGGGAAAAGCTGGGCAATCTGTATTGACAAATGTACAAAAAACAGCATTTAGTCCTCTAACATTAATTACAGTTGACTCTGTCTAATGCGAACATTGCGAGAACGCATTGTTCTCCCGTCTTGATCGAGTATCGTTGCTATACACCATCGGTTCTGTGTGTCGCGAACATAGGATCGGCAAAGTCTGATAAGCGCGATGATTTCCCTATCCTAAGATAGTGAATGCTGTCCTGGGGTTGGGCCAATTCCCCATGTGGGATGGTACATCTCTCTCTCTCTCTCTCACTCTGTCTAATTCAATCTTTAAGGGACCAAGAATTCGAATTAGAGAAAGACTCCAAATATAGAAAGCATTTAATAATAATTTTCAGATGAAGGGATCAATATTCTAATTCGACTTATAGAAATATTCAAATAGTAGAGGTTCGAATTAGAGAAAGCTGACTGTAATTAATAAGATTAAGATAAAGTAAAACGGTTTAAAAAGTTCAGCTCATAAGATTTTTAGTAAGTAGAGAAGTGCTCCCTTTACAAAACCATTGAGGTATTTTCATTTAACAATGTTGCATGATCTGCGGCTTAATTTAGCCAAAAGTAACGTTTTTAAGAATTTGATTTGCTTTGACAAACCAATCGTTATGGTCAAACGGAGACTCGAGCCTTGTCGCCAAATGGAAATAAATATTTCAACATTGTCTCCAACTGTTTCCTTGTTACCACAGTATACACGTTTTTTTTTATAAGAACAAACTATATAAGAACATAATGCTTCGACCATAAAGTTAAGAATATCCCAACATCCCATTCAAAAATTTTGGATGTTCTAATAAAAAAAAACGAATAGGTGGGAACTAAGAGGGTTTTAATCTAATGAGTTGATCAATATAAAATTTGATCAAATTACTTATAGGACCATATCAAAATGATTTTGTTGCCAAATGCATTGATGGATCGGAATTCTCTTATTCGTTTATTCCCCTTTTATGTTTTGCCTCATTTTCTATTTCATTGTTCATAAATTAGTTTTTGGCTTTAGATGCTAATTGCTTTTGATACATAGAAAATATTTTGTCCTAATTAACGGATACTTTATGATTGTAAAACTGTTTATTGAAAATCCTTTTCTCTTACCGTAAAAACCAAAACGAAATCGAAAAACTTTAATGATAGCTACTCTTTCAATTAACCAGGGATAGAATTTTCGACAACAATAAATGTTATCACCACTAACCTTTACATGCACTGGCCAAACAAAATATTTGATAGGAATTTTTTGAAAGTGACACCCTTATGGTACCACTACTCTGACTAAAGCTTTGACGAAACGGAAAATTTTATTTATTTATGAAACGACCCAAATCTCAATGGTAGCCACTTTTCTGGAAATTCCGATCAAAGATGGCGGATATAGCTTAGTTTTCATTCAGGGTTTATAAAGTTCAGTGTGTTTATAGCATCAAAAAGCATCATTAAAGGGGATTGGGCCTGATTCCTTTTGTGTATTTTACAATTTGAGAGATGCAGTTTACCACAATGTCGTTAGCCTATCATTAAAATCCTATAAAGTATCTCTTTAGGAGATTGTATCCGAAAATTGTTGAAAGAAAGAAAATTTTGTAAAAATATGCGAGCTAGAAATAGAAACGAATTGATTGCAAAGATTTCGTTCCACTTTCGATTGATTATACAAAATGAGAGAGACAGTTGAAAAGATAAGATCCAAATACCATCAAAAATCGTACAATTTCCCTCTGGTGATAATTTTTGTTTCGAAATTCAGATATGGTTTCTTCTGACTCGCAATTTCATTTTAAAGTACTGCTATTATTTTTCTTGAACTTTGGTCATTTAGGTTTATTTAGCTTCTCTGACAACAGGATGCCAGAGCTGAAGCTCCAAGATCGCTCTTTGAAAATGAACTAAAAATTTGACCATATTTCGTCGATAGATTTCAAGACGATTCCATTTTTTCCCTGATTCGTTTTTGATTTCGAATAATTGATTTCTCGTTGTTATGAACGTGGACAAAGCGTTGCCTGCCGTCTGGTAACAAGTTTCACCATAGATTCTTCTCTTCTCTTCTTAACAGGGCTTAAAGAATCGCAAAAATATTTTGTCAACAACAGCGACCACAATGGAATCGGTACGCTACATCTTGACGAAGAAGAAGATATTTTCGATACTAAAGGAATCATTCGTGAAGCAGCTATCAACCATTTTGATCAGGAGAATGAAAACGAGGCCACGCCCAAAATGGAAAAGAAAGCATCTGTTAGTCAACTGTTCTCAAATATCAAATCTAAATTTGGCTCAACATCGTCAAGGAAGCGAGGTAAGATTTTAGTCCCTATCTTTAAATATTTAACATCTGAGCCTTCCAATCCTGTCCCACTGTTCGCATGACTTTTTTATCTTTCTTTTTTACTTATCGACATGAAAAGCTAACTGGGGTACGGTTCGTCAGCCGGTGGAGGACCGGCTTGGTGGACTGGTCGGATTTTTAGAAAAGAAGTTATACCCAATTCTCAACCTAAAAAGTGGCGAAATTTTCTTTTTTTCAATTAAGAGGTATTACGAGTTTAACATATGTTTTTAGAGCAAGAAAAAAGGAACCCTGACCAGCATTACTTTCCACGAGTTGACTTGTTCGGCTAGAAAAAAGGAAATCAAAATCTACTAAAGCACTTTAGAGTAATAGTACTAGTTATAACTTAAAAGGATTTAATGCGGATTTAGAAATAACAACAAGGGTAAATGACCATTATTCTATGAGTCAAATAATTCCTAAAGCCGCTTTGGAATTTCTCCTTCTAGTCTCATGCTTGAGCTATCATTCTGAGAGACTTAAGTCTTTATGCAGTACAAAAAATACGAGCAGTAAAAGACCTTAAGCCGGCGGGGGGGTACTTATAAGGGGATGGGACCTCCAAAAACCGACTGATTTTTGCTGAAAAGGTGATCCTTAGGGAGACTTTTTTGGAAAATGTTCTTTGATTTTAGGGATCTTTTTTTGCCTTTGAACTTTGCTGATAAGAGCCACGTGATATTTTTGTAAAAATATAAAAAATGTTCAAAATTCCTTGGGTTTTAAAATTCAATACACAGATAAAAATACCCCGAACCTCATTTCATTTCATCATTGACATAAATCTTAAGTTTTGTTAACGTAGATTATAATCTAAGCTTCACCAATACTAGATCTACGATAACTTGATTTAAATATGTTTTGTTTTTTTTGGAATTTATACTATTTACATACATACTCTTAGGTGCCAAATAAACGGGGCCCCCCGCTTGTTAATTTTTCGATTTTTTTCCAACCCCCCCGGACGTTATTAGGACCCCCCCGTTTATTAATTTTTGAAAAAATTCCCAGCTCCCAAAAGGAAAGTTTCTTGTTTTACTCTAAAAAGCCTAAATTTAGTCCATTTTGACCCTTTTTAGGGTTTTTAAAAGTCCATTTTCCAACCCCCCCGTAAATTAGGTCCCCCCGTTTATTTGATTTGAAAATTTTTTCCAACCCCCCCGTTATTCGAACCCCCCCGTTTATTTGGCACCTAAGAGTTTTAAGAGTTTCTTTGCAAAATTTTGCATTATCAGTGACAATCAAAAATATTGATCAAGTATCGTGAAAATTTCTGCTCGCGAAAGTAATTGCATCTCAAGCAATTAGAATTAAAATTCGTTCAGATAGAAATTTTTGGTTTTTCAATTTGCAAGTTAGTTCTATTAAAAATGTATCATGTCTCTTTAATTGTAATTTGAAACTCTAAATTAACCTTTTGAAATCAGTAGTCAGCAAACCCAGATATTAAAATTCGTTTATTATTAAATTTTCCGTGTACAACAATTTGCAAGCTAGTCCCATCAAAAATGTATTATGACCTTGTTTAGATTCAATTTGGCCTTAATTTTGTTCCAACTGAATACCAAAGGTGATTTTAAGTACTGTCTAATCATCTGAATGCCTCAAGTCAGCAAATTTCATGATTATTCAGCAAAAAAAATTAAATTGTAAAACAATTAGCAATGAGCATTAATTTTGGGATATTTTATTTTTTTGCACTTTAAAAATTGGTACTTAGGAACCGTTAGTTCCCTATTGTTGTATGTATTTAATTACTTTTGACCGCCAATTTCGCAATTTTGGTAAATTGAGTTGATTTAAAAGATACAACTGGTCTCAGCATTCAGCCGAAAATGAAAGAGACAAAGTTTTAATTATCTTTTGACTTAGGTGTGGCCAATTTAATTTGTTGTTTTACAGGCCAAGCTACCCAAAAAAGAGGGTCATTCGATCGGCCAAAAAAAAATAAAAGTAGAATTTTGCATCTCTTAAAAAGGCAGCAAAAACTATTATATCTTTACAAAAATGCTCGAATTCATGGATAACATGAAAAGTTTAATATAAAGTTCTCAAAACCTTGGAAAAACTACCAAAATTTTGAAAAGTAAAGCAATGAAAATGAAAATTTACTACCAAAATCAATTTTATTTTTACTTCGATTTTTGGAATTTCAGGGTCTCTCAGACCCGTAAAACGATTAATCAAATTGGTCTCACCTTATCCTATTTAATTTGTGGAAATATATATAGTTCGCAAAAACCTTAATTTCTACCATTTATGAAAGTGTATGATAAGAGCGTGGCACTACCCCATCCTAAGAAAGACTATTTTGACTTTTTGTTGTTTTTTAACCCTTAGAGAGACTTGAAAAGGACACTCGCTGTCCACACATACCAAGCAAATGTTTTTGCCTCTTTGACTACAGAGCTAGGGAAAAAACCTACCCTACCTTACCCAACCCCATGCATCAGCCGGGAAAAGCGTACCCCTGTGTCACAGACCCGCTGGAACCCCATCCCCACTGGAAAATTCGGTAAAAATTTTGTCTCCGGCAGGAAAATACCTGCAATTTCAGCCCCTCCGGGAAATTGACTTTTATTTCATCCCCGCTCAAAATTTAATGTTTAAAAATTGCACTCCAAAACCATTCCCAATGGATTTTTTAACCTTGAAATAATAGAGTCGCTATCACTATTGGGATTTCAATAGGACTGTGAGACAGGGGTGTTTTACATAAAAATAGACTCCGGATAAAATTAGATATCTCATGAAACAGGAAAAAAGACAAATCTATTAATCTCAGGGTGCCAGTTTTATATGGTATCCACCTTGAAACAAATAAAGTGCCCATCATCAACGCGTCAACGGAAATTCTTAAATTTCCTGTGTTTGCAGCAAGCACTGATCAGTTTAAAAGTGCACCCGCGAGCACTGCTAGTTTATTAACGATTTAAAGCAAAAGCAATTAAAGTTATATCATCAAAAAGTCATTAGGGAATAACCAGAAATATTTTATGGCCTACACATCTTAGGTCGTTAAAATTTACAACATTGATGTTTTATATCAAGTGAGAACAATGGATAATCAGAGAATTCGCAAACATCACAATAAAAGAAACTGTACAACTTTTTAATGATACCATAGGGACGTAAACTTCCTGCATTAATTACCCTCATTAAAATTAAAATACCACTTTAATACATTGTTTGGTTGTGTTTTTAAAAATATAAAAGGAAAGCGCGACACTTGTTTGACACATATATAAACAGTTTTTAATCCAGTAACTTTTGATCAAAGAGTAGTGTATGGTGGTGTAGCGGGGGAAGATTTTTGAAGATTGTTTTTTTTTGGAAGTTTTGTTGTTTTTGTGTTTTGGATTATGGTTCAGTTTCCAATTTCAATGAGAAAACGTAATGTTTTCAAATCGAAACGTAAATATTCGATAAGTGCTAAAAGAGGTAATGAGACTTGAAAATTTTAGAGAAAGTTGAGCTTAATTGTTAAGTTCTGGACTTTTGTTTCTTGCTGGACTTTTGCTAGATTTTTGCATTTTTCAGTCAGTATTGCTTGTCTGACTTAAGTTGTGTTTGAAGCACAATCTTGGTTCTACAACCACATCACCGTGACTTTTCCTGTGGATTCGCGGTGAAACATTTCCAATCTATTGAAAATTTAAACTTATTTAACAGTGAATTGTTCAAACAAATAGCTTTTGACTTGAAATTTCAAGGTGCTTTTAACGTAAAAAAATGTTTAATAGATTTGTTTTTAAATTTTCCTCTTTATTTTGTGTTCAGTGAAAAAGACGACCAAGTCTTTCACCAGTGATGCTTCATATTCATCACGACTTCTTTGGAAACACAATGGCGAATGGTTGGATCGATGGTTTAATTATACTGATGGTATTTTGGCCGGTTACAAAGATCCTACGACTGCAAAACCAGCTGAAATTTCTATTGACGTTCGAACGTGTAAATTGACAACGTTGTGTCACCGGCAAAGTATCGTGAAAGATTTAAACCTTTTTCAGGTGAGATTAATGGCAATGTCTTGATTTTTAACCTTACGCTTTAAGCATGATATTAGATTTTTTTAAGATTTGGGCTAAAAGTACCAAATTAGGAGCTAACCGGGTCATATGGTTGATATCTAAACTTTCGAGATTTTTACGATAGCACCTGGAGGATTCTAAGATTAATTAAAAGTCGAATTTTACACCCTTTTGAAAATCAAAATCTAATTTCAGTCCTCGTGAGGGTTGTACACATGAGAAAGAAAGGGTCAGAATTACATTTACTTAAAAAGCTTAAAAAAGAAAGGTAGCATGCTTTGCATTGCTAGAATGTGATTACATGAATATCTCCCTTAATGTGTATTTTGAAAACACTTCGTTTCATCTCTCAGATTTCTCAAAATACATATTGCTTATCCGTCAAGACAAATCTTCAATAATCTTGTTAAAAGCTGAAAGTACTTTCCTCCAATTTACTCAAAATTACCCCATTTTTTCATATATTCTTAGCGGTGATATTTCGTATAGATAGTGGATATTTTCCCACCCTTTAGAAAAAAGTTTTCTTCTTTCTAATTTGCGAAAATTAGCTCGTTTCTTTTACTACCAAAAGGTAATTTACCAAATTTTATCGATTGCTCTAATAAGTTAGTTGGAAGCAAATCAATGTTTTGATTTAGACCGATAAAGTGATTTGTTTTTACTTTTTCATGCAAATTTGATAAAGCTAAATTTGCCTCTTTTCTTTTCGGAACAAGTTTCACTAATGAGCTTAACTTGATTATAAATGAATTTTTCTTGATTTTTCTTAATTGAGAAATATGTTGTTTACATCAAAGCAAGAGGAGAGTTCATGATATTAATCTAAAGTGTTATTCCAAATTAATCTTTGAGGGTAGTACTATGATTATCTAAGATTAGTTTAGTAAAAGGGTCACTTGAATTGTTAGACACCTTTGACATACCCCTTTTAATGAGCCCACTTAATGATTTTTCGAGGTGTTGTCGACTTGTACACCCTTTGCTCAAAGGCTCACTGGGACCTGTTCCCACTGGAAAACAATTGGCCAAAACATCTTCCCCAGTAAAATTAAATTAACCTTGATTTTTGTCGTCGCTGAAAATAATCAGATGATATTGTGCGATTTCTTTCAACCCTACTGAATTTTCTGGCTCGAAAAAAAAGAGGAATTCAAATCCCCCAAAAAAGCATAGGAATATCAATCCCCATCGAGTTTTAGTCCGTTATTTTTACCCCCACTGGCTGAAAAGATCCGAACGGATCTGTGACAGGACTATGCCTGCGATCTACGAATGATGAATATTAACTGGCTTTTCCAAATATATTCCGTACCCTCCCCCCTCCCCCTGTTGAGGAGGTGTTTTTTTTAGGTGCATCCCCATGGAATTCCGGAACAAAAATTTCCGAATCTGATAAACTTTACCTTATACATTGCTTTCAGTTAACAACACCAGACGAATTATCACACATTTTCATCTCGTGGAATGAAGATCAATATAGATCATGGCTTGAATGTCTTTCACTAGCAGTCGAACTCAAAGATGAATTATGTAAGTAAAAATCCAGGGGGGGGCAGTCAGGCAAATTGACCGACGGGTATGTAATCAAAAGTTGAGGCTGTATTCTAAGATTTAGCCTTTTCGAAAACAATTTTAGTTTCCTTTTCTGGACGTGAGAATCGTGTATTTTACATGGTTAGCCTAACTATTTTTCACAGGTTTCACGGCTGGCCAACTCGACAATCTATGAACTTGATATGGGACTTTGGAAGGAACGAAAATTCCAACTGTTATTAAGGACACTGACTTCTTAGACCAATCTCCAATTTAATCATCTTTTTAAAAGTAAAAATAATCACGATTCACTTTGTTTTACAGATGGTTTACGTTTCGAACACCCAACGAACGGTTTTTGCATTGAAGATACTGGAGAAACAGATATCATTCCATACGTTCGTTCACCTGAAAGCGAATCTATTAAGGTATGTTTACACTTTGATCGGGAGAATCGAGGTAAATCAGGGATTCATGGGACAACAGGTTATTTATCTTAAAAGTAGCCGAAATTTAGCCTGCATATTACAGTACGTAATCTCTTCAATTCGAAAAGGATTTCTGGCCCCTTCAGTTAACAATGCCTTATAAACCTTACTCCATAACTCGAAATTTCCATAATTCGAACAAATTTGTGTTCCCCGTGCGTTTTCGAGTTATGGAGACTCTACAATGTTGGACTTCACGCTTTTAAGGAAAATTTTATCCATAAAACGTCGAGATTTCTCGTTGTGAATGCGAAAGAAAATAAGAGTTGGTTACAGGATAACTACAAGTTAGAGAGTCACGACTCGATCACATGCGAAAACACTAAACATTTCAACCTTGATAATTAACCAATCAAATTTCTATACGCAAATGAAATTCTCGTTAACTCTTCAATGAAACGTGAAGGTTTTTCTATTAGAGGCGCCGGAAGAGGGTGGGATAATTAACCAGAAAATTCTTTCCATTTTTTGACGCCAATTCCTCTAAATTTAAATCATGGGTGTTTTCTGATGCGTTTTGAGCAATCTGCTTTTAATTGCGTCAAGGATAGATCGAACTTGATCGTCTTTTTTTATTGTATCGATTACTGATATTGGGCGCAAAGAATTTTTTCCTATTTATGTCCGGAAATATTTAAAAGCTGAAATTAAGATTTACATCAGACCATTAATTTATTTACATCTAATCTGTGCATGTCTAATGATCGATCCATGGTAGAAGATCACCAATTTCCGAAATATCTTGCTATACAGAGATAAAGATGTGATTCATCTTGTCGGTCAAAAAATCTAAACTATTTCTGATATTTAATTTTCAACTAAACCTTTGATACATAAAAATGATAATTCATTTAGAATTGAATTTATCTATTAAGAATATACACACCTTAAGCTCTGCAGTCTCCAGTTGTGTTTTAAAATGTCACAAGGAATACCAATTACATTTGTTATGCCTTGCTTAGCAACTATCGAGTCTATGGTATCCCACAGTCCTTTGGGTTAAGGTTATTTACGACTAAGAGATTACGTCTAAGAATTTTGCTTCTGTCACCAATTCTCTACTCCATGAAGTTAAGTGCTTCAAAATATTTCAGATCACGGTTGCGCAGGAGTTGCGAAGGTGTAATCACCCAATCAATACAAACTATTCACTACCATTAATAATACTTGTATGTAAAATAGGGATTTAGTCGCCCCCTCTAAGTCTTATCAATGGCAATCTGAACTTAGCAATGTTACCAAAAGCTCTTTAGATTGAGCACTGTTGGTTTAATAATGACCATTCATAGCCTAGCCACAAATCAGTGGTAACCTTAGAAACCATTTGAAGAATGCAAGTCTTAAAGGAATCGCTATATAAAGTATTAGAACCAGCCACATCATTTCAACATTCCTCATGCCAAGAGAGATTCTATTTTAAGCTATCTGCCGGTTTTAAATGTCAATGCGGCTTTTTCTTACTAATTACCGCATAATTACGGTACTATCAAATCCTTAAATTACCTAAATTACTGGAAAATTAGTACATATACCACAACTTTGGCAAAAGTAAACAAATTGACTAGTAACAAAATGACAAAATTGACAAAAAATTTGCCAATATGACATGCTTCCTTGTTTATGTATTGTTATTCAGTTTGCATTGCCAGACATTACCAGATATTCCTTAGGGGGCCAACCCTTATGCTCCATAGCATCTTTCGCCTGGCAAAAAAGCTTTTTCTGATCCCTGTATTTGTTAGTTTAACACCATTACTCTTTTGTTTTTCTAACATTTGTCCGCATCATAAATTATTCAGTTAAATTGAAATCTTTTTCTCTCGTTCCTAGGTAACGACATCTTCGTCATCCGAAGCGAGCGGTCGAAGTGGACATCACGGCCGCGTGGACAGTATTGACAGCGGTAATGATGGAGACGAATCAGGGCTAGAATCCTCGCTTAGTTCATCCAAAAGAATGACTGATATAAGACGCGCCAAAAGCGAGGTTAGAGATTGTTATATTGTAATTAAATTATAACTTTTCTAAAGATTCTACAGACAGTTATTTTAAAGGCGATTCGAGATTCAATCCGGTCTTGTCATACCAAAAGACTCACTGCATTCTATTCAATAGCTTCTAATTAAAAATCAAAAACAGTTTGGTTAACATGTGTTAATAAATTTTAAAATCCTTATTTTACATTTCACAGAAAATTGACAAAAAAATCAGAGGACCTCGTATATCCGAAGGTGAACTCGTCAAATCGAAATCGACATCCAAAATCGATTTATTTCGAAAGTTTTCGCACGAATCAACATCGACAGATAACGATGTTTTATCGCCTACAATCGAGTTTAACGGACACCCGCTCACTGCAAGTTTGAATGTTCCTACGGAGATCGGAAAGAAAAAACAGCGTGGTTCTTTTATACAGAAGAAATTCGGATTCTTCGATTCAAAATCGAAAAAAGACGATAAAGTATCGACTCCGACAATAGACAATAGTAAACGGGTTAATTCGAAATCGAGTTTATCAAGTCAATCGATGCAATCGAGTAATATGGCAGTATCACCTCCAAAGGACATCGAGACTAGCGATAATCATTCGTATAAACGACCTAATTCGTTAGATATATCGAGCGTTTCGACGTTATCGACATGGGAAGGTTTCGGCGGGGCTCAAACACGTTTTAAGAAAATGTCGTGCGGCTCCGAGGATGATATGAGCTCAACGTATAGTGCACCGAGTGTAATCGATGATAAAGTTAGCGAGGACGTCGAAGATGCATTACGTGAAGAAACTTTATTACGTAAGCGACGTAATTCACTTACGTTAGAGCGGACACAGATTGTGTCGAAATTAGACGTTTTACGTGAAGCTGATAATTTGATAACGAACACAATAAATAATAATCTGAATCAACAGAATTCGTCGAAAAAACATTCGAAAGTAAGTTTTTCGAGTCAACCCATAGAAAAAACGGAAGAGCTTGTCGTAGACAGTGAAAAGAAGAAAGCTAAAATAACATTGCTCGAAGAAAAAATCGATAATATCGATTGCGAAATCGAGGATATTGATAAACGGATTTTTAACCAACGTGTTTTGGCTAGCGATGATAAGCAGTGGACTCAACAAAAACATTCGAAACCATTTACAAAATTAAGACTTAATCCAAAAACCAGAGCTTTGTATGATATGAATTCACAATCATTTGAAAGTCTATCGAGCAGCGCAAGTCGCGAGAGTACGATAAGCCGAGGCGATCACATAGACTCATCATCAAGACCCCCGGTTAAAAACCATTTCATAAAACCAAAACCAATACAAATCCCTAAGACTCCGGATAGCGAAGACGGGGGTCATTCTAACTCATCATGGAATGGTATGGAAGAACTCATGATAACTGCTCAACGGTTAGAAAGTACATCTTCCAATGGTACAGAGGAGATCAAACAGTCATCCCCTGTTGGTATATGGAGGTCAAAGTCCTTAGGATCTGTCGAACTTCTTAAGAACAAATCCATGCGAATGGATATCAACCAAAATAATACTTCAGCATCTACTATTATTGAGGTTAGTGTTCACTTATACCTTCTTTACACAGTAAAAGATCTCAAAAAGCAGCAATCTATTGAAAAATTTCAGCTTTGCACTTTCAATTTATAACAAAAAGTTTCCCTATAGATTTTATTCAGATCATTTGATCCTGCAATAACGCCTACCTCGATTCCAAGCCGGTTTACAACGTTTCTCTAATGATAACATCGTCCTTATAACGTTAGATGGACGTTGAAACAACCTTATGTGTCAGCTGGGTTAGCGACTGCTGTAATTATAAAAGCATTTTGTAACAATTATTTTTGTTCGTCCGTTTTATATTTTACCTTTGGTATGAAAGTTAAAAGTTTGTTTCTTTTTTTCTTTTTGTAGGACTTTGAAAAGTTTTCCGAAATGTTGACCAATCAGAGTAAAGTAAAACAGCCACAACAACCAATTGACGTTTGAAGAAAATTGGTATCAACCAATCAAAATGGCACAGTAAAATCATGTGATCATTGTTCAACCAATCAATGAACGAAGTTAAGTCACGTGACTTTACTTTTAGCCAATCAAAACGACGAAGTTTCCTCAAACGATAAAAACCAAAAATTGACCTCTGCTGCGACTGCATTAAAATATATTTTAAAGATATTGTTATTATAGTTTTGTATATTCGCGTTCAGTTTATCGCTGCTGTAAATAGAATTTAATCGCTTTTCTTATACAATTATCAAAAAAAATACATATCACATTTATCAGAAAAAATGATCAAACTTTGAGTATCGATATTGTAAAATTATCATCAGTAATATGAGATGACACCCGGGGCTGGCAAGATATGGAGTTATGAAGATATGAGCAGATTTTACTCAAAGTTGTCAAACTCCCTGAGAAGATTTTCTAAATTATTTGTTTTTCTTGCCTACTAATTATATTACCTCAATTTTGGGAAATTTTGACACGCAGTGACGGGCTCCTTTCAAGTTTTTTTTGACAAGACTCTTCAAAATGGAATATCTGTCACATGAGCTTACCCCATCCATGTAATACCGGATATTGGCCCAATTATTGAGAATTTTATAATGAAGTAAGATATTAGCGCTAATTAATAATTTTTTGATGAAATTTGAAAGAAAAAAAGGAAAAAAAGGAAAAAGAGAAGGTGAACCGCAGGAAATCCGGAATATATTTTATTCGCATAATTTCGATGGGTTTTACGCTAATAAAAATTTTCCACTTGTGGTTTTTAGAATAAGGATTATTTTAATTAACGAGCTAATTACGCGAAATGAATCATCGCACTGGCTTCAAAATTTGTAAAACTAAATTTGTAATTTTGACTCATCTTTTAGAAACTGAATCGTCTATCTTTCAGTATTTGGAAAATAATTCCAAAAACCTTTATTTGAGCGAACCCAGGTAAATACAAAATTTGACTGCGGTCGATTCAATACACTCTTCTCGAGATGCATTAATTTATTGCTGTCCTCGTTTTCAAACAGATTTCATTGCTATAAAATTATACATTTAAACCAATTTAAATTCCCAAAAGGCAAACATTAACTCTAAAACAAAAGTACTTGAAATTCAAAATGTACCACGAGGTGTAAACAACACAATTATGTGATTTTATAGCAATGAAATCTGTTTGAAAACGAGGACAACAATAAATTTATGCATCTCGAGAAGAGTGTATTACTCAATTTTAATGAATAAAACTTAACCATTGTTATATGAATTTCCATAACAAGAAATAAATCACAGAATCGCAAAATTATTGTGCTATTTTCCATCCGCAGTTAGACTGGAGTCGTTTATAATGCGTGTAATACTAATAATACCAATACTACTAATAATAATACGGGATTTAGTTTGTATAAACGACTGGAAGAATCCGGTGTTCCAGCCTTATAGATACAGGGGCTAGCTACGCAGAAACTTGCGTAGCGAGAAAACAATTTATCAAGCAACAACAAACTCTCAAACCGAAATCAACTCAAATGAAAAACTTTTAATACACAAATCCACACATATTTTTTTTCTCAAGAATTATTTTGAGCAGGAAAAAATTATAATTGCAATATTGACACTTTTCTTTTGTTTGGAGTTAGTGCACAAAGGTTTCTAGACGACTAAAATTGTTCCATTCATTACTTTTTGCTTTATTTCTACTATGTATAAAGTCGTCTAGCTTGCTAGACTAATCCGCAGTGAGTTTTTGTCTTGAAAACGATGGAGTTTTAATTCCAAGTCCTAATAAACATGGGAATATCGGAATGTAAATCTCCATAAACTTTTAATCTGTTGTTTATACCCCCGCTGGCTGAAACAATCTGGGTCTGTGTAAGAAGGTGTCGTTGAAAATATTGATTCGTTACATGCAGTTATTCTGTAAAGCCTTAAAATGTTCTCATAACTTGTTCTTAATATTTTGGCCATTGAAGCCTTTTATTCTTATGTTCTTATGTAGGTTACTCTTATAAAAAACGTGTATCATATAATTAACAATCATTGTACAGAGTTGACTTTGATCCCTTTGTTTGACAGGTATAAGAACAAATGGATATCGTTTTATAATTTTTAGGTTTTTAATTTGGTCAAATGACTAGAAGAGCTAGAAGAGACTCTTACCTAAAATGTCAACAAAATCATAAGGACCTATTCAATTTTCATTTACCATTTTTTTGAGGACTTTGGTGTCCAAATTTCAAGAACCCTTCTGTTTACTTTCCCATAAGATTTTCTTTATAAAACATTCGGCACGCGATTTTGTAAGTTATATATTGTATTGTCCCGGGGGGGGGGGTACTAGGGCAAGATGGGTTACGGGGATGCTCCGCTGGTCAGGGTACCTTTTTAACCTCCACGAGTCCCAGGTAGGGTCGCAAAAACACCCAAATAGAAATATCAGTCCCTCGTAGGGTGCCTATTTTTGGAAAATTTGGGGAAAAAGTAGAAAATTTGGGAATTTCAGTCCCATTCAGTGTCACTTTTTTCGCAAATTTCGAGTCCCACGTAGGGTCCATTTTTCGAACGTCAGCGGAGCACCCCCGTCGGTCGACAAGGGTAGTACCCCCCCCCCCCCCCGGGGTATTGTAGTGGAAAAATAGATTTTTATATAATGATAGAAGTTAATTTAGTACTACGTTCCGATATGCGGAAATTGTATTTAGATTTACTAGCGAACAAAAACTACCGTGAAAACCATAGCTTAGCCTTCTATGAAGGAGACAGACAGTAAGAATTTTTATTGCGTACGTTTCAATCTATCTCCGTCCGTCTTTTAGAAATTTTTTGAATTTAAATGTCCTACCAATTTGGGTACTCACCAAAAAGGATATGAAAGATTAGAAAAACTTTGATCAAAAGCATTTCACGCATTTCAGTTTTTCCCCAGTGTTTTATTAGTTCGCTAGAATTCAAAACTGGCGACAAAATCCCCAATCTCGTACAAAGATACCGTGAAAACCACAGCTTAGCTTTCTCTGAAATTAAGCTGTGGAGACAAACTGTAAGAATTTCATCACGCATGTCTCAACCACATTAATATCCAAAAAATCGAAAAATGAAGAGCAAGCTCAAGCAGATTATAAAATTCCCTATTTCCAGTTATTTAAAACTTTTCCGAGACCTATAAAAATGATCGAAACAAGTTTCCTTCAAAAGAAATCTTTTTTCCGACTCCCCAGTTTGTAAAAGTAATTAAATAGTCATTAAAGTCTGTCTCAAAATTATGTGGACACTTAGTCTTTGAGCATTATCGCAGCACTCACAAAATAATACACTGTTGGAAAGATATTTTCAAGGAGAATAATCTAAAAAATAAAAGATTTTTGAAAAATTGAAAAATGAAGAAGAAAAAAAAAAGAAGATAGATGCAGACTAATAAGTTTTCAATTCTCTAAAGCTATCTTAATCGACTCCTGATTTAATGGGCACAGCTTTCGTCTAAGATCCTGGATGATTGTCATCAGTGCTTTTATTTTTGTTGAGTGTGCGTTGAATGAAATCGGGATGTGTCTTCACAGCTTGCTGTATAATGTTCATTACGCTGTGATACTCGTATGGTAGTTTCCAGAGCCACTTGCACGATTTTTTTATTTTACTGATGACGGATGCAAATCGAGTTTGGGAAACATCTGGTGTTTTTTTTTCACATGTATTTTGGTGTAAAAGTTGCTACATCATTTTCAACAATCAGGACAGGCTCGAGCATATTAAGAATCAGTATAAAATAGAAATTCAATAAAAGAGTTGAAAAAATGTTGAAATTTTCACGTCCCACTGAAGTATTTTTAAGTACACTTGAAAAATGTATATTTTAGGAAATGGCGTGATTGACAGCTGACAAATAAAGATAATTTTTTTGTGATAGCAATGTTTATTTACCGGCTTTTTGTTAACATTTCTGGCTCGGACTTTCCTCGGGTAAAATTGGGTAAAAAAATATATTTTATCTTCTCACGCATGTGTAAGATGGTCCCCAGCTGCCACATAAAGTTGTTTCAACGTCCATCTAACGTCGGTAACACTCATCAGCTTAAAGACTTGAACGTCGCTTTGGTACTTTTTTGTCCATCCATGGTCCATCCGAGATGAAAATTCAACTCAATCTGGATGTCTGACAAAATAATATTTCAGCCTAATTTTTCTGCATATAAAAGTCATTGTGAAAGACTTTGGAAGGTACCGTGAAAAGCACAGCCGAATTCATATTCCGACCTGTGTCGACCAATCCTAATTCTCTTCAGTGCACAATCAACGCAGAGAAAAGTAACCATGACGACAGTCCAATATCTTGAATGAAGTTCAAAGTTGATATTTCTATTCACGTGGTTGAAACACAACTCAAAAATGAGAGTCAGTGATAGATAATCATAACATAAATTCTGTCTATTACTTCGATTCCATTGAAGTAACATTACCATAATTAATAGTTTAGTTATACATTTGGGTAACATGTAGAAGATTTCTTTTAAAAGAAACTCATTTCAATTACACTTGGAGGTTTCTGGGGAATTCGTTAATAAAGTCTGTCTCGAAATAATTTGCAGCTGGAGAAAAAAATGGCTGTAACTTTTGATAGAATTCGAATCAAGTTGCGGTTTCGTGCTCGTTAAAAAGATATTCGTGAGTGGAATATTATCAAGTAAAAAAATTGAGAAAAAAAAGGAAAATGAAAATGAAAAATGAAGAAGAAAAAAATCAACTTCTTGTAGAAATGTGGTATAATTATCATTTTCACAGGAGTGACTCTTCAATCTTAGATCATCATCACTGTGAAAAAATTTTTCAAAAATATTCATTTAATCAAAAGATATCAAACAAAGTTTATTGCTGGTTGATCGACAAAAGGCAGGTTTTTTCGTTTTTTTTGTCGTTTTTTACTACTTTATAGAGTCAACCAGCAATAAATTTTGTTTGATATCTTTTGATTGAATGAATATTTTTGAAAAATTTTTTGACAGTGATAACGATCTAAGATTGAAAAATCACTCCTGTGAAAATGATAATTATACCACATTTCTACAAGAAGTTGATTTTTTTCTTCTTCATTTTTCATTTTCATTTTCCTTTTTTTTCTCAATTTTTTTACTTGATAATATTCCACTCACGAATATCTTTTTAACGAGCACAAAACCGCAACTTGATTCGAGTTCTATCAAAAGTTACAGCCATTTTTTTCTCCAGCTGCAAATTATTTCGAGACAGACTTTAGTAAACATGTATACTGATACATTCTGCTAGACATTAATATGGGAAAATTCTATACTGTATATTAATACGCTAAAACGTGTGTGTTTACAACGTTCTGTAAAAACATTTCGAAAATCTAACAAAGCTCTACAAAGCCTCCTCTTCATGGCGTTGAACCATCGTCTTTTTGCACCCCATTCAGTTTTCCTACCACTAGACTAACTTTGAGACACCAATATACTATTTTCTTTACAGCAACATTGGAGCTGGATGGGTTAAAATCAACCTTCTTCACAAATATAATTTTTGCTTTTGAAGATTTCTTATTCAGATCAGAGGAGTTTTAATCTTTGATTTTTTTCTACATTGATTAGATTGATACATATGCGCTATAAAATTTCTATACTTGGTCGTTGGAGGTTGATACTTTTCTTTGAAAACTAAGCCTCTGGTACTCTGGATATTTGGAGGAAAAAAAGTTAGCAAAGATGAATTGCTCAATGTCCTCTAAATTGAGTTAAAAAATCAGATGTTTATTTCTAACATTAAGGTACGTAAAAACCTATCTACTCCTATGATTCTTAGAACGGTTGAAATCAATTTGCCCATCCGACATTCGCCTGAATTTTGTAACAGCCCCTTTACTTTTGTGTCAGTTTGATCTTCAATGGACTTGAAATCGTCTTGATGTACAGTAGAGCCTCGAACCTCTTTAACTCGAACCTCTTTAACTCGAACAAGTTTTCTAGTTCCTTCAGTCAACAATACCTTATAAATCTTACTCCATAACTCGAAATTTCCTTTCCTCGAACAAATATGTATTTCTCGTGCGTGTTCAAGTTATAGAGACTCCACTTTATTATTTTTGTTTGAAAATTCTTGATAGGATTTGTTCAAACGGATCTGCCAAAGTGTTTTTATTTACGTTTTGGCTCCAAGAAACGATCACGTATCTCCACTTATAATTATACTCGATGAAGGAAATATTTTCCAAATTCCTAATCCTGCTTTGGCAAATTTCCCAAGGATTGTATTTTTAATTTGGATTTCTCTTTGCTTACGAAAGGCTAAGGCTAGCACAATACTTTTGTTATTCGGCCCTTAATTAGCCTTCAAAATTTTATATCATGTATTTTCAAAAGATCTCAAAATTTTGTTTTATCAAAGAAACTTCTCTCAGAACAATGACTCAACAAGTCTGGGTGATACTAAAAACGTTGCACTTAAAACTTACCTTAGAAAACTATACTGTAATTTTATCTGGATACGAGAATGGGTACACGTTTTTTTATAAGAAAATTCAAATTTTTTGAAACCTTTGGATGTTCTAAACCTTTTGAGTTTTAAGCTTAAGAATGTTCTTTTTTGTCCCTTTTCCTAATAAATCAGGTGTTTTTTGAGTTCGCAGAGCCTCAAAATGTTCTCAACCCTTTCCGGACGCATGATTTCACGGCTATATGACGCGAACAAAAATTTGATTTTTGACTGGCTTCACTAAAATTGCAATAGAAAGTGATTGATAAAAGATATCACGATAAGTAATACCTCTTTTTTTCACATGTAATAGGAATTTTGAAATACTAAAAAAAAAATTTTAAATATGGCTGGCACCTGGTCACGTGACCGAAAAATCGGCAGATTTTTTTTCGGAAAGGCAAAATTTTGACTTTGAATAAAGAAATAAAGTAAAAGGCATTTGCTTTACGCCTTGAACTTTGAATATGATTTAGAAAATTGAATTACTGACCGGGTAAAAAAAATTTCATGTCAAAAGCTTTCTAAGAATCTGAGTAAAGTGATTTTTTGTCCTAATTTTTGAGCAATTTTTCCCTTACAGATTTAGCCTGAGTAAATTTACAACAAACATTAAAAATTTATAATTCTAGTTGTAAACAAGATATCGAAAAGCGGTTTTTTGCAGGTTACGGGAAATTTATCTCAAAATCATTATTCAAAACCATGTCATTGTATTTTGGCGCGAAAACTGTTAAAATCTTTTACAAAGCTATGGGCCACCCAGTGGCCCGTGCGTCATATAGGAACACGATTCATGGGCGTCCGGAAAGGGTTTTAAGTTGTTCTTAAGATTTTAGCCATCGAAACCTTACGTTTTTATATAGTTTGCTCTTAAAAAAACGTGTATTCTATTGTTCTTATCTGCAAAACCAGTAACGGGCTCCTGGTTCCTTTAGGTCGTATCGGTCGTTGCAATCAGATTTCATCCTCCAAATGAAATGAATCGCGCAGGAGAAAATAAAAAAACCCCTTCTCACAGACACGGTCGTTTTTTTTTCAGACAATGAGGGCAAACCAAAACTCGAAGGGGGATTGATATTCCTATGTTTTTTATAGCTGGGGATTTAAATTCCATTGTTTTTAAAGTAAAAGAATTCAGTGGGGAAGGGAAAAATAGCATAATATTTTGCAGTTAGGATTGGTTTATTTGATTTTTCTCAGCAGAGTCAAAAATTGGAGTATAATTTTCCAATGAGGACGATGTTTTGACCAATTTTTTCAATGGGATGGGGATCCAAGTTGGTCTGTGAAAAGGGGGTGTAAAAAGCACTGTATTATTGGTGACCATTGGAGCTAACTGAACAAATTCATGAAACACTTGAAACACAAGGATTTATCTTTTTGATTGATTGAGGTAGTACTTTTGAAAGACTCTTGAATAGAGTGCCATTCTTGTAAAGTGGCTTTTGATGGCTTCTGTTGAGAGCACTGAAATGTTAAGAAATTAGAAATAAATCCTAGTTGTTTTCAGAAGGGGTTCATGGGGTACCCGGTGTACCCGGTTTCGTCATTCTGTCTTTCCCAAAGTTCTGCTACAATGAGAGAGCACAAACTTCAACATTTGAAATTCTGTCAAAAAAAGATTCCGTATCCATTCTGTCAAAATTTTTAGCAGATTTCACTCTGCTGAAACCTCTTTCTTTTCAAATTACATCAAGATCTAAATTCTATAATTTGGTAGGCAACTTTCAGTATGCTCAAAAGGTAACATCAAATACACGCTGGTAGCTTCCTTCGTCAATCAACTATTAAATCCGCCATCTTTAAGACCAAGGATGACGTCACAAGAACCTAACAAATCAAACAGAAGGAAAACCTTCTTAAAATAAATAAAAATCACAACAAATTATCGTGTCCTTAAGAAAATATTCTGTGACGTCATTCAAATTTCATTGTTATTTTAACTTAAGTCCCTCTTATTTAAAGCCTGACTTTAAAGAGGGACTGTTTCATTTCTGTTCAATGATCGATAACTTGATGAGAAAATCAAAGGTCAAAAGACAACAAAAATATTCTTGATTTCAACTAGATTGTAACGTTTTGGTAAACCAATAAGCACAGATTTTGAACTGCTTGGATTGCTTCAAACAAAAATAGTGACATAATTGCATGACGAAATCCGGGTCAAATAGAAACAATATTTTGATTCCTCAATATGAATCTGTTTGTTGACTGGCTATTGAATTTATCAACCAATTGGATGCCGAGTTCGTCTTCAACTTCAACCGAGTGGTTATTGAGTCTGTTATCGCCCGTTCTAGCTTTAATTTTGGTTAACTACAAGCGAGAAACATTTGCAGGGATTTTTAACCGACTTATACAGCGTTGCCATGCCTACATAAGCGATGGAATGCGTGAGGTTTATAACAAGTCGGTCATCAAAAGAAAAGAGGATTTATTCCAAACGATGGCTAAAGATCAGATATTTCAAAAAGGCAAAAAGATCTTAGAGATTGGATCTGGAAGTGGGGCTAACCTCGAATTTTTTCCCAAAGATGCTAACATTAGCCTGGTGGCGTTAGATTCGAATGAATATTGTCGACCGTACTTGGAAAAGCGGCTTGAGTCATTCCCCAACGTTAGGCTGGATTCCTACTTAATAGCTAGTGCTGAAGATATGTCTAGAATTGAGTCTAACTCAATTGATTGCGTCTTATCGACTATAGTATTATGTTCTGTTAAGAACCAAAAAAACGTTCTACGAGAAATCAAACGCGTTTTGAAACCCGGCTGCCGGTTCTATTTCATGGAGAACGTGATTGCTAATAATGGTAGCATCATGTCTCGATTTCAAAATGCCTTAAACCCCGTTAATAAAGTGATATTAGATGGCTGTAACGTTAATCGTGAAACCCTTCCAGAAATAAAGAACGCAGGCTTTTCGAAAGTTCATTATGAAAGATTCGAGGCTAATCTTGAATACGTATGTGCTATGTTTCGACCACATATCACTGGATACGCTGAGAAATGAGATACATTTTTTAAGGAAAGCGATCATGTCGAACTAGGTTCAGGTTACCACAAAACGTTGAAACTACGATGTGCTAGCTTAGGCTAAGATCCTATAGAAGCAGATATTCAGTGATGGTCTCGTAGCTGAACTGAATGATTAGGGTCTGGATTGGACAGGACAACTTTTTATTGTAATATAAGCACCAACTGAATGCCAATACAGATGTAACGAAGACGCCATCAAGGGGCTGTAGATGGTAGAACTCTTTTAAGTACTTAAGGCTGGTCTCCAATTGCGCGCGCTGCGATCGCACCTTTTGGCTTCAATCCTTTTTGCTTCAAAAAAAAATTACGCCATAAAAATAGAGCTTGCGCTCAAAAAAAAATTTGAATCAACGTTGCGTCAGATCGCGCAAACGGAATTGCTTCATTTTTCTTTTGACCAATAGCGTGGAAGCTTTGCTCGAAAAAGTGCGATCTAAGCGCGCGCAAGTGGAGACCGGGCTTTAAATCAAATATTTCTCGGAGATGTCTTACCATGGGATAAAAACAAACGTTTATCTGGTTTATTGAAGTAGGACTGTGTATGAAATGTTCTTTATGGAATTAAACTATCCAACATTTTCGAAGCCTTCGGATGTTCTGAAATTTATGTATAATGTTTTTTGGATGTACATTTTTGATATATAACATATATAACTTTTCGCAGTGGGTCCATTTTGCCCATAATTTATCAATTTATTTAGTCCCTTATCTTTTTTATCTTTTTCGAACATCCATCTCTCATAGACCCACTGGCACTTCTTCTCACTGGAAAGATTGGCCAAAATATCGTCCCCAGTGGAAGATTATCATCCAATTTTTGTCCCCGTTTAAAATAATCAAATAAACCAATCTTCACTTCAAAACATTCACTATTTTCCCACCCCCATTGAATTTTGTGACTTGAAAACAAAGGAATTGAAATCCCCGTCCATAGGAAATATGGGAATATCAATCCCCATTGACTTTCAGTCCGTTATTTTTATCCCCATTGTCTCAAAAATCCTACCGGGTCTATGAGAAGGGGTTTTTTAGGTATACATTGGAGAACATTAAATCTAATAAAGATATGAAAATCTGGAATAGGTACTTACAAAGTCAGTCTTAAATTCATTCTACTCAAAAGTATATCTTCAATGACGTATCCTATATTGAGACTACTCTACCAAAAACATTTATTAATAAATTCTTCTCTTTGGCGAAAGACCTGCTATTTGTGGTGTCAGAATTTTAGACTTGAGGTCCGGGGGGGGGTTATTTAGGAAAAATGGGTGCTGGGCCCGGGGGGGGGGGCAGCTGGGCAAAAAGACCGACGGGTATGTGCGGGTCCTAAGGGTACCTTTTCCAGTATGTTTAAAATGCGCTGTAAGGGTCGGAATAACTAGAGATGCACTGTAAGGGTAGAAATTTCAGAAAATTTTTGAAAAATCTACATATTTTGACCAAAAATGCTAGAATTTTGACCATTTTTTGCACGAAAAGGATAGAAAATTTTGGGGAAAATGCACTCTAAGGGTATGATTTTCACTGATTTTTGCTGCACTGTAAGGGTGCAATTTTAAAAGCCATTTTTTGGCCCGCACATACCGTCAGTCCGCAAACCCAGTGCCCCCCCCCGGGTGCTGGGTATGTGGGAGCCCTCTGTCTCTTTTGCACAACCTCAAAAGTCACTCGAAGGGGTACAAAAAAAACATTAAAAGTAATTGAGTCTCTGTAAGGGTTCCACCAAAATCAAAAATCGACAAAGGGTCATAAATTCTTGAAATTTTGTTCTGAAATTTTGGGGAAATAGTCTCTCTAAGGGTGGCGAAAACGTCAAAAAATCAACAAAAACTCTCGGAATTCAGTCTCTCTAAGGATCGATTTTCATTTCAGGCTCGGACATACCCTTTATCACGCAAAACTAGTACCCCTAGGATCTGAGGGGTCTGTATTAGGCGTCCCTTATCTTTTGGCAGACATCACGCTAAATGGAAAATGCCATATTTTTCATACCGGAAAATTGGGAAAGAGACGGATTGAAGCTCAGGACGATCAGAGCCTATGGTATTAATTTGGTTAATATTTGACAACGGTTTAAGGGTGGTATTGAAAGTCAACATTTCATCATGCACTGCAAACTTCTTTTACAAATATTGTATGGCCTGTATAAACAGATTGAAATGTCCTCCTAAGACCGTTTGTTGAAATAATATTGATTGAATTTATTTTTAGAATTTTCTCTGTTTTGGATTTAATCCACAAGCTCTTTTTTCGTATAAGAACATTTTAAGATTCTGCGGACTCTAAAACACCTGATTTCTTAAATATTTACCAAGGCACCTTTTGTTAATTAAGGAATGAAAATCAATTATCAACTACTGTTTATGGAAACTCCCAAACCTCATCTAAAGTATCAAATAAAGAATACCTTTTAGCCTTGTTTTTCCTATATTAATGGTATGTCAATTAATACCGTGAAAAACACAGCTCAAAATCATATATTTACGCTGTGCCGACGAATCAAGATTCTATTCATCGCGCAATCAGCGAAGACAAAAGTAACCATGACGACCATCCAAGATCTTGGATGAGCGTCATAGTCGATATTTTTATTCGCGTCGTTGAAAACACAACTTACAAAAAGTCATCAATGCTTTGTAAAAAGAGTAAGTGACCTAAAAACTATATCAAAAATATCAAAATATCCAGTGGAAAAATATCCTAACTTTTTCTAAGGTATTTTTCAAGGTTTTTACGGCTTTGTATTATTTCAGGGCTTGATTTATTTCTAAGTTTTATTAAAGTGAGAGCGTCAAAAAGCAATCCAAGATTGTTAAATTAGAAAAGGATTGAGTGATTCGTTCCCGATTCGTTTTGATACTTGCTTTCCAAAATATTCCTAAAATATTATACTAAGTGAATATATATAAGCTGGTGAGCTATTTACAATTTTTACATTACATGTAAGTGGTAGGTAGAGTAAAACACGGTAAGAGTCATTGAGCTTGAAACGGATAAAAAAATTGATTTTCTGTCATAGATTTTCAAAATATCAAGCAAATCAAAAGCCAGTGGAGAAGGAAGAAATGTCAAAAATGACCAAAATGTGTATAAATCTGTTTCCAATAGCCTTTCGTATTGCTTAAATCTCAGGTCTCGCTTCAAAAACTCTTCACAGTTGATAATTTTATTCTTTTGGACCAGGGTTTTCATTTCCACAGAAATTACAAGACTTTCGACATGCACGTTTCATGTACTCTTGATGAGTGTGATAATAATCACAAAATCCAAGTTGTGCAAGAATTTCACATTTTTGACCAGCATCCTCACATGGTGCACCTAGAAAAAATGTGGTTCGTTTAGCATCATGTTTATTTGACCTTAAGATTGGATACCTCTGTGTCTCAGACCCACTGGCGTCTCCAACCTCACCTGAAAATTTGGCAAAAATTTCATCTCTGGTGAGAAAAACACCCTACAATCCCCATCGGGAAATTGACTTTGATTTCATCCACATTCGAAATTCAATGTATTCACTGGGTTTTTTAACCTCGGAACAATAGATTTTCTATCCCCATTGGTATTTCAATAGGAATTTTTGTCCCTTCTGAGGAAAAAAGTTCCAACGGGGTTGTGAGACAGGGGTGTAATAGAATGCGATAAGAATGGGATAAAAGTTCCCAGTGCTGCGAGACAGGGGTGTGATTGGGTTAGGAACAGACACCAGTTTCCCTTTGTAATGTGGAAATCTTGGTTCCATAAGAGAAATTCAGGATTAGAATGTCTAATATTGACTGTGTTATATGTTAAGTTTCAAGCAGTGCCTATCCCAATAGAAATAGGTACAGTAGATTTTCCATTAATCAAACACGGATGTGAAATACATACTTGTTCGAATCATGGAAATTTTGAGAAATGGGGAAAGGGTTTTAAGGGATTAACTGTAGGGACGAGCAAATTTGTTCGAGCTTAGGAGGCAATCGAGTTAGAGAGGCTCTTAAATTCCCCATTAAAAACCTTAAAGTGTCAAATTAGCCTTGAGTTCCAGGAACTTCTTCTTTCCCAATTCACAATGACAAACATTTGATAAAAGATAACAGGGGCTGAAAGTTTTTTTTTTTCAAGGGTTTGCTGAGGTAGGGAGTCTGGTAAAAATAAAGTGACGCTTCACTCACGACCATCCAAGAAGCCTACAGGGATGCTAAAGAACTATTGGAACTACTTTTCTCTACTCAAGCGATATATTATATCTGCTAATAATGCTCCAGAATGAATAAACTCTGTTCTTAAAAAATGCGAATATCTTTTTACAAATTTTACACAGTTTATCCAACAGGGTTGAAAAACTAAGCGAACTTTCATAAAGCATGACTATGTTTCAAAGGTTAATACGCGTCTGAAAAATTGCACAAGAACTTTTTTGTTGATATTTTATCAACCAGACGATAAAAATCTGCTAATATAGCAAGATATGAAAAACACTATCATTGATTTGGCTTTTAAAAAGTTCACAACAAGAGACTGTTCATCTAACGTTTCCAGATCATCTAAAAAGAACGACAAATAACTATTAAAAAGCGACAAAAAGAACGACAAATTTTTAAAGAACGACAAATTTCATATTTTGCCGTCCACAACCCCGACTGAAAGTGACTGTATCACCCCTAGAGATTCATTCCTCTTTGATTGTCACGGGAATTAACTGCATGTGGTTGAAAAGAACGGCAAATTACGCATGCGTATTAGTCTCTGTTTGGTTGATCTGGAAACATTACAAGAACTAACTCACAAACAAGGGCTTAAGCATTTTTTCTACTTGATCATTTTTTCTTGGCACGTACTTTCTATCTAACGCTTATAGCTGGTCTACATTAGGATTTTAATGATATTCTGTCACTCCAAATCTATTCCCATTATTACACACTATTAAAATACTCGTCCCTTTTTAAAAGTTGTAAAAAATATCTTTGGGGTTTTGTGCGTCTTATAGGAAAAAAGGCGAATCTCACCAATACTTCGGCTATTTCAAAAGGCTAATGAAACTGAGGTTCAAAAATTATTACAAAAGTTATTACCCTAGTATTTTTTAGAGAGAGTTTTTGTAAACCCTTACGTAACTCTTGCAGAGATCCGAAGACTGGATGTATACCCGGGGAGGGGGGTACTAGGGCAAGATGGGTTACGGGGATGCTCCGCTGGTCAGGGTACCTTTTCTAACCTCCACGAGTCCCAGGTAGGGTCGCAAAAACACCAAAATAGAAAAATCAATCCCTCGTAGGGTGCCTTTTTTTGGAAAATTTGGGGGAAAAGTAGAAAATTTGAGAAAATTTTGGAATTTCAGTCCCATTCAGGGTCACTTTTTTCGCAAATTTCGAGTCCCACGTAGGGTCCATTTTTCGAACCTCAGCGGAGCACCCCCGTCGGTCGACAAGGGTAGTACCCCCCGGGATGTATATAAAGAAAATGACCAATAAAATGCCAATATTAAATAGCCTAAGGCATGCATAAATACATCAGATCTGTATGCAAATCATGCAAAAATTCAGGCATGCGACAAATGTATTTTTACGGTACCTTTTAGGGTTAAGTCAACAGCCTCTTTACCTTCTTTGCAGTAACCACAAGCGTATTGGCAAAACATTTTCATCCAGCTGTGTTTACAGTAAGCTCCTTTGTTCTTAGAGACGTAGTAATTGCAATGTCCATGGTCATATATACCAGGCATACAAGCTGGAATTAAATACAAATAAACATTTGTTACACTTTTTAATAAGTGCCACTAGCAGAGCTGTTTAATTTTATTAGAGTTCAACGAAGCGCCAGTGTCCTGACCTCAAACATCTTACGCAAACCAAATTTTTAGAACACATTCTTAGGCTACGCACATCCCCGAAATTGATTTTGATGTAGGGGTGATTCCGGATAACCTGTTTCAATTTTCTTTAAAAGTTTCAGAAATCAAATGATTGTAATATCCTCTAACCATTCAAGTTTTTAATTCGAATCTATTGAAATTTAAAGATCTTTCATATAAAACTTACTTGGTCAAGTTTCTGAAACTCAGAATACAAAGACGGGGGTAACTCTCGAATCGGAAATTTATACACGATACGCATCCCCTATATTAAAACATATCAAAGGAAGTGCATGCAGCCCGTGACACTAAAGGTGACCGAGGCTTTTCTAACAGAGGCCATGTGTATATAGACGAATATATCACTTATGGTATCTGGGTAGCATTTCTTAACAGGGGCTCTCATCTTGACGAGAGAATTTAGCCTAGACGCCATACTTTTTTTGGTCAAACCCCAAAATAAAAAGAAAAGAAATAGCTCAATTAAAAAAACGCATGAACAAAAATCGTTAACGAAAACGCTAGCGATGAATTTGTTGAGGATTTGTTTTCCGTTTCGTAGTATAACAAAAATTTAAAAAAATACCTTCACTAGCAATTATGCCAGCCAATACCAGGGCTAAAGCAAGTAAGGTTCGATTCTGCATCTTCGTTCTGTTTCCGATTCAACCGTCTGTCAAAAAAATTCTCGCGTTGTCAACAAAAAGTCAACCAGACTCTAACGCAAACACGACGAAATTTATAATTCGTAAGAAAGCGTGCAGTCCAGGACAGTTTGCTTTGTATTAATGACAGAAATATCAAATTTGCAACCCCGTTTTAAAGCCTGAATTGACAGTGGGTCTAAAGTAAAAGAAAGAGGGGGGTCAATGCGGCATAGATCATAAAGTTTATTAAACAAATAATGTTCAGATATTATTGATTAGACAACGATGGGGTTAATCAAACAGATAAAAAAATGGTTAGTCGCTTTAAGGTAGAAAATATTTCGCAGAAGTTAGTATAGAAACAAACACTCTTAATTTTTTTTCTATTTTTGACATTTTCGTGAGATACAATGGAGAGATCCTTTGCAAAAGTATTTGCTAACCCCCGTTTGCTTCTTAAGTCAAGTCTACTTTGCCATAAATTCTTAAAAGCGTTATATAATTAGAGGCGCCGATTTGCGTTTAGTTAAACTAGCTGTTATCTTAAGCTGATATTCTCAAGGCACAGTTATTTACTTTGTTTTAAATTTAATCTTTTAGATTTTTTTGTAACATAGGATTAAAACAGAAATGACACCCTTCTAGAATAATATTTTTGAAGATTTTCTATATTTTCGCAAGGTATGTCCAGGTTATATTTGTTATAAGAACATTCAAACTTTTCAAAGCCTTCGGATGTTCTTAACTTTTTGAGTTTTAAGCCTAAAAATGTTCTTAACATGCTCTTATTTTCGCCATCTTGTGAGTATTTTGGTCCATTTTCCTAAGAAATTGGGTGTTTTCGAGTCCGTGAAGCCTTAAAATGTTCTTAAATTTATAGTTTTTAACAGTTTTTAACATTTTTGATTTCGAAGCCTTATGTTCTTATATAATTTGTTCTTGTTAAAAAAACGTCCAGACTATTTTTGTTATGATGTCTGGAAAAACTTATCTGGATTTTTTCCAGTTGAGTTGCTACCACTTTATTTTCCCAGGGAGAAATGGTAATTAATCAGCTTCCTCTAAAAGAAAAATTTAAAAGATCGAATGAACCAAACAGTATCGCAGGCCCGGCGGAAGCGAGGGACCCAACTTTTGAGTAAAATATAGTTTTCTCTCCGATTCCTGACGAATTTTATCTCATTTTGAGTCTTTAGCCTTTCCACTTTTACAATTGTTCCGCCAGGCCTGTATCGGCGAAGATTAAGTCGTGCCTAGATCGGGGTAAACGGACAAATATTTAAAATATCAGTAAAATTCAGTCATCTTTTTATATCATATCTTATTTTGGAATGAATGTTATCGTGTCAAGAAGAACAACTTGTGAATTTGCTTCAAAAGCTTGTATTTTACAACGAAAAACTCAACTGGAGATCAAATTTCGGTCACTTTCCGGAGATTTCTTTCCCTGCAAACTCAAGTAGAAGTACCGCCCCAAACGGTTTGCATAATGACGTGATAGGGACTTTCTTGTAGCGTGATTACGTGATTTGAAAATTTTTAAAATGGATGTGTGGTTAGCCATTTTTTTCGTGATCGTGATTGAAGACAAAAAATTGCGTGATATCTAGACTAGCAAACTAGTCTGTTAATTAATCATGTCAGAGGGCGGGAACATAAAGGCGTCGGGTGTTTGCTAGAATAGGAGCTGCGTAGGAGAGCGAGCAAAAGTTTGTGAGAGGCTGCTGATTAGCTTTCAGCCCTTGTCGCCGACAAATTGTTTTCCTACGCTTACCTAACTCATACGCGCACTTTTCCCGCGTGATACCGTTCCAGCCCGACTGGCGTTCCAGTCTAAGTGATATCGTGAACAGAGTTACCGCACTTGGGGGCCTCCGTAATGGTGAAAAAAATCGGCAGTAGTAGAGTTTCAAAGAAACGTGTATAGCACAGTCTAAGTCCGTCAAATTCTACCAGCTGTAAACTAGTTTCGGCAAAAAACCGTTTGCAAATTCTCTTCGCCTTTGGGCTTATTTCTTAGATAGGATTTTTGTCTTAGACTTAAGCGACTTTGCCTCGCCTCTGCCATTTTGAAAATGGCTGGAATAGGGAGATTCGGTGTTGGATTCTACAAGAAATCTCATTTATAAATGGACAAGTAAAAATAGATCTTGTAACCAACGATTTCACCGTAATATGTTAATCTATCTAAGTGGGTTAACGCCATCAAGTAAAGCTGATTGCCATCTCATCAAAAAATTTCTCATTCAATCGATTTTGTGTTCATGGGAAAACAAATAAATATTGATTATTAGCAAACAATCAATCCATTAGACTTGCTAAAAGTAAGACCCTTTTATGTAAAGAGTCTGATTCATCCTATATAGGTCCTTTATATCATAATGTCTCATCCAACCTTGTTCCCTGCGTATTATCAGCTTTTTGGTTCTTGCTGTTAGCGCTAGATAATACCCTGGCATTGCCCGTTTTTCGATCGCATAAGATTATGTAATTCATCCATCCTTTATATTACAGTGTTATGTCTCGTCAATTCTCCTATTTTAGCAAACGCCCGACACCTTAATGTTTCCAACCTCTGAAATAATTAATTAACAATATAGTTTGCTAGTATAGCATCTCAGTTTCAAAATCGTCTTTTTTGAGAAGATGCACCCCCACAGACAAACGGGCGTCCACAACCGGGAAAATTTTCAACATTACGGAATTTTGCACGACCGCGTCAAGAATTTTGCAGAGGGAGGTCTGGTAACCCAGCCCTCGTTTTCGGGGATTGGCGGATCCAACCGAAATATTTCTAGGTTTACGGGTAAGGACTGTTAAACCCGTCTGAGGATGCGGCACATCAAAGGCCGACTATTATTCCTCTCCGATGGGAAATTGGCCCGCTCCCTTTAGAGCTTTAGCGTGGGCGGCCGCCAATCCGCCATCGGAATATCAGATAAAGTTGCCTCTTGATTTCGAGAATCCTTAATCATATTGAGTGTTACTTCCCAAAAGCTTTTTTGAAAGGACTCGTTTTAAAGCAGCCTTAAGGCCTAAACCCCCTGAGAAAATTATTTTAAGAAGTACAAATGTTTCAAAAACAATTTTTATACAGTTTCGAAGTCTTTAGCCTAACTTAGAAATTTGAACACTTTTTTGAAAATTTATCATTATGTATGGTGGCCCACAAAAACAGCGGTTTCTGAGGTTTAGGCGGTTCACCCCGGCAAAGATTCAGAAAAGAGAAGTAAGTTTTTCAAGGTGAAATTGTGCATGTGATTCCTTAAAGAGTGTCTCTATGAAATGAGTGGAGCAGTTTTTGAATAAAGTCCTTCTGTACCTTGTAATTGGATTTTTCGTCTAAAAGTTAAAATTTCATCAGAAATCAAGAATTTTAGACAACCATAAAAGTCAATCCAAAATCCCTTCCGCTCATTTTGTGGACAATCTAGAGTAAAATGACCAAATTTGAAGAAATTTGGTCAGCGTCAATCTTTGCCAGGAGATCGGAAAGTGGTATTTCGAAAAAACGAGGTTTCGAGATTTTTTCTCTTCAAATTTCTCAAAAAGATTGTCAATTTGATCAAATTTGAGAAGGTTTTGTCAAATAAATGACATTTCCAAGTTCCCTGGTGCACCCACGACCAGTGTGATGAGTTTCACTCATTTTCAGTCCTTGGAAGTCCAAAAATCTCATGGACTAAGGTCACAAGGAACGCTTGCTAGCATGTAGATATTTTCAGCGTAATAGCCACTTGTGGTAATGTGGGGAATTTCCCAAGAGCCAATGACCCCAACAGTTTTTGAAAGTCATGATTTTCCGTCACTCACCGGGGGGTTTTTACCTTGAAGACGATATTTTAATTCCAAGCCAATCAGGCCAGATATGTTTTTATGACTAGAAAGAGGCTTTCAAATTAATTTTATCCAGGTCAGGGGTGTGCCTTTCAAAGCAACATTCGAGACTAGATTTCTCATCTCAAGCCTCAAGGGAATTCTTATTGCACGACATCTAGTTGGAAAATTATGGTCAAAAATAAAAACACTGGTACTGCACACTCTTTCTTAATCTAAAAGAATATGATGACTAGATACGATTTATTATTTCAATTCTATTTGGTCACATGACTTTGTATCCGAGGGGGGACTCAAGGTAAATGAGCTACAAGATGTGTGGCTCTTAAGGGTATATTTTCCAAGCTTCCTAAAGTGCACTGTAAGGGTCGAAATCAGCAAAAATGAGAAAAACTGTACTCTGAGGGTGCAAAATTTGGAAAACTTGACCATAATTTGCCTGAAAATAGTCACAAATTTTCAAGAAAACGGTCGATTTTCACTTAAATTTTCTAAAATTTTGTAAAATTTCCTCTGCACTGTTAGGGTCCGATTTCAAAGGCCTAATTTTGTGCCGCACGTATGGTCGTTTTTGAATCGAGTGCACCCCCTCCCAGGCCTTCTTTGACGGCTGAGATGGCTATTTAGATATATTTTAGGGAGCGTTGACCTCAATGAAGCTTACGAAATAGCGTAAAGCCGTCTGACGTGCCCTTGCGAAAACCATTTTTAAGGCTTTTTCTGAATCTCTGACGCTGGCCTAAATCTAGCCGTTTTTTGCAGGATGGCTTGGAATAACCTTTAAGTGTTTGTATTCTATGTTCATGTCGTTTTTTATAAACAATAGAATCCAGGCGGGGGGCGTACTAGGTTTGCGAGGTGACGAGTATGTCCGATCCAAAAGTTGAAAATCGACCCTTACAGAGAGGAAAAATTGGCGTTTTTGGGACCCTTAGAGAGATTATTAACTTAAAACTCAAAACTTTTGTCGACTTTCACTCGACTTTTGACCAAATTTTTGAAAATGATGACCCTTTGAGGAATTTTAGACCCTTACAGAGACTCAATTTACTTGCTCATGCTTTTTGTACCCCTTTGAAAACTTTCGAGGGTGTGAAAAAGGAACCCTTATGACTTGCACATAACCAAATTCCCAACCGGAATAGAATAAAAACAAAAAAACTTAGTAATATAAAAGACAAAAGAATAAATACATATTGTATTAAACTGTATTAAACAGTTATGTAAAGTACAAAGTAAATGAAAAAGAAAATTTTAAAACAGAAATATATTCATAAAAAAAAAATGAGAATTTTCATGATGGCAATATTCTTACGATATTCTTATTTTTTTTTGGCCATTTTCATCATGGACATTCTTATAAGGTGTATTCTTATAAAAAAGCGTGTAGGACAAATGCTTGGAAAGTCATGGTCAAAAATAAAAACACTGCATACCTTTTTGGACACAGACTTTATTCAAAGTCGGGGAGTTTTGCCTCATCGCCAATGTTTCTTATCATCATTTTTCATCATGGATATTCTTAACTTTTTTGGGAAAATCATCCTAAAATATACTGGGCGAAATAGGAGATTTCCGATCCTGGAAATATCTTGAAAATATGTGTCTTAGGTTAGGATTCTAATTCCAGACTAGATTTGACATTTAGTACATACGTCCCAAGCATAAAATGATATTTTTTGTGAACGGAGTGAGTCTTACTTGGGGATAATTGACAATTTATAATTTAGAATGCTCTAAAAATAGCATTCTTAGCTTGAGTAGCAAAATTCCATGATGCTGATATTCTTAGCATATTCTTATTTTTTTGGCCATTTTCATCATGGATATTTTTATAGCGTGTAAATTTACTCAATCCAGCCATTAACCCAGATCTCCATAAAGTTCATTATTCCATCAACCTCTGCTGCAACAGAGGCGTCGTAATACAATTTCAACGCATCAGCCTTTCGCATAACGCCGTATGAACGTCGCAATCCAAGCTCCCCGATGTTTCCAACTTTTGTTTCCACACCATTAAGGATGGAGATGATATCAGCATTATCGTTTCGTTTTGATTGGTGGCTGCTTAATACACGATTAACAACTTCTATGCCACTCACAAAAAATTGCCGTCCTCCGAATTGAACTTTGATCCAATGAGATACGCCTTTATTCCCACTTGTGTGTGAATAGGTTTGTTCATTCATGTCAAAAGCTTTATTAGCTGGATGTGAAACTGAATAAGTCGTCGATTGTGTAAAGGGCCCATTTAAACAGCTTTGAAGATAAGCTACAAAAAAAATTTCATTATTGTAAAATATTATAAAGTCAAATCTAGTCTACACAATAGACAGCTCTAGGTTTTTATGCCTTGTTTTTGATTATGTGTGTCTTTACTGCGATCTATCAGGAACAAAGGAAAATTTGATCTTTTTATCCCCTGAAAGATCGAAATTTGGTCAAAATTGTTCCGGCTATTCTTGTTCTGCCTATATTGTGCTGGTATAAGCGAAAAAAATTTCTGACCAATCTTGCTCCACAGCCGTGTCAATCCAATGTGAAAAAGCTTGTGAATTAAAATTGATGAGTAAGCAAACGATATCACTCTTATTAGGAAAAAAAACGTTTAAGGTAACTCAATTATTTTTTACCTCCAATCATAACGCACTGTTGTCCACCATTGCATGTATCCTCGCATCTTTCAAAATCTTGGCACGGATTATTTACAGCACATCGGCTACCAACCTATAAATGAAAAAAAAAACTATTAAAAATCTTTTCAAATTTTGAAATCACGCATTTCTTTTTCGAAATTCATGCATTCACGCATTTTTTCTCGAGTTTCACTCAAACCTGATTTTTC